>NC_080833.1:129687011-130046767 GCF_030435755.1 Ochotona princeps
TGTACCAGCCTGCAGCCCCACCAGCAGTGGAGTATGGATCCCTTTTCCCCGCAACCTCGCCAACAAGTGTTGTTGGTGCTTTTATTCATGTGGGCCAGTCTTACTGGCGTTAGGTGGTACCTCATTGATGTTTTAATTTGGATTTCCCTTATTGCCAGGGAACTTGAGCATTTTTTCATATGTTTATTTGCCATTTGGGTTTGTTCCTTTGTGAAGTGTTTGCCCATTTCCCGTGCCCATTTCTTGAGTGGCTTGTTTGTTTTGACATTTTGGTTGTTTTGTAGCTCTTTGTATATTCTGGAGATCAGCCCTCTATCACCTAAGTCGTGTGCAAAGATCTTCTCCCATTCTGTGGGTTGCCTTTTTACTTTGTTGATTGTTTCTCTAGCTGTACAGAAGCTTCTTAGTTTGATGAGGTCCCAATTGTTTATTTTGGTCTTGATTTCTACTGCATTTGGAGTCTTTTTTAGGAAGTGAGGGCCTACCCCTAAGTGTTCCAGTGTGTTTCCAACATTTTCTTCCAAAAGTTTGAAGGTTTCTGGATGTAGGTTTAAATCTTTTATCCATTTGGATTTGATCTTAGTATATGGTGAGAGATGTGGGTCTATCTTTTTGTTTCTGCAGGCTATCAACCAGTTGTCCCAACAGCATTTATTGAACAGACCTTCCCATTTGCCTGGGTTGTCGCTTGTCTTTTTGTCAAAGATTATTTGGCTGTATTTCTGTGGGTTCCCATCTGGTGTTTCTATTCTGCTCCATTGATCTTCTTCTCTATTTTTGTGCCAGTACCAGGCTGTTTTGATAACCACTGCCCTATAGTATGTCCAGAGGTCCGGAACTGTGATTCCCCCTGCTAACTTCCTGTTCTTGAGAATGGTTCTAGCTATTCGTGGTTTTTTGTGTTTCCAGATGAATCTTTGAATCATTGTTTCCAGGTCTGTGAAGAATGTTTTGGGCAATTTGATTGGGATTGCGTTGAATGTATATATTGCTTTTGGCAGTATAGACATTTTAATGATATTGATTTTACCTATCCAGGAGCATGGGATGTTACTCCATCTTTCTAGATCTTGTTCAATTTCTTTTTTAAGTAGTTTGTAGTTTTCCTCGAATAGGTCTCCTACATTTTTGGTTAGGTTAATTCCCAGATACTTCATGCTTTCCTTTGTTACTTTGAATGGTATCTTGCTGGTTAGATCTTTTTCCAACTTGGGGCTGTTAGCATACACTATGGCTGTTGATTTTTGTTCATTAATTTTGTACCCTGCCACTCTACCGAACTCTCGTATAAGTTCTAGTAATCTCTGTGTTGAGCCTTTTGGCTCTTCCATATAAAGAATCATGTCATCTGCATATAGTGAAAGCTTGACTTCTTCATTTCCCATTTGGATTCCTTTGATTTCTTTTTCTTGTCTTATGGCCTCAGCGAGTACCTCTAGAACTATGTTGAATAGCAGCGGAGAAAGCGGACATCCCTGTCTTGTTCCAGATCTCAGTGGGAAGGGTTCCAGTTTTTCTCCATTCAGTATGATGCTGGCATTGGGTTTTTCATATATTGCTTTGATTATGTTGTGGATTTTTCCAACTATGCCTACCTTGGTTAGGGTCTTTAGCAGGAAGTTGTGCTGAATTTTGTCGAAAGCTTTTTCTGCATCTATTGATACTATCATGTGATTCTTGTTTTTCAGTTTTTGGATGTGGTGTATCACATTTATGGATTTGCGAATGTTGAACCATCCCTGCATTCCAGGGATGAATCCTACTTGATCTGGATGAATGATCTGTCTGATGTGTTTTTGAATTCTGTTGGCTAGGATTTTGTTGAGAATCTTAGCATCAATGTTCATCAAAGAGATAGGTCTGTAGTTTTCTTTCTCTGTAGGATCTCTGCCCGGTTTTGGGATTAAGGTAATGTTGGCTTCATAGAATGAGTTTGGAAGGGTTGCTTCCTTTTCTATTGTTTTGAAGAGTTTGTAGAGGATTGGAGTTAGTTCTGTTCGGAATGTTTTGTAGAATTCTGTAGTGAAGCCGTCTGGGCCTGGGCTTTTCTTTGTTGGGAGGTCTTTAATCACTGATTCAATCTCTGCTTCAGTTATGGGTTTGTTCAGGTTGATTGTTGCCTCTGGGCTAAGTTTTGGCAGGTTGTGTGAGTCTAAGAACTTTTCCATTTCTTGGTGGTCTTCTGATTTGTTGGAGTACAGTGCTTTGTAGTAATTTCTGATTATGTTCTTAATGGTTGTAATGTCTGTTGTTATGTTGCCTTTTTCATCTTTGATGCTGTTAATTCTTGCTTTCTCTTGTTTTTTCTTTGTCAGACGGGCCAGCGGGGTGTCTATTTTGTTTATCTTTTCAAAAAACCAGCTTTTTGATTCGTTGATTTTGTGTATGGTTTTTTTTATTTCTATCTGGTTGATTTCCTCCCTTGTTTTGATGATTTCTTGTTTCCTGTTGTGTGTGGGGCTCATCTGCTGCTGCTTTTCCAATTCCTGGAGGTGTGTGGTTAGTTCCTGTATTTGGCGACTCTCTTGGGCCTTGACATGAGCTCCAATTGCGATGAGTTTACCCCGTAGCACTGCTTTGGCAGTGTCCCACAAGTTTTGGAATGTTGTGTCAGAGTTTTCATTGGTTTCCATAAATTTTTTGATCTCATCTTTAATTTCTTCCCTGACCCATTGTTCGTTTAATAGCATATTGTTCAGCCTCCAAGAGTTTCTATATTTCCTGGGACATTTTGAATTGCTGATTTCCAGTTTCATTCCGTGGTGGTCTGAGAGGGTACATGGTATGATTCCTATCTTTTTGAAGTTATTTAGATTTGCTTTGTGTCCTATCATGTGGTCGATCCTGGAGAAGGTGCCATGCACTGCTGAAAAAAATGTATAATCTGTGGTCTTAGGATAAAAAATTCTATAAATGTCTACCAAGTCTAGTTGTTCTAATGTTTGTACGAGCTCTGTTGTTTCTTTGTTGAGTTTTTGTTTTGTTGATCTGTCTATAGTTGTTAGCGGGGTGTTAAGATCGCCCACTATTATTGTGTGCATATCTATGTCTCCCCTTAAGTCTGTAAGTAGTTGCTTCACGAAGCTAGGCGCATTGGAATTAGGTGCATATATGTTCACGATTGTAATTACTTCTTGATGGATCAGTCCCTTCACCAATATATAATGTCCTTCTCTGTCCTTTTTGATGTCTGTCAGCTTGAAGTCTAGGTCATCTGAGATTAGAACAGCTACGCCAGCCTTTTTTTCTCGTCCATTGGCATGAAATGTCTTTTTCCATCCTTTCACTTTAAATTTCTTACAGGATTTTCTGGTTAGATGTGTCTCTTGTAGACAACATATAGTTGGGTGCTGTTTGATGATCCATTCCGTTAATCTATGCCTTTTGATTGGTGAGTTTAAGCCATTTGTGTTTAGAGATAATATTGAAAGGAATTGGTTTTGGGCTGCCATGAGTGTAAGTATGCAAGTGTGTATTTGCGACTATTAGAGTTCTTGATTGGTTGACTTTTCTTGTATGGATTTTAGTGGGGAGGTCTTCCCATTTGCCATCTTTGATTTTGGTTTGTATTTTTTCTTTCTGGGTTTAGCACCTTCCTGAGGAGATTTTCCAGAGCTGGTTTCGTGTTGATGTATTCTTCGAGTTTCTCTTTACTGTTGAAGTATTTGATTTCATTCTCAAATATAAATGAGAGCTTTGCTGGGTACATTATTCTTGGTTGGCAGTTGTTTTGTTTCAGGATTTGATAGGTTTTACCCCATTCTCTCCTTGCTTGGAGCGTTTCTTCTGATAGGTCGGCTGTGATCCTGATTTCCCTTCCCCTGAAAGTAATCTTATCCTTTTTTCTTACTTGTCTTAGAATGGTTTCCTTGTATTCACTTGAAGGTAGCTTGAGGACCACATGTCTGGGAGACGATTTGTTTGGGTCGTATCTCCTGGGGGTTCTTTGCCCTTCCTGGATTTGTGCTGGATTTATATTTCCAATATTCTGGAAGTTCTCCTGTATTATCTCATTGAGCACCCGTTGCAAGCCTGTCTCCTTTTCCACTCCTTCGGGAAGGCCTATTATTCTAATATTTGATTTTTTGAGGTTGTCTTTCATTTCCTGTATGGACCTATTGGCTTTCTCTAGATTTGTCTCCAACTGTTTGATGAGCTGCTGCCTTTCATTCTGATTGTCTTCCAATTCTGATATTCTGTCCTCTGCTGTGTTCATTCTGTTGGTTAGGCTTTCAATTTTGTGCTCTATATCGAGGATTCCCTTTTTGATTTGATTTATTTCTGCAGTGATATGGTTTTCGAATGCCTTAGACTCTTCCCAGCGCTTTTCACTCTCTCTGACGAATTTCATCATTAGCTTCTTAAAGTCCTTATCTGATAGTTCCTCTACGTCTTCATCTTGCATCTCAGATATTGAGATTAGTTTTTGGTTGTATTGGGAGGGAGTGCTTGATCTTTCCTCTGGGTCATTGCTTTTTCTGATACTTCTCCTCATTGTGTTTTTGCTTCTTGTTGTTTTGAGATTTTAGCGGTGATTCAGCTGAGCCGGCTCTGGTTTGGGGTCTCTGGCTGAGCCCAGCAGGGCTTACTGCCTGAGTCACCAGCTGCTTTCAGGGTCTGTAGATCACAGCCCTGAGCTGGGTCAGGAGGCTTTGTGGGCCAGCCCTAGTGCCAGGCCCCTTCCCCTGTGGCTCCCTCTCAAAGGCAGTGCCCTACAGATTCACTCTGCTGAGCCGCGCCTGGGCTTTGGGTCACAAGGCTAATACAGCGGGGGTCTCCGCCTCAGTGCTGAGCCGAGACTCTCCTTCAGGGCTTGAGGTTAGCACAGCAGGGGCTCCTGCTGCTCGGAGTCTAAAATCCCCAACCCCGGCCTGTGCTGGGCTGGAAATCTCCGCGGCCCCAGTGCCAAACTCGGAAGCGCTGGGCTGCAACACCACAGGCAGGTCTTTCCCAGTGGGCTCCTGCTGGGAAAACCTGTCCGGCCAGTTCAGCTGAGCCCGCTCTGGTCTGGCCTCTCTAGCTGAGCCCAGCTGGGGACTCTGCCCTGAAGAAGCCACTTCCTCAGCTGCACTCTCTCAAGGGTAGAAGCGGATCTCTGAGAGGCACAGAGCCCTTGAGGTGAGATGTGCCCCCACTAGTCTGCTCCTCTGCCCAGGACGTGAGGCCCTGTCGAGCGTTGCCCAGCCTCTGGGGCTCAGGGCGAGTCCAGCAACAGGATCCACTGACTCTCCCACAGTCAGTCCACAGCTCAGAGCCGATATGGGGATCTCTGAGCCCCAGTCCCACAGCGCTGCTCCTGTTCCCTCTGCACTCTCCCTCAGCCGCTGAGCAGCG
Organism: Ochotona princeps; assembly: GCF_030435755.1. Taxonomy (NCBI): domain Eukaryota; kingdom Metazoa; phylum Chordata; class Mammalia; order Lagomorpha; family Ochotonidae; genus Ochotona; species Ochotona princeps. The sequence continues at coordinate 129,692,346 of NC_080833.1, forward strand.
GGTAGGCAAGCCTCTGGGAAATCTCCCCAGCTTTTCCTCCACTTCTGCAGGGATGATGCACCCAATGATCAGTCCAGTAGCCTCCTCTGGGGGCTCCTGCCTTCCAGGGGACTGGTGCCCCTGTCGGTGTGGGCGCCTATCCTTCCAGCCGCCTCTGTTTTCCCTGGGGCGGTTGAGCCTCCGCCGCCTTCCCCCTGCCTGGGATCGTGACTCACCAGGTTTCTCGCGGCGTGCTGTATTTTCTTTCCTACTTTTTGCGGCTGTTCCTTCACGCTGTGTAGATCTTCTTGCTTTAGTGAACTCCAGTGACCTTCTCGTTCTTCTCCCTACAGTTTCGCACCTCCTGGCCTGTTTCTCTGCTGGATCGGCTCCCCTCCTTCCCTACTCCACCCTACACCAGCTCTCTGCAGTCGGCCATCTTTTTCTCCTCTCTCCGATGTGATCTTTTGATTCATGTGCTTCAATAATTCAATCTTCCCTTACTAGCAAATTTACAATTTTCTTTGTGAAGTATTTTTCTAAAACTACATGCATCCATACATGTATGTATATATAAATGCACATATTCACTTATGAATCAGAGAAAAATATAGAGCTTCAATCCACCTGTTCATCCCCCAAAAGCATATAATAGCTGGGGCTGATGCTGGATGAAAGCGATGTAGGAATTCATCCAGGTGACTTCCACGCTTGACAAAGAGCAGCTACATTAGTCTGCATTGGCTATCTGCCAGGAATGTTACTTTTTATTTATTTATATTTTTTAAAGATTTATTGATTTTTTAAAATTTATTTATTTTTTATTTTTTTGCCCAATCCCTCCCTGTACCCTCCCCCCTCGGTGGACCACCCCACCCCATTGCCATATAACATTTTTAGTTTTTTGTTTTTGGTTTTTTTTTTTTTTTTTGATTACATTGCCACCCTGAACATGCCCGATCTCGTCTGAATGTTACTTTTTTAAAGAAGAAATCAGAGGGTCCGGCGGTGTGGCCTAGCGGCTAAAGTCCTCACCTTGAATGCCCCGGGATCCCATATGGACGCTGGTTCTAATCCTGGCAGCTCCACTTCCCATCCAGCTCCCTGCTTGTGGCCTGGGAAAGCAGTCGAGGACAGCCCAAACCTTTGGGACCCTGCATCCGCGTGGGAGACCCGGACGAGTTTCCAGATTCCAAACTTCGGATCGGTGCGCATTGGCCCGTTGCGGCTCACCTGGGGAGTGAATCATCTGACGGAAGATCTTCCTCTCTGTCTCCCCTCCTCTCTGTATATCTGACTTTGTAATAAACTGAATAAATCTTTAAAAAAAAAAAAGAAGAAATCAGAATCATATACAAGACTCCAGCACTTTGATCTAGGATGTCGATATTCTATCTTGATCTTACCGCTTGGTCAAAAAATATTACCAACAACTTTAAAATCCATTATTTGATGGTATTGTAAATACAAAATACATTATTAGATGAGAGCACCATGTAATGCGATGATTCACTAAGATGTTTACTTTTAGTCTACTTTGTGTCCTGCAATCAACACTTCTTTCTTCATTCTTTTCCCAAGCTACCTAACATCCTACAGTGATCAACTCTATTTTCTTTATTATTGCTGCCAATGACGAAGGGACAAATGAAATCTTTTTCAGGCTGCCTGAAGGAATTCTTACAATTTTGCCATTGCTCAGGATCACTGTAGAAAGAACTTTATTGCATGGAAAATCTGCACTCATGTCCAATCCACAAATAGATCCTACCAGATGAAATAATCTCAGGGATCACAGTTGCAAAAGAAGTCATCTCAGATACATTTATAATCATTGGAAAGGGACACTAGGATAGACTGAAAGTTTAAGAAAGGATAAAAGAGGTAAAAAAAAAAAAGACTTTTCAGCAATGGAAAATACTGATCTGTGGTTTTTTTATTGTTGTTTTTTTTTGTTTGTTTGTTTGTTTTACTGCTCTGTCTCCAGCACCTAAATAAGTATCTGGTGCATAGTAGCAAAGCAGGAATTATGACAAATCATTTTACAAAAATACTATGGTGATCAGTAATGGCAATAACTACTGTGTAACACTGCATGCTGGTATCTGCCTTAGGAATTTGCAAGTACTTTAGTTTATGCCTAAGTAATTTGCTGTACTTTTTTTTCTTGGTTTCCAGAGTATCACCAAATCATTCCCATATGATGTTTCTTTAGAAAAGTGGAAAGGGAAGTGGCCATGCTCAGAAAAAGCCAACCACATATTGTCACCTTGTTTTTTGAGAACTAATTTATTACAGGAGATGACCATTGTTTCTAAAGATGGCACTCCCTTATAGCCTAAACAATTCACTTGATAATCACAAACTAACCTCCACTAAATAAAGTTTTCAACAACTTAAAAAAGGCTGTTGGGCTCAGACAGTTCCAGCCCCATGAGTTCCTCCATAAGTGTAATGTATATAGTGAAGCAAAATAAAGCCAAATTTTCAGCAGCAAAATGGGTGTTTGCACCAGCTGACACCCACCAAAGCAAAAACACCAGTTGTACCTAATCAAGTGATACACTTATTTTATCTTCATATTCAGACTGCTTGAAGGTCTTCAGCATTTTACTGCTAGTTGTGAATCTCTTATTGCTTAAATAAATGGACAAACTCTGCTAGACATTTTTTCTGGAATATATGTTAACAACAGAGTCTTAGAAATTCTACCACATCTCTATTCAGTAGGGCAGAGGCCCTGCCATGCCATCATTCAAAGGAATAGAGGAAATTCACTGTGACAATCAGGAAAAATCATCCATGGGAAACCTGAGAGAATTTCTTACCCAGGTGCCTTGTGACCCATCTCACAGGATGCTGTTCATCCTGACATTCTGCCTTCCTATCATGGTGCAGGTTCAGCAGATACCGCAGGCACAGCAACATCCAGCAATATATTGTAACAGCATCCTGAAACATAGTAGTACCTTGGATACACAGGCCATGTTTAGAGGACCACCTTAACATGTACTACTAAACTCAAGGAAGACATGCTTTAAATCATTTCACTGTTGTCTAAATTGAAATAGTACCACTGGTAGCCAGACCACATCCAACAAGTGCCATTAACTGAACATTCTTGATAATATTAGAAAGACATGACTATGTGGATATATCAGCATAAGTCAGACTTAATATGCTTCAGCAGATTTTCTGTAATCTATTCCTGAATAAAAGACACTGTTATTGATCAAAATGATAAAAAAAAGATGCCATAAAGAAGGTAAAATACTGGAGAGCAGTTTCTCCCTATATCAATATGCCCACTTGATAAATAACTGTGCTTTTGTTTGTTAACAGATTTTTTTTATTATTATTATCACTTTATGATACAGTTCCATAGGTCTTGGGATATCCCTTAGTCCTACCCTATGTCTCCTCCCCCCACCACTGAGTTCCATTGCATCATTACTATAGTATAGTTCTTCATAAACAGTCATAAATCCATCATTACAGGCATGGACAATGGCAGGAAGTCCAGCATCCTACTGTCAAGATATAGTTAATAGTTTCATTGGTAGTCCATCTTTGATCTGAAAGTAGAGACATATACTGCATTGTATCCTCACATCTGGGTATAATAATCTCCATTACATAATTAGTATACATCCCCTTAAATGAAAAGCCACAATACAAAATCAACAACAGAAACAAAAATAGAAATTTGCAATGCCATGAAGTTCTCAAAGAGGTTTTTATAATTCAACAGTTCTGAATTGCATTTGATCCCACCAAGTCAATTGCGATGAAATCTCTCCAGAATGCAGTAGCTACTATGGTCTACCTGAGAGTCTCCATCTGCCCAGATATTCACTGCCAACTCTTGGCTGGAGTAATTGATCAATTTTCCCAGTCCTCTGTATTCTGCCATGGTACCAGGTGTCCTTTGGAGGCTCCAATGTACTGCCATATCCTCCATGTGCATTTGGATATGCTGTCCACTCCTCCTTCTGAGCCACTGTGGAGGCCCAGCTCTAACACATGTACTCCATGGTCAAACAAACAGCCAGAAGAAAAATCAGGAAAATGCAAAAAATGCTCAAGATTAGTGAAACACAATCAAGTGACCAAAGATACCTGTCTCAGACATTCCTGAGAGTATGCCAAGATAAAGTGGATTAGAAGGCCTAAGATAGCAGTGAACTTCCCTGATGAGGAAAAAGGGGACACCAAGTACAGAAAGCATGCAGAACTCCTAATACACATGTTTGGAACCAACCTTCACCACAACACACTAGAGTCAAAGTTTCAACATTAAATGAAAAAGAAGATTCTAAAATGTCCATGAGAGAACACTCCAGATTAACTCCAGAGAGCCTCCAATTGGAACTATGTTTGCAGATATGCTACCAACAGAAATGAGAATGATTATCACCACAATGAAAGAGTGCAGGCAGAATATTTAATAGCAGATGCGGTAACTAATACATAGTGTACAAAACAGATATAATTTACGAGAACAACAGCAACTTGATGTTTGATTATTTGTTGCAAACTGTATCAATTCTCTTTAGTAAGTGTAGGATTTTTTCTAATTCCTATTTGTTGCAGTTTTATAAGATTTATTTTTATTGGAAATTCAGATCAGATTTTTGGAGAGAAAGAAAGAAATTTGGGTCTGGGCGTAGGGGTCGGGGAGGGCTTGCAGCTCCCTGCAGTGTGGCAGCTGTGGGGGGTGCCTCTGCTGGGCCGGGTCCAAGGCCGGGGACTCAGGCCAAAACCACTGCCAAAAGGCAGTAACTGAGTCCTTGGCTTTGGCAGCCAGTGCACCAAATGGTCCCTGGCTCTGCCTGCTGGCCACCCAGTGGCGAACTCTGGGGTTTTTAGCATATTAAATTGCTGCTTATTCATGAATAAGGCCAGTTTTAGTGTAGGTGAGACACGAATTCCTGGTGATTCCCAGTAACAGGGTCATGAAACTTTCGGGCAAGCATGGGGACTGAGACCTGATGGTTTGGAGGGGAGTGTCCAAAAGATCTATTTGGACCACACTGATTCACTAGACAAATTAGGAATCCTGAGATGGGCTGTTAGCATAGAACATCACTGACTGCCACACACCAGTTCACACCAAAGATATGGATGGGGGCCTGTCTGGCAGGGCTAGGTACCATTACTTAACAAGGTGGTGGAATGCTAGACTGGTCACATTTGGCAGGGTCAAAACAGTAACCAGCACATGAGAGAACTTGATCCAGGGGTGAACTCTGTGTGGGAAATATGGGCCCAGCCATGTGGAAATACAAGTCCTGCAGGTTAGCTCACGAGTTGGGGTGGTGATGGGCTAAGCTAGGAGTGACCATGGCACCTGTCATCACTTATGGGTAAAGGAACCAATGGCAATCTGGGCAGGCCAAGGCAGCACCACCCAAAGATGCATCCTAAAATAGTCTGGCAGGGGGCAGACTGGGGAGGGCCAAGCAAACTCAACTCACAAAAATAAATCAGGATGGAGCACATGTCATTCCAACCTAGGCTCTTACCCCAACTGGTCTTCATGCAGCAGGGACACTATGGCACAGCATTGAAGGCAAAGGCTGAGACAGGTGAGGGGCTAAGCCAACTGGGTCAGAGCACCATCTGCCACATGTGCAATCTAGGGCTGGTAATAGACTTGGTTTGGTAGCTGTGACAGTACACACTTGCTGGGTTGGGATTCCCATTGGGAGGGTGCAGGGGCTGCAATGGGGGCTACGTTCTGGTCTGGATATGGCTGCAATCTTCCTAGGCACAAATGTGGACTGGGGCTGGGCACATCAAGCTGGGCTAGATGCTAGCACCATCTGGTTCTCTGGAGAACCTGGGAAAAGGTAGGATGGACTAGGCTGGGTCTCTGCCCCTACTGAGTCATGTGTGAGCAGTGTCTGGGTATGGACAAGCCTTGGCTGGGGTGAAACAACTAACACCAAGAACTGGAATGGATTCAAGGCCAGCAATATGGGCTGGCCCACAGAACAACCAGTATGCATAAGAACTGGGATAGGGAAATGTTCTAAAGGAGGAGCTTGGGAAACTCCTCTGTCAGAACACAGCCACTACAAGTGCACACAAGAACCATTATATGGAGCAACCCAGACCAGGCCAGAGGAAGATACCCACCATCATACATATGGCATGGGGGGCGCAGATCAGGTTGAACCCATTCACATCAACCACTGGAGAATCCACACACCAGCACAGAGTGTGCATCAGGCTGGTTTTCAGTCACAACACATATCAGTGCACATTAAAGAATGCCAAGGTGAGGTGAGTCGTATCAGATATAGTTGCAGTGCCAAAACAGCACACATGAGAACCGGGGGAAGGAGGCAAAGCCATCAGGGGAATGTGGGCTCCCCTGCTAGACAAACACTCCCATTGGAGAGCATGAGTTGGGATGGTGGCAGACCAGACCAGGCAGGGCTACATCTGTGGACCTCATGTGAGCTAGATTAGGGAAGGACCAAGTTGGGCTGACTGTTCTGACTGGTGCAAGCAAAAATTAGAGTGGGTAAGGATTGGATGGGCTTTGCCACATCATCAGAAGGCTGATGCTGGCACTGTGGGCTAATTCTGTTAAGCTAAATGCAAGAACCACCTGGAGAGCGCATAATCCGGAAGTTGGAGTGGCCTAGTAGGGAGATAGTGGGAACCTCCCTCATAGGTAACCACTCCCACTGGAGAGCACCAGAAAGGCACCTGCCAATATGTGTGTGGGCTGGATAGTAGGTTGGTTGGGTTGAACTAGGCTTCAATGCCCATTGACATGTGCGAGAGCTAAATGGGATGTGGGGCAGACTGAACAAGCCCGCAGTACATACTGGCATGCATGGGAACCAGGGTAGGGAGCAGGCCTGGTGGATGTTTTGGAGAGTCTCCCCACCTATGATACAGCTACCACTCATTTGCATGAGGACCGAGTATGAAGTGGGCAGGATCAGGCTGGACTACAACACCCATTGTTTTGCGTGGAAGATAGGGCTGGAAACAGAACTGACCCAGCAACTGCAACAACCAGCATGTGCATAAGCTAATTCGAGCGACGGGCTGTACAGGACCCTATACTGGCAAACTCACACAAGAATCAGGTTTGGGATCATCTCAGATGATGTTTCTTTGGAGATCCCTCCAGCGCTGAACTGCTGATCTCAGAACTCCAGCCATGAAAAGACTGTATCAGACAGTGGATTCTGAATAGGTTTCATCGCAATTGGAACTGCAAGATTGGCAGAAATTCAGACCTGTTGAACTATCCAAACTGCCTGAGCAGGACCCTTGGAGCATGCCTCACATCAGGGACCTGGGATGGGTGGGAGGCTGGGTGGGGCTTTTCCATTTGTTTCTCCCCTGACCCCAGATATTGGGGGAAAATGGTATTAGTGTGGAAACAATGGTATTACCCACTTTCCCTTGACCCTTTGTACCTTAATCAACTAAGATCATTTTTAAAAATGTAAAAAATAAATTAAAAAAGAAAGAACTTTGATACACTGGCTTACTCACAAACTGGCTGCAATAGCTGAATCTGAGTTGATCTGGGAAATAAAGAGCAAATAGAAATTCTCTGAAACCCTCTTTCTGAAACTTTGCCTTTCAACACAAATAAATAAATATTTCTTTAAAAAGGCAGCAATGATTGTTCAACTGAATTCTTGCCACTCACCCACATGGGAGACCTGAAGTGAGTCCTGGGTTCAGCCTGCCCCAGTCACACCGGGCATCTGGGTATAAACCAGTGGATGTCCTCCACTCTCTCCAAGTCTCTCTAAGTTAGAAAGAAATTTTTAAGATGTTCATGCAGTTTACATAAGAGAAAATAAGCAGGTGGCTTAACAAATAAAACATAATATACCTAGATTTGGCATAGTGACTCAACTGGTTAAGCCTGCAATGCCAGCATCCCTTGTGGACACCAGTCCAATGCTGGCAAAACGCTTTCCAAAAAGGCTCCCTGCTAATGCACTGGAAAAGGCGATGGAAGATGCTTTCTCCTGTCTTCTCATTTCAAACTCATAAGAACCATTGACCAACACAGACCACATACTGGATAAAACTGAAATGAACTAAAACAAAGTAAAATCATATACTATATTCTTTAATGAAATGCAATGAAAGTAGAAACCAGTAACAGAAAAAACAAAAACCACAACAAAAAAGTTCCAACACTTGGAAATGAGAAATCAGGGTCCACATCTGAATTCAGAACACAATAACAATGGCAGTTAATTCAACTACAAAAGATGAACCTAATATACATGTAAATGACTCAACAGAAAATACGAAACCATGCACAAATTACCCAAATTTGGATTTGAAAAAACAAACACCTATGGTTATTGTACTTGCATGGTGACAACCAAAAACACATGGGTTTGAACTTAGATTACACAAAAGATAAGCCACTATCATTGCTTCTATTTAACACTGCAGTAGGGGGCCAACCTAGCAAACTAAGGCAGGAGGGACATAAGAGAATAACAGAGATTAGAAGAGAAAAGGTAAAACTCCTGGAATTTGCTGAGGACACTGTTACCTATAGGGACTTCAAATGGATTAACTAAAGAGCTGCTAGGAGTAAGAGGTGATGTGAACAAGATCAAGGGGGTAGAAGGGCAAGGTAACAAAGCTCAACTGCATCCTGAATTCAATTGTACATCAGAGGCATCAAACAAGAGGAAATTGATTCAACAATTAAAACAGCACATTCACATGAAAACACATATACTGCAAATATTAAAATAAAACATATAGATGAGATGGAAATTAAAGATCTAACTCAATACATTGTATGTAGGACTGCAAAGTTAAATATTATCCTATGACCATATCTTCTAAAATTGGTCTCTAAGATTAAGACCATCTCAGTTAAAATTTCAACAAGTTTCTGTTGTGGTGGTTGTTGTTTTTATTATTTAGTGATCTGGTTTTTATAAGGAAAACCAAAGACAAAACCCTAGTCAGCTATGAAAAGGAAGGAACCTGATTCAGTTATATTACAAGACTTAAAGACTCAAAATAAAACCAAAGGAGAGTCAGGGCCAGGTGCTGTGGACAGGGAGTGAGCAGGATTCATGCACTGCTGGCTGGAAAGTGCAGCAGCACCCACACCTTGGAAGGCAGCACCAGAACCAAGCAAGCACACCCAATGCCACATCCCTCCAGTACCATGTGTGGCTTTCACAGAAATGTGTTTGTGTGTGTGTGTGTGTGTGTGTGAGAGAGAGAGAGAGAGAGAGAGAGAGAGAGAGAGAGAGAGAGAGAGAGAGAGAGAATACAGGATGCTGCAGTCAGCATTCTGGAGCACAGACACTCACTGAGGAACTGCATTTGGCACAGCTATGTCAACTGTGTCCATAGTAGAAGAAACCACAGAACACCCCACAGCAGGAAAGAATGAGCCATCCAGAAATACCTGAAAGAATGCAGTGACTTTCACAAATCTAATGCTGACCCACAAATGCCAGACACCTATCCTATGTTCGCACTCAGGCAAAACTAAGGAATACCACAAGACTACTGGGGCCAGCATTGTGCCTTTACAGATTAAGCCACTTCCTGAGATGCTGGCAACCACATACGAACCCAGTTGGATTCCTGGCTGCTCTACTTCTGATCCAATCTTCAGTCAGCAGAAAATGGCTCACGTGCTTGGGGATCTGTACCCATACAGGAGTACCAAATGAAGGCCCTGACCCATGGCTTCAGCAAAGCCCACATTAAGCCATGGTGGCCATTTGAGTGGTGTCCACCAATGAATGCAGGCACACTCTTTACCACACTCCACTTTCTCTAGGATTTTCTTCCAATTAAATCTGAAAGAGCAAGCAAGCAAGCAAGAAAAACACGACTTATTATGAGACGTCATACTACCAAAGCAGTAACTAGAACAGGGCATAAGATGGATCTTGGGTTTCTCTAGGCTTCTGCTTTTTCTGGCATCTTAACATTTACACCACGTGTGCTGAGCCTGAAAAGTCACCAGATTACATGTGTATTCAGAGTTACGGTTGCCTGTTCCTGCCCCCGAGTGTACCTCAGTACACTTAGAAGAGAGGAGCTGACCACCTCTTCTCACTGAAGGCTCCAAGGGCACCTCAGGCTCAATGAGAGCAAACACTGTCAAGGAAAGTCCTTCCATCTCTCTGTCTCATTCTTCCTCTCCACCCACCCCTCCCACACTCTCTCTCTTCTCACACCCCTGTTTCTCCCCAATCATTTTTTCCCTCTTACCTACCTCTCTCTCTTCCTCCCTTTTCCCTTCTCCCTCCTCCCCTTGCCTCCCCCTGACACTCATAACACCTTCCTGATTTTTGTCCCACACTACCTTTGGCCCCACCTCAGGCCTCCACCTACCTAGGGACACAAGAGTATACAAGAATATCCAGCAGCTCTGTATCCAAGCCTCCTGCAAAAAGAATACTCTGTCAGAAATGAGAGTGTGTGCAGTCAAGATTTCCACAATGTGCAGTAGAGACTTCCCTGGAAAATCCCAGAAACCCAAGGAGCTCACCCAACTGTCACAGGTGACAGCCTCACCTGAGAGAGGCCTGACGCCGGCTGCACTGGGTTTTTCCCAGGGTGGCCAGCAACACTGAGGGTGGTTCCTCATGGCCTGCCCAGGGACCATGCAGGAAGGGTTCTGTAATGTGCAATAGGGGCCAAACTTCTGGCTTCATTTTTGAGTTTCAGTGCCTGGCACAGGCAACCCCTATCATGGGTGTGGTGGCACAGCAGATGCTGCTGCATGCTGCCACATCCCAGCACCGAGTTCCTGTCAGCCACCCCACATTTGGGAGCCATAGAAGCATGAGATGGTCCAAATACTTGGGTCCCTGCCTTTCATGGGGAAGACCCACACAGAGATTTGGCACCCTGGCTTTGGTGTGGCTGAGTGTGGCCTGTGGCAGCCACTTGCAGGGAGAGAATCAGTGGGTAGAAGAACTTACATACCCCTTCTGCCCCACTCTATTGTTTGTCAATAAATACATAAACACACTTCATACATAAATATATAACTAAGTAAACAAATACACACCTGTATTCATAGTCAGGCAAACACACAATGCCTAAGTATACATACGTACATATATCATAAACACACATAATTGATGTACCTACATGAATGCATGTGTGCACACATAACCATTTGTTGACTGCATAAACAGCTCCACATAAACATATATACCTATGTAAATATCTATATAATTCTTCACCAAATACATGTAGATACCTATGTAAATACAGGCATAAGTATACATGCATACACACATACATATACACATACCTAATCACATTCATTCATACATACATATACACTTTTGTAAAAACATACACACTTACACTCATAAGCATACATGCATATAAATATAATTACACATACATCTTTATAAGCACGTGTATATATACTTAAGCACACAAACATATACACACTCCCGTTTCTTGCCCTGGTTCTCTTTCACAACCCCCATTTCCCCTTGACTCTCTCTTCCCCATCTCTCTCTCTCCCACCTCCTCCTCCTCCTCTCCCTGGGTCCCTAAGTCTCCCTCTTTTCCTGCACCCCCTCAAAAACGCACATCCATTCTCCATTATCTCAACATATGAATTCACAAAATATACACCTATTTAAACTCATACATGGCTACATTCACACACACACATAATTACATACATACCTTTATAATCGATACCTATATATAAACACCTACATTCACACACACAGTTACATAAATATATACCTTTATATTATATATATAGACATATACAACAATATCCCATTCCTTGCCCAGGTCCCTTGTCTTTCCACACCCCGTCTCCCCATGTCTCTCACTTCTTCGTCTCCCCTCTTCACCCTTCTTCCTCCTTCCTCTCCTATCCGTCCATTTCCCCCCTATATCCGTGCCCCCTCACACAACCTGTCCTATTTCACTGTTAGTGTGAGTGTAGGCTAGTGCAACCACTATGCACATCAGTATGGAGATTGCTAAGACAACTGAAAATCACTACCTATGTCTAAAATATCCTACTCCTGGGAATATATTTAAGGAAATGAAACCTGCATATGAGAATGTGACCTGTAATCCTGTTTATTCTGTAGTAACACAATCTACAATAGCAAAAACATGCCCATTAAAAGAGGAACAGATTAAAAAATCCTATGTTAAAGCTACTCTATGGAATACTACTCAACCGTGAAAAGGAATGAAATTCTACCTTTTGCAACAAAAAGGTCACAGCTAGAGACCATATGCTCGATGAAACAACTCACTCCCCACCCCCCAAAAAAATCATATGTTCTCTGATACAAGGCAACTTTCACGCAAAATACAAAATCAGTATACACATATATTTACAGAGAAATTATATAAGGGAGACTACCATGACAAGCAGAGAAGATACACTGCAGTGTGCATCTCTACTCTCAAAATAACTCCTAATGAAATTGTTAAATAGCGCTTGAAAATAGGATGCTGACCTTGGACCACTCTGAACAGCTACAATATCATGATACACTTAAACAGCAGGATTACGGCGTTGTATCTGTTACTGAAGGAATATACTATGCTAACAACACGGGGAGAAACAGTGAGAGGGAAGGAGAATACTGAGGGTAAAAAGGGAAATCCCTGAGCCTATGAAATTCTATCATTAACAATAAATTTAAGGCCCATGTGGTGGCCTAGCAGCTAAAGTCCTCACCTTGAACACGCCGGGATCCCATATGGGTGCCGGTTCTAATCCCATCAGCTCCATTTCCCATCCAGCTCACTGCTTGTGGCCTGGGAAAGCAGTCAAGGATGCCCCACGCCTTGGGTTCCTGCACCTGTGTGGGAGACCTGGATGAAGTTCCTGGCTCCTGGCTTCAGACTGGCGCAGCACTGGTCATTGAGGTCACTTGGAGAGTGAATCGTCAAATCGAAGATTTTCCTCTCTTTCTCTCCTCCTCTCTGTATATCTGACTTTATAATAAAAATAAACCTTTTAAATATTAAAAAAATTTAGAATAGGTAAAAAAAAATGTACCTACCTACCTACACACACAGACACACATCACTCACACACACACACACACACACACACACACACACACAATCGATCACCTGGAGTCTTAATGTCTCTTGGCTAACACTGGGACAAGGTTTCCTGCCCATCCCTCATCCAAGTTGAAGCTGCACACAGCCACAGCAGGTGCACACAATCAGAGCTATCTCTACACAGGCAGACACACACCACAACTCCACCATCTCCTGCCACCAAGCATGACACAGTAGAAGCCATCTTCATGTCAATATTTCACATGTCCTTTAATTATTCCAAGAGGACTTTCAAACTGAAGTAATGGGCCCCCTTTAATCACTTATCACATATATTATATCAAGGTTCTCACTTGCCACGTACAAGTCAAAGTTCTGCCTTCATGAGCAACATATCCTGGTCCCTGTCTCCATCTTTACCACCAAAAACCCAAATGATTTAAAAAGCAATTTTATCCAAAATATTCCCCTCAAATTAATATATATATATGTCTTCAAAAGGGATATTTCCTTCTGTTTCAATCTCAGAATAAGGAGAATGTGAGCCCAACTTTGACAAATTATTGAATCAAACAGAAAATGCATTAATAACGAGTTAGCAAGTGTCAGGAATGGTTTAAACAGGCATCAGCATTCATTTTCCAAACAGGCACAAAATGTCACTATGTGTATGAATAATGCATAATCAAAGGAAATATCAAAATAAAGTAATGCCACATTATATAGACATCTCCTTACATCCTTCAAAATATCAGCGCTACAGAAGAAGAATAATGAAGATTTTCTCTTAAAAATGGGAATTGGACCTGGTACAGTAGATACCAGCTAAAGTCCTCACCTTGAATGAACCAGGATCCCATTTGTGCACTTGTTCTAATCCTGTCAGCCCATCTCCCATTCAGTTGAGGATGGCCCACAGCCTTGGGACCCTGCACCCACGTGGGAGACCTGGAAGAAGCCCCTGACTCCTGTCTTCAGATCTGCTAATCTCCAGCCATTACAGTCACTTGGGGAGTGATTCATTGCATGGAACATCATCCTCGCTGTCTCTCCTCATCTATATATGCAGTATGCATCTCTACTGACTTTGCAACAAAAAATAAATTCTTTCAAAAATGGGAATCAAGTGAAATGTACATAGAAATGATGCTTTTGGTACTTGGTGTAAATTTCTAAAGTTCATTAACAGAAAATCCAGACATTTGTTAGGTTTATCGATGTGTTGTCAATGCCACTGAAATGAGTATTACTCTGCCAGAGACCTGCTCCAGCTGACTGAGAGCTTTCCCCTCATTACTCTAAAGAAGAAGCCCTTACACTGGGGACTTACAGGAGTTACCAGAGGCAAGCCTAACACTGTTCAAGCATGCATACATATGTATGTGTATTTTCTCATTCAAGCCAATCTGAGAGTCAGGCAGTTCTGCTTACTCTAATTCTCAACAAAAAGAAAGAAAAAAACATCACACTGACACAAAACATGGCACAATTTTCCTCAGCTGATGCAGCTCAGTTTAAGCCAGGTGCCAGAATAATCATAAATCCCAGCCTCCAGAAAAGCACCTGGACAAGAGCTCTCTACAACTCAATCTACATGCAGGAAGTCCTCATGCTAGAATGCACAGACCCCTGCAAGTGTGGACAGAGCTGGGCATTGCAACCTGGAGCCACATGCATACTTACTGCTGTTTCTCCAAACACCCCCACCCATTGTGAAGCTTGGCATCTCTGCTTTCTGGGCTCTGAGATTTCCAAGAACAGGGGCCTTGTCTGTGTCACGACAAGACAAGCATTCAAGACAGCAAGCTGCAAATGGAAACAATCCCTACAGTTACTGAGTGGATGGCTGAAAAAGCAGCTTCTCCTCTCAGGTCAATAATTTCCCACGCCCCACCAACAACCCCACAGTCAACTGGTCGTGTCATGGTCTGTGTCCCTGTGGGGATTGGCAAGGTTCTAGACACCCATATGCCAGTAGTCATATAGCATCAACTCAGCCAACCACAGTAAACTCCCAAATTGCACCTCAATTGTCATGCCACACCAGGTCAATCTAAGATTCAGAATCTTGGACTGGCATTATGGGTAACAGGTTAATCCACTGCGGGAAATCTCAGCATCTCACATGGATTACTACAGTTAAAGTCCCAGTGGTCCCATGTCCAATCCAGCTCCATGTAATACACCTTGGAAAGCAACAGAGGGCGGCCCAGGGCCTGGGGTCCATGCATCCACATGATGAAGCTCCCGGCTCCTGGTTCTGGCCTGACCAGACTGAGCCACTGGAGGAAGTGAAGCAGAGGAGGGATGACTGCTCTCTCTACATCTCCCTTACTCTCTTTATGTAACGCTGTCTTTCAAACAAGCAAAATAAATCCTTCATCAAAAGAAAAGAATATTTAAAAACTGGAAAAGTGCGTCAAGAAGGAAAGCTCCGGGAGTGCACCTGCCCTGACCCCCACCATCTGGGTTGGACTCTGAATCCTGGATGCTCAGTTGAAAAATGGGAAAATAATTCATTGTACTCCCATCAAAGAGTGAATGTTACTGAGCTAATAAGTGGAGAGTTCCCACAACAGTGCATGATACACTGTGATTGTATCAACAAAGTTAAGTAAGTGCTCAACAAATGCCAGCTACTATTCCTAATAGCATTTTTATTGTTCAGCACCCATTTTAGAAATAGCAAAATGTGACTCAAGAGTATTAAAACTTCTCAGGAAAATGACTGGTAAAACTGGGAGTAGGAAGTATTTATATGCATATATCTCTTTTCCTCTAATAGCACTCACTGTACTATCAAATATACAGCTATAGACAGATATTTTCTCTAACAAAAGTCACATACAAATCAGTTCTATCAAACCCAAAATGAAAATATTCATCACCATGATGGACAATCACTTAGTGAACTTCTTTATTGTAAACAAGGGCCTGTACTGTATTATGTTTTTGTGTTTATTTGAAGGAATTGCAGGGCAGAGGCAGAGACAGAGAAGGAAATCTTCCATGGGCTAGTTCAACTCCCAAATGAACACACCTTCCAGGGCTGGGCCAGGATGAGGGCAGGAACCAGGAGCTTTATCTCTATCTCCCAAATGGGCAACAGAAGCCCAAACACTCAGGCCACCTTCCACTGCTATCTCAGGCACATAAGAGGGGAGCTGAATTGAAACAGAGCATCCAAGACAAAAACTGGTGCCTGAACCTGATGTCAATGTCACTGACAATGATTTAACAATGTCACATTGTTGGTCCAGATTTGAAAAAATGTGATCAGGGGCCTGACACAGTAGCCTACCAGATAAAGCCCTCCCTTTCACACGCCAGAATTCCATATGGATTCTGATTTGTGTCACAGCCACCCTGTTTCCTATCCAGCTCCCCTCAGAAATCAGTCAATGATGGACTTAAGACTCTGCACTCATATGGGAGACCTGGAAGAATGTCCTGGTTCCTGACTTTGAATTGACTCAATTTCAACCATTGAAGCCACTTGGGGAGTGAATCTTCAGATGGAAGATATTCCTCTCTATCTTTCCTCCTCTCTGTGTATCTCACTTTCCAATAAAATAAATAAGTATTTCTAAATATATGATCAGATGTAAAATACTTATCAAATTATTCAGAATATCTAAAACATGTGGTCAAAAGCACAAACTTCTTTCCAATAGAGAAATATAAATGAATTTCTTCTACAGCCTTACAAAGAAGCATATATACTATACAATCTTCAATAGCAGACTAGTTGTACTCTATAAATAGAATTACCAGTATTTCTTATAACTTTGCTTTCAAACAAAATTAATATTCCTGGGGCCCAGTGCGGTGGCTTAGCAGCTAATGTCCTCACCTTGAACACACTCGAATTCCATATGGATGCTATTTCTAATCCCAGTGACCCTGCTTCTCATCCAGCTCCCTGATTCTGACTTAGGAAGGCAGTTGAGGATGGCCCAAAGCATTGGGACCCTGCACTCACCTGCCTGGGAGACCCGGAAGATTCATGGGACGGAAGATCTTCCTGTCTGTCCTCCTCTCTGTACATCTGATTTTGCAATAAAAACAAATCTCTTAACAAATTAGTGTTCCCAAGTATATTTTCTAGGTCAGCCTACATTTTCATGAATTTCAGTAAAATAAGTAGAACAAGTCCCATTCAAACCATTATCCTCTTTGCAAAACCCATCTATGTCTCTATCCTGAAAGACCTACCAGCCTAGTGCTTCCTTCTTTCTGTTCTCACTTGCTCCCTTCTGACCACATTGGTTGGCTGAAATGTTAAGGAAAGCCTCTATCACAAGGGACAGAAATTCCACATATGCGAAAGGTACAATAAATCATGGTATGCGAAATAAAGAAGGAAAATAAAATTAGCTTAGTGAAATAAACAATATGAAGTAGAGTCACCAACAGCAAGTGCATTTACATCAGGCATTCCAAAGAAAATCGTCTACAAATCAAAGGAAAGCAAGCATTTCTTTCTACCCACAGCCTAGCTGAGCACATGGCTGGTGCACAGCAAGGCACAGCTTGGTGCTGCTAAGCGTGTGTGGGATTTGTATGTTAGCTTGCTCCCTAATCTTTGGATGGAAATGTTCTCTCTCCAAGTGACTATGAGGTAGACCTCAGAAAGATCTAACAACCCAGAGCAGAGGTCAATGAACTACAGCCCATGGGTCAAATCCAGCCACTGCTTACTTTGTAAATAAAGCCTTATGGGAAATTTGCAATGCTCAATTCAGCATAAATTATTTATGGTTACTTCCATGCTGCAAAGCAGCCAGTAGAGACAATGAGTTGTGAAAGGATCTCTATGACTTCAATACCTAAAACAATTGCATAGCTCTTTCTAAAATAAATAAAGCCATGATAAATTGATCTAGGCCATCACATAATCTTTCATCACGTCTTTCATCCCTTCACTCCTGGGACATCAAGAAGGGAGAAAATTACTGAAGGCTACCAGAAGGTGATACTTCAACACCACCATTGGAAGTCCACTGATGCTTGACTGACACTTCTCCCTTCTCCCTCCACACACTCACCTGTAGCTCTTGCAGTCTTCCTCGTCATTCTCCAAGCTGACCAGATCACTGGAACATGCTATACTGTCCAGCAGGCTGAAGTACCCTAGGTCTGGAGTCACGTCTTCCAGCATACACTCCCAATCACTGATGTGACAACAGTTAATGATCTTCATCAAGGAAGCAAGAAAAGGCCTAGAAAGAAGCATAGACCATCTGCCTCACAGTGACAAGTCTACGCTCCCCGCTGCTCAGACAAGATGACACAGTAAGGGTCAAAACCAACTTAATTTGTAGCAAGCCTACTTTTTCATCACATGTCAGAAACTCTACTGAAGTTTTCTCTGGAAAAGCAGGAATCAGTCCAGATCACTTGCAAGAGGATTAATACACTTATTTATAACAATTTCTTCTTTAGGCCTTTTTAAAAAAGATAAACATAGATTCTGCATATTAAAATATGTTATTATAATCTGCAGGGCTTATTACTTTCCTAGTAATGAAAACAATAGCTTACTGTCTTTTTCTTTTTTTTAAAAAAAAGATTTATTTATTTTATTACAAAGTCAGACATACAGAGAGGAGGAGAGACAGAGAGGAAGATCTTCCTGTCTCATGATTCACACACCAAGTGAGCACAAGGTCCGGTGCTGTGCTGATCAGAAGCCGGGAACCAGGAACGTTCTCCAGGTCTCCCACAAGGGTGGCAGGGTCCCAAAGCTTTGGGCCATCCTCAACTGCTTTCCCAGGCCACAAGCAGTGAGCTGGATGGGAAGTGGGGCTGCTGGGATTAGAACCGGCACCCATATGGGATCCCAGTGCGTTCAAGGTGAGGACTTTAGCCACTAGGCCACACCACCAGGCCCAACAATAGCTTATTTTCAAATACCACATTAAAAAAATATATGCATTCAAAGAACTCCAGAACAACCATAAGAACAAATCAAACATGGATAAGAAAGTTATGGTTCATTTACTCCATGGAATACTACTCAGCTATTAAACAAAACAAAATGCAGTTCTTTGTGGCCAAATGGGCCAAACTGGAAACCATAATGCTAAGGGAAATGAGCCAATCCCAAAAGGTTAAATACCACATGTTTGCCTTAATGTAAGATGATATGATGTTATGTATGATATGTTATGTTATGTTATGTATGTTATATGTTGTGTATAAACCAAAATTGAAATGTCAATGAGGTGGTCACAGAAGGTGGTTAAGAACATGCATTTACTCTTAATATATTGGTTACTCATTACTATGTCAATTAATTCCATGGTGATGGAAATTTTTGCTGATGGTATGTTCGAGTTTTTGATTGACTGGGACAATACTCTGCTGGCTCTGTCTTCAGACCAGAGAGGGTATACCTAAGAAGCTGATGAACTTGACTGGACAATAAGATGCTGGACTCTATGTTTGGTATATGCTTGCAATGGGGGATTCTCAACTGAACTTGAACTATGGTTATGCAACAAGGTGGAGGAATCCACCATGGTGGGAGGGTTTGGGAAGGGGTAGGGAGAATCCAAGTACCTATGAAACAGTGTCACATAATACAATGTAATTAATGAATTAATAAAATAAAAAAAAAGAACAAATCAAACAAACCAGTCAAGAAATGGGCAAAGGGAGAATCAAGATGTCAAAACAGGGTTAGGACAAGTTTAAATGGACGGAGAAATACTTGATCAGGATGAAGCAGAGAAAAAACATTCCAGAGGACAGAACAACAGCAGAAGGGTATCTGGAGACTGACAGACACAGGAAAGCAGCAGACACAATGGTGAGGTGCTGCAGTGACTGATACTCCAGTGGCATTCAGCTAATGGTGACCTGAACTCGACCAGCAGCCGGAACTCCACCAGCAATGAGGTGGAAAAGGATTTTCACTGAGAGCTCCGGAGGTGAACCCAGACAAAGAACTGCCCATCCTGCTGGTCTGTTTGATTTCACCAGGAGCAGAGACAGAGCAGCAGGTCCTAGAAGGGCACTCTGGGAACAGGGTGAACTTCACAGTCAAGTCAGCTCCCTAGAGTCAAATTGGGCACCATTTTGCATAAGAAGACAAAGATTAGGGAAAGGGCTGAGCATATGCTGAGCTGGGAGTGAACATATTTCTGACTCAGTAAACTGCAACAACGTAGCATCCTATAGATTCCACCCAAGACAGGTCCAGGTAGGCCTCAGACATGACAGCCAGCCAACCATGAACTGTAGTGGTTTTCCGTCAGGCACCATTTTGCGCAGTGCGGCAAAAGTTTTAGGACTGCAGTGAACTGCACTTGTCCTGAGCTCACCAGAACTCACTGAGCTCAATGTATTGCACTAGTTCCACAGGAAAATAACACCAAGTATGACATCGCATGGGTCAAAATAGGTTGTCTGGCACTCAGAATTAACGCACAATAGGTTCCAGCAAGATCAGCATCACCAACAACTAGCTATAAAGGACACCTGGTGTCTCCCTAATCCTGGGACATGCTCCAACCAGAAGTAGGAGAAAGGCTGTACAGATAATGGTGCAGCCTCAGCACAATATCGAAACAGGTAGAGACTGCTGAGCCAGGAGCTGGGGCTACACAGACCATGGGGGAAATCTAACATAAGAACCCAGATGTGGAACTCAATGGAGGGAGTGGCACAATTGGCTGCATGCAAAGAGCCATGTGCCAACTGCAGTAAGTAAAATGAAACTGTAGACCTTTGTTGACACACCTTGGAAACCTGCACCAAGGAGAAGACTCTGCTAACCAGAAGTACAATGACCAAGAGCAAACAAAGGTATATTGAATATTGCTGAAGACTCCCCTCCAAAGGATCAAAAGGCTTTGCCAATCTCAAAGTTAACCAAGGAAGACATCCAGAAAATGGGGGATACAGAATTTGAAGCACTTGTTATAAAGCTGCTTCTCAACAACAAGAAGCACGCAAAGCATTTATTCAAGGAATTTAATGCATATATCACACTGGAAATCAATCAAATAAAACCTAATACATTAGAAATGAAGAATATAGTGCAGCAAATTAAAAGTACAGTGGAGAGTCTCCAAAATAGAATGAAGCAAGCAGAAGAAAGAATCTCACAATTGCAAGATATTTCCTGTCACTGGGGGAAACAAACAAAAGCTGGAAGCAGAACTGGATCAGGTCAAAACATGTATTCAAGAATTGAAAGACAATACTAACAGACCTAATGTAAGAATTATACAATTCCCAGAAGATGCAGAGAGAAAAGCTGGGATTAATGGCGTATTCAATAAAATAATAAGCAAAAATTTCCCCAATCCAGTGAAAGAATCAGGAAACAACATCCAGGAGGGTCACAGAACTCCCAACAGAGTGGGCCAAACACAATCTTCACCACGACACATGATAATCAAGCTCTCTTCAATCAAACAGTAGTAAAAGATCCTTGAATTTAAGTTCACGTTTAAAAAAAATCAATTGACATATAAAGGAATGACAAACTCACAGGAGACCTCTCACAGGAAACTCTACAGGCAAGAATAGAATGGAGCGACATATTCCAGAGTCTAAAAGAAAAAACTTGTCAGCTTACGATAACATATCCACCAAAGCTTTTTTTGTCTTTGAAAATGAAATCAAATTCTTCCATAGTAAAGTTAAAAGAATATACCTCTTGCAAGCCTGCCCTATAAAGGATATTTAAAGATGTTCTCTTGACATAGAGGAGGAATAGCACCCAGTAAAACCAAACGCAAATGTGAAGAACATCTCAGTAAAATGATAACACAAGACTAAATCAATGAACAACCCATTCCTAAAATGACAGGATCAAATTACCACTCATACACATTAATCCTGAAGCTCAATAATACATCACAGAATAGTAGACTGGATTAAAAAACAAAACCCAGGCCTGGCAGCGTGGCCTAGTGGCTAAAGTCCTCGCTTTGAATGCACAGGGATCCCATATGGGTGCTGGTTCTAATCCCATCAGCTCCTCTTCCCATCCAGCTCCCTGCTTGTGGCCTGGGAAAGCAGTCGAGGACGGCCCAAAGCTTTGGGACCGTGCCACCCACGTGGGAGACCTGGAAGAGGTTCCAGGTTCCTGGTTCGGATCAGCGCAGCACCTACCATTGCGCTCACTTGGGGAGTGAAACATTGGACGGGAAGATCTACCTCTCTGTCTCTCCTCCTCTCTGTATATCTTACTTTGTAATAAAAATAAATTAATCTTAAAAAAAAAAAGGTTTCACACAAACAGCTAAGTGGCAGGCTCTCAGATATCAAGCCACAGTGGGAGGGAGACCTGAGGGAGAACCCTGAAGACCTTTTCACCTTGTTGCAGGGTCGTCAGTAGCACTGGCGTTGGGCTCTGAGCCTCAGCAGCACTGCACCTGTCACGTGATGCTCAACACACACAGAAAAAAAAATGCATATAAAAATACAAATCCCATCTATTTGTTGCCTACAGGAGACACACTTCACCAACAAAACTATATCTCATGGATTTTAATGTTTTTGCTGTTAGTTTCATCTCTTCAAAACATTTTCTTGAGTAAGGTGCCACTTGGGCAGTCACCCCGCCTGCTGGAAGGGTAGGGTTTTGGGGCACCTTTTATAGCCTTGGACCTTCCTCCTCCCATCCAGGGCCCTCCACCCCGGCCAGGAGCCCTCCACTCCAGTCCGGGCTCTCACACTGACTATTGCAGGCCAGTGACCCCCTCCCCCCATCCCGGCCCAGTGACCCTGCGCCCCAGCCCGGGCCCTCACCCTTTCACAGGCCAGTGACTCACCACCCCCCTAGCCGGGAGCCATCCACCTAAGCCCAGGCCCTCACACTGACTACCCCAGCCTCAACTCACCTCTGCTTCTGTTTTAAATAGTCACTTCCTCTCCTGGTTTGAATCCTCAAATCCGAAAACTTAACAAAGGGTACCACAAAAAAGGTTTTAGATAAAAGGAATTAAAGCATAAGCTTATTTTGGTGCTAGACAACTCAAAAATCTACACAAGACTTTTTTCATAATATGTATTTTCATGAACTTGTTGAAAACATTGTAAATAATGGTCATGTAGTATTCTCTTATGATCATGATTAAAATTGTATGAACACATTTTTCATAATTGATTAATCACTAAACAAAATAATGCTTTCATTAAGCAAAAAATGGAACTACAAAAATGTGTCTTTTTTTTTTTTCTCTATAAGGGTAGTCTGCTGTATTTCTCTATTTAGGTAGTGATTGAGACCATTCATGTATACTAAAATCTTGTGCCAGGTCCAGGGACAAGCCTTATGAGGTCCATTCTCCCTAAACCACCATTCCATGTTTTCATGGACTGCATGAGACTTGACAGACAAGTTAGCACTTAAACCCTGTGAAATCTGACACCTCAGTGAGAAGGGAATCATGCTGTTTACTGGGAAGGTCACAATCTTTCCCTTATCAGGTGGCCAGGAAATCACACTTTCAAGTGGACAGCACAGGAATTATCCAACCATTTTCTAATTGGTTGAAAGAACACCACTGGGTGATATCTTCACAAATTCCTTCCCACAAACACGCACAAAAAAGAGTCAGGGAACACTTAAAAACCCAAGAGATTTCCTAAAACCCTAGTGTGTGTGTGTGTGTGTGTGTGTGTGTGTGTGTGTCTTTCTCACACACTACGTTCTGAAGACACAACCATCTTCTGGCTCTCTCCCAGAAGTTACTTTCCCTTCTTTTCACATTCACCTATTCATTTTGCAAATAAAAATGTTCCTGCAGCAAATCTCAGGCTTTTTATTTCTATACTAAGCTTAGGGAGGAACCCACAGAGCTTTGCCGGTAAGAACGACTTCCACTGTAAATCAGAAAAAGACACTACCAGAAAATTTACCTTACTGGTGGTTTAAGGTTAACAATCTAATTTTGTGTAAGCATGTTCCTTCTTTTATTTCTATAGTTTCATTATAGCTCACTTTCACATAAAGTTAAATGTACTTTTTCATCAGCACAGCAGTAAAAAAGGTTAATTTAGAGCAATATGAGGAAAAATAAGTCAGCACTTTAGCATAATCAATCTCTGATTCCTCCAGCTGTTTGCTTAATCATTTCCACTTTGACACTTTCCAAATACAGACTAATAAAATCAACAGGACAGTTCTTCTCTCTCCTCTTTTCATAATCCTTGCATTTGATAAATCTGTATTTGTTTTACAGGTTAATAAAAGTTAGCTGGGGAATTGGCCCCACTGAATATTTCTCCCTTGTGTCAGTTCTCTCATCCTCTGCCTTTAAAATTTTGCCTTTGTTCTTTTAATAATCTATACAAGTTTCTCTTATAAGTACATGGTCATCTCATGTATAAATGGTCTTCAAATTTTTAATAAGTACAATGAAATGCAGATATTCATTTAGTTAGATAACCCATTTTGGCAATATCTTAATGCTAATAATCTAGAAATTGAGCTTACAGTATTTTTGACTGTATGATATAGTTGAAAACCAAAAGAAGTTTTCAGCGCTTTTTCTGGAGTTACAGTGAATAAAAGTGTTGGAGTAGAGTATGCTGACATTCAAGCTAATGAATAAAGTCTAATGCAGGGGCCTGGCACCATGGCCTAGTGGCTAAAGTCCTCGTTTTGAAAGCCCCAGAATCCCATATGGGCGCCGGTTCTAATCCCGGCAGCTCCACTTCCCATCCAGCTCCCTGCTTGTGGCCTGGGAAAGCAGTCGAGGACAGCCCAAAGCTTTGGGACCCTGCACAAGCGTAGGAGACCTGGAAGAGTTTCCTGGTACCCGGCATCGGATCGGCGTGCACCGGCCCGTTGCGGCTCACTTGGGGAGTGAATCATCGGACGGAAGATCTTCCTCTCTGTCTTTCCTCCTCCTCTGTATATCCAGCTTTCCAATAAAAATGATGAATAAATATTTAAAAAAAAAGTCTAATGCAGACACATCAGAGTTAATTAAGGCAAGTTTTCAGCAGAGGAATAATAGCCAATACGTGACTGACACAGCCAATGAGGGACAAGTTCAAGAATCAAAAAGTGATAGCAAGAATTTATTGACAATGGTAGAGCAAGGGCAAAAATTGCCAGGGTTCATGATGCAAAATATCGCATTCAAATATTCCCTTTTATAGACTAAAGCATATTATAATGAATAAAACTTATTCATTTAAATGTTTTTCGATATTACTGCCTGACATGGTAACCTAGTGGCTAAAGTCATTGCCCAAGATCCTATATGGGTGCAGTTTCTAATCCCAGCAACTCCGCTTCCAATTCAACTCCCTGATTGTGGCCTGGGAAAGCAGTTGAGGACGGTCTAAAGCCTTGGGACCCTGCACCATTTCTGGCTCCTGGCTTCAGATTGGCTCTGCTCTGGCTGTTGTGGTCATTTAGGGAGTGAATCATCAGACCGAAGATCTTCCTCTCTGTCTCTCTGCTTTGTATATCTGACTTTCCAATAAAAATAAATAAATCTTTAATTTTTTTACATTTTAAGAAAATTGCATTGAATTATCTATATGAGTTAGTTTAGATTGTTTCCAGATTTTACTCCTGCAAACACCATATGTATACCCTTGTTAGTAAGTCTACATGCACAAAGGACTCTGTTTTTCAGATTCTTCCTCACCATATGTTGATGAAACAAGGTAATTCATCTTTAGACTGCCATATGATTAGGTTCTTACTCATTAAGTAAATACTTTCTTAAAAAATCAATTATTTGTTATTGTTTCTTAAGTGCTGCTGATTATTTATATATGTATTTAATGGACAATCTGACAGTTATTTTGACAGTAAATAAAAATGTATGCTATCCATCTCTGAAAAGCAATTGTTTTTTCTTTTAAGATTTATTTTTATTACAAAGATATACAGAGAAAAGGAGAGACAGAGAGGTAAATCTTCCGCCTGATGATTCACTCCCCAAGTGAGCCGCAAAGGGCTGGTGCTGTGCCGATCCAAAGCCGGGAACCAGGAACCTCTTCCAGGTCTCCTACGCTGGTGCATGGTCCCAATGCATTGGGCCGTCCTCGACTGCTTTCCCAGGCCACAAGCAGGGAGCTGGATGGGAAATGGAGCTGCCGGGATTAGAACCGGAGCCCACATGGGATTCCGGGGCTTTCAAGGCGAGGACTTTAGCCACTAGGCCATGGTGCCAGGCCCGGGGTAACTAATCTTTGTGTCCTACATAGTAAGGTGTATGAACACCTTTTGATTTTACCTTTAATATTTAGAACAGTTACTGTGAACCTGTAGAAACCAGTCTAGAGGCTGACACTGTAGCACAAAAGGTTAAGTTGCTGCCTGCGCGTGCTAGTACTGGCACATTGTGTCAGAGCACAGCTGGAGACCTGGCCACTGCACTTTCCATCTTTCTCCCTGCCAACACACGTGAGAAGACAGCAGAAGTTGATTCAAGTGTTTGGGCCCTGCCATCCTTGTGAGACATAAAGATTGAATTCCTGGCTCCTGCCTTTGGCCTATTTCAAACCTATCTGCTGAGGCCACTTACCAGGGGTTGGGGGACTGGGGTGTGAACCAGAGGACTGAAGATTTCTCTGCCACTTTGTTTTCCAAAACCAAATATAAAAATTGAGAGGTCAGTGAGATGGCTCAATAGGCTAATCTCTGCCTTGCAGCACTGGCACCCAACATGGGCACCGGTGTGTGTCCAGGCTGCTCCACTTTCCATTTAGCTCCCTGCCTGAGTCCTAGGACCCTTGCATCCTTGTGGGAGACCTGGAAGAAGCTCTGAGCTCCTGGCTTAGGATCGGCTCAGCTTTAGTCATAGTGGCCATACGGGGAGTGAGCCAGAAGATGGAAGATCTCCGTCTCCCTATCTATCTTTGTAAAAATCTGCTTGCTTTTTTTTTTTTTTTTTTTTTTTTTTTTTTTTACAATCTGGTTCTCCATTTTCTATGTTCCCCTCTAACATGAGCCATATAAACAGCTTACTTGCTGGTTCTTACACTTGATTTCTAGTGTACCAAGCATAGTCACGTCCCTAGCTATGGGTTTTTGCTAAGAACAGGTGCCTCAATACTCAAGCATTATTACTTCTCAAACAAACAAACAAAGGAGAAGAAAGGAAAGAAAAAGACTGATCCCAGGAGCACTGCTGTGGCACGGCATTTTGAGCTCCTATCTACCATGCTGTCATCCCATGTGGCCGCAGGTTAGGGTCCTGCTATTTCACTTCCAATCCAGCTCCCCTCTAATGTGCCTAGGAAAGCAGTTAGCCCACCTATATGGAATATCCAGACCAACTTCCAAGATTCATGACCCAACCCTGTCAGATCTGGTTCTTTGGAGAGTGAATCAGAGAATGAAGATCATTCTCTCTGTCTCTCTCTTCTTCTGCCAACCTCTGTATTTCAAATAAATGAATCATTGAAGACATAAATGTGTGTATCTGTGTATCTGGGGAGGGGCGTGTAAGGAATAGCTATAGAATCACCCGGTAGCGGTCTTCTTCCTGCCAGGATTAGTCCACACACTCAGCAGCGGAGCCCATGCTGCTGCAGTCCTGACTCGGACCCTTAGCCGAGAGCTCAGAGGCCTCTGGAAGCCTGCTGGGGCAGAGACTGCCTCTCAGGGCCAGGGCAGTCACTGCCCACTTTTGGGGCTCCCAGGACCATGAGTCACAGTCTCCAGCCAGGAATCAATGGCACCCCGCTTCCCAGGGACAGCCAGGGCTGTGTTCCCTCATGCAATGCTCTGATGGGGTGAGAGTGCCACCACTCTACTCCCCCAAGTCTGTCCCCAGAACACTCAGCCCATGGCTACCCATGTGCCCAGCAGCCTGGAGCCTGACCTCACAACCATGAGGACAGTGATGTTACCGTAGCCAGGCCCTTGGTTCCTCACTCTGAACTCCTTCCTTCTCCCATTTGACTAGATATGTTCACAAGGCACCCATCACAGAACCACAACTTCTGAAACACAGTAAGTGGTCCACTGTAGGCCCATGACCAGTCCAAATCTTGCCCAGAGTTGGGGCAGGTGCTCTAGTAGAGGCTGATAAGCTGCCCACAACCCATACCAGAGTGCTTGCTCCGAGTCCTGGCTACTTCACCCCTAATTAGAGTTCCCACTAATTGTAGCCTAGCACTTAAAGTCCTCACCTTGCACGCACTGGGATCCCATATGGGCACTGGTTCTAATCCTAGCGGCCCCTCTTCACCATCCAGCTCCCTGCTTTTGGCCTAGGAAAGCAGTCAAGGATGGCCCAAAGCCTTGGGACCCTGCACCCACATGGGAGACTCAGACGAGGCTCCAGGCTCTGGGCTCCCAGCTTTGGATTGGCTCTGCTTCTTCTCGGTCTCTCACATGGGTGCAAGGGGCCCAGGTACTTGGGTCATCTGCTTTTTTCAGGTCCATTAGCAGAGAGAAGGACCAGAAATGGAGCAGCCAGGACGTGAACTGGAACCCAAATGGGATGCAGTGGTTGCAGGCAGCACTTTACCCACTATTGCACAACACAACACTAGCTCCTGTGTTTTATTTTTATCTTTATTTTGTATTGACTTATTTGAGACAGAGAGCTGCCATCCACTGTTTCATTCTCCAAATGCCCACAATAGTCGGAACTGGGCTCTGCCAAAGCCAGGAGCGCAGGCCAGGGCTCCCGTGCAGGTGCCAAGGACCCAGTTACTTGAGCCATCACTCATTGCGTCCCAAGGTACTGGGACTTGAAACCAGGTGTTCTGATACAGGACATGGGCACCTCGACTGTGAGACCAAACACCCACCTTGCCAAATTAAAGTTTCACCCTGTTTTTATGCTGCAATAGCAAATGTGAGAGACTCCAGCCATCTGGCCCAAGAACCGACAGAATTCACTCTCAGCAATGGCATTGTGGGGTACAGAGCAATGCTGATATCCCATGCCCTAGCACCAGTTCAAATCCACTTCCAATCCAGCTGCCTACAAATGCTCCTGGGAAGGCAACAGAAAGCAGTCCAAGTAGCTGGGCCCCTGACCCCAGGTGGAGTTCCTGGCTCCTGGCTTGGCCTGTGCAGCCACTTGGGAATCAGGTGGAAGACCTCTCTGTGTTTCTCCCTGTCATTGTGCCTTGCAGGTACACGAATCTTTCCCAAAAGTTGTAAAAGTATATTTACTGCCAAGTCCTTTACAGCAGATGTTGGCTAGCTCCTGCTTTATACCCATATAATGCAGAAAACATGCAAAGAAAGTGACCTCAGAATCCCAATGATAGTTCTGTCGACACATGGAGGATCCTTTGGTCTGAGGGACTAGCTGGGGCCCAGAGAACCAGACTGGGCCATGGACCTCTGGACTTGAACCTGAACACCCTGCCCTGTGCCAGCAGGGAATGCAGCCCAGTGCCCTCCCTATCCCTGCCCTGCACCCAGTGGCCCCAGGCCCGCCCTCCCTCTCCTTGTCTTCCTGACCACAGGTGCCTGTGAGCCAGGGCCAGAGGAGGCCAAGGGCCCAGTACCAGTGGAAGGATGCAGCAGAGGAGCCAGACTGGGCCCCAGCCTTCATCCTTAGGTAGGGGTGGTTAGTTCGGCCCAGGGATGAAGACATCACTTGGGACCACCCCATCCCAAATGGAAGTGCCTGGATTTACATCCCAGCTCAAGTTTCCCATTCCAGCTTCCTGCTGCTGTGCAACCTTGGGAGGCAGCAGGTGATGGCTCGAGCATCTGAGCAGCTGGCACCCACATGGCAGGTGTGCACTGAGTTCCTGGCTCCCAGCTTCGGCCTGGCCCAGCCCCAACCCAAGCCTAAGCCCCAGCTGCCTGTGGGCAGTTACCAAGTGGATCAGTGGATGGGAGAGCTGTCTCTCAAATATATAAAATCAAGAAATCCTGGGGCCAGCATAATGGCATAGCCAGTTAAGCCCTGGATGGAAAGGCCAATATGCCATATCAGCGCCAGTTGATGTCCCAGCTGCTTTCTTTCCTGCCCAGCTGCCAGCTAATGGCTAAAAAGGCAACATAACAGGGCCCCAATGCTTGCGCCTCTGCCGCCCACCAGGAGACCTGGATGTTGCTCCTGGCTCCTGGCTCCTGGCTTCAACCTGGGCTAATCCTGGCTATTATAGTCATTTGGGAAGTGAACTAGCAGGTGAAAGATATCTCTCACTCTGTGCCTTTCAAATAATTCTTAAAAAAGAAAAGGCAGGAAAGACAGGGGAGGATCCTCAGCTGGGGTGAGATAAGTGGGTTCCAGTCCCCCTCTGCCTCGTTCCCTTCCCCCTCCCCTGCCAGGGTCTTACCAGGTTGGCCTCACCAGTGTCGGCTGCAGAGGCTTTGCGCGGTGCTTTGTTCTGCGGCCCGGTGGGAACTGCTGAGGAAACAACAGCTACAGTCACTGCAGCCAGGACACAGGGGTGGGGGGTGCAGGGTGCGACCCCGCCCAGCCTAGCCACGAGATGACTGCGAAATGGACAGCATGCAAGGGGCACGGGGCAGAGAGAGCGAGCCCAGAGCCTGGAAGTGGAGTTGGCTGGGGTCTTGCGGGCTGGGTAGGTACCGCTCACAGGTGTCAGAGAGGTAGGGACAGGACCACGCTGGCTGCAGGGATACTGAGGGGAGAGCTTGCTGCTACCCAGACAGAGCCGGGCCTCAGTGGGACACGGGACCACTGCAGGGCAGCTTCACTCTGAGACTCATCTGGGGCAGGGAATGAGCAAGGTTACTTTATCTGACGGAGAAGCCCAAAGAGAGGCAGTGACCTTCAGAAGGTCATGTGGGAGGGCAGCCACCAGGCAGAAGTTAGTGTAAGCCTGTGCAAGCCCCTCCCCCCAGTGACTGTGACTTTGGGGCCGCACACCCACTGCACCCACAGCTTGCAGGGAGCAGCTGGCTCAGGTTTGGGCAGAACCACAGGAGAGGGAGAGGAGGGCAGGGGGTAGCGTGCTCTGACCTACTGGGAGGCTGGTTCTCATGATGACAGGCTCTGGATTCTTCCAGAAGCCGTTATCCTCATCCCAGGAGGACTCGCGCCGGATCCTCTCCAGGTTGCTGTAGTTGCAATCCCGCTGGATCAGGGGCTGCACCTGCTCCAGCAGCTGCTGGAAGAACATAGCGTCGCACTCCTGCCGCCTGATGGTGGCCAGGTAATCAATCTTCTCCAGCTCAAACTCTGACTGCAGATCTTTGATCTCCACCTCTGCAGCCCGCAGCTGCCAGCGAAGCATGACAAGCAATGAGCAAGTGGGGTGAAGACAGAGGCTTCTCCTGAGCCACACCCCTACCCCTGTACCCCACCAGCAGACCCCATCACAGTCCATCCACACCATCTCCCCCAACCAACCAGCTCCCAACCCTTCTGTCCCTCCCTCGTGCCCTCTCCCACCATCCCACCCAGTGCTTAGATGAGCCCCCAGCTGTCCACAGTCCTGAAAAATGTAAAGGGAAAAACCAACCACCACCTGCTGCCACCAGCTCCTGGCCACTGGCTCACACTCAAGCACATCACTCAGGGGCCTTTCAGACGTGCCACCCACAGTCGCCCCAGCCCTGGGAGAGCTCAGAGAGCTGCACAAATGACATGACTATGGGAGCCACCGGCACAAGCGCATAGACTCCGCAGCCCTCCTTCTCCTCCCACCACAGCCCTCTGTTCTGGAGAGACAGACCCTGCACCTGACAGGCCCACCTGATTTGACCATGGACTCCAGATTCTTGGTCCCCTGACAAGTCTGCCAGACTGACCCTCCCTTCCCTCCTAAACACAGTGAATGCCAATGCCAAGTGCAACCCTGTGCACAGGCTGCCCCATGACCCAGATGCACAGGCTGCCCCTCAAACAGCAGGTGCAGTGTGGCTGATTAAGAAGGATGACTGAATCCAAGGCAGTGACTGTCACCAGGCTAAGAACACTCCCTCAGCAGGAGTGGGGCAGACAGGTGGCTGGCAGGGAGAGCCAGCTATACAGGCAGAAGCTACTCTAGGCCTGAAGTGGAAGGGTTGGTTTCAGCCGAACTAAAGATGCCCCAGTGCCCATGCTAGGTGATACACGCAGGGTTCCCATCTTGTTACAGACTGGAATGCTTTGAACGATTTACTGATTTACTGATTTTGCAAGTCAGAGTTACAGAGAGAGTGGGAGAGACAGAAATAGAGATCTGCCCTCACAGTTTCACCACAGCCAAAGCAAGAAGCTGGGCGCTTCATCCGGGTCTCCCAGGGACTCAAACGCTTCAGCCGCCTTCTGCTGCTTTTCCCAGGCCATCAGCAGGAAGCTGGATCAGAGGTGGAGCAGCCAGGACCTGACAGGTGCCACGTGCTGGTGTCACAGGTGGTGCTGCCTTACCTGCTATACCACAAGGCCAACCCCTGTACACTTTTTCCCTGTACATTTTTGTACATCTAAAACAATTCAGAATCTCTTCCTCGGCCTGGCATGATTGCCTAGTGGCTGCATCCTCACCTTGCATGAGTCACAATCCCATATGAAGCACTGGTTCACATCCAGGCTACTTCACTTCCTATTCAGCTTCCTGCTTGTGGTTTGGGAAAGCACTGCAGGATGGCCCAAGCCCTTCGGACCCTGCATCCACGTGGGAGAACTGGGAGAAGCTCTTGGCTCCTGGCTTCGGATCAGCTGAGTGCTGGCCAATGCGGCCACTTGGAGAGTGAACCAGCAGATGGAAGATCTTTCTGTCTCTCCTTCTTTTGTAAATCTGCCTTTCCAATAAAAATAAATACATCTTTTTAACAAAAAATCACTTTCTGTGCCTGGCACAGCAGCCTAGTAGCTAAAGTCCTTGCCTTTAATGTGCTGGGATCCCATATGGGTGCTGGTTCTTATCCCAGCTAATCTACTTCTCTTCCAGCTCCCTGCTTGTGGTCTGGAAAAGCAGTAGAGGATGACCCAAAGCCTTGGGACCCTGTACCTGCATGCTCCTGGCTCCTGGCTTCAAATCGGCTCAGCTCTGGCCATTGCTGCCGCTTGGGGAGTGAACCAGCAGATGGAAGAGCCTTCTTTCTGTCTCTCCTCTCTGTAAATCTGAAGATGCGCCAATTCTTTGGACCCCTGCAACCACATGGGAGACCTGGATGGAGCTCCAGGTTTCTGGCTTCAGCCTGGCCCTGCCCTGGACATGGTGGCTATTTTTGGGGTGAACCAGCAGATGGGAAATTTTTTTTCTCTCTTTGACTACACTTTTCAAACAAATAAATCTTTTTTAAAATGACAAAGTTTAGGAAAGTTGCAGGATAGAATTGCTGTTTTCTTGGAGATATTACCAGGGAACTGGATCAGAAGTGAAGCAGTTGGGACTCAATCCAATGCTTATATAAATGTCAACACTGCAGGTGGCAGCTTAACTTAGTGTGCCAGCTTTAAACTTTGTTATTAATTTTAACATTTTTAAGTCCCTTAGGACATTCTCTATAAAGCATGATGCCATCCATAAATAGAGATTATCTCAACATGGATTTTAAAAAAACAATTTGTATGTTTATTTTGAGGTATATAGATTGAAAAAGAACATCAACATGCACTGTTTCATCCCCAGACAGCCACATGGTCTGGGCTGGGCTAGATGGAAGTCAGAAGCCAAGAATTCTATGCATGTCTCCCACACGGGTGACAGGGGCCGTCTCCCTCTGCTTCCTCAGGTGTATTAGCAGGGAACTACACAACATCCGGGACCCAACCAATGCTCATAAGTGATGCCAGCACCCCAGGCAGCAGCTTAACGTGCTGTGCCACACTGCCCGTCCCCAATCCAGATGTCTTTTATTTCATTTTCTTTCCTAGCTGCTCTTCTAGAAACTGCACTTCAGTGTGGAATAAAACTGCTGACAGCAGGCTTCTGTGTAATCCTTTTTACATGTGGTTGGATTTGGTTTGCTGGTATTTTGTAGAGCCAGAAAAATGATCAGTGTGGACTTTTCTTACTAGGTCTTATCTGGATTTGCTATCAAAGGAACATTGGCCCCACGGAATGAAGTGTTCTTGGGTACACGACATGATGGCATAGTGGCTAAATCCTCACCTTGCACACGCTGGTATCCTTCATGGGCACTGATTTGTGTTCCAGCTGCTACACTTCCCCATCCAGCCCCCTGCTTGTGGCCTAGGAAAGCAGTTGAGGATAGGCCAAAGCCTTGGGATCCTGCACCCATGTGGGAGATCCAGAGGAAGCTCCTTGCTCCTGGCTTTGGATCAGCTCCACTCCAGCCATTGTGGCCACTTGGGGAGTGAGCCAGCGGGTGGACTATCTTTCTCTGTCTCTCTTCTCTGCAAATCAGACTTTTTTATAGAAAATAAATACATCTTTATAAAAAATGTATCTGAGAGGTAGAGATAGAGTAAGCTTCTGTTTGATTCTTTAGATGCCTGTAACTGCTGTGCCTGGGTTCAGTCCAAGCCTGCAGCCGGGAACTCAAACGAAGCCTTCCTTGTGAGTGGCAGGAACCCAGGGCCTTGGGGCATCACTGCCACCTGCTGGGGTCTGCCCCTGCAGAAGCTGGGGTCAGGAGCCGGAGCCAGGAGCAGTCTCTGGTCCCTGGCATGCGAGATGGGTACCCTGACCAGCAGCAACACTGCAGGGTCCTGGTACCCTAAGCCCTGGGGAGCTCCAAGCAGAGGGTCCGGCCCCACTATAGCCACACCTAGCCACAGGTGATGCATGCGCACTGCTGTGGTGGCATCGTGGTACCAACAGGGAACATGAGCTTCATTTCAAATGACACTTCCCAGGAGCAGGCACCGGCCTCGCCGTCAGCACACTCTGAGTCCATCAGTGCACCTGACTCTGGCTTCCTGCCCCGGGAGGTGGCAGTGACAGTCCACGTGACTGGGTCGCTGCTGCCACAGGGAGATCTGGATCAAGTTCCTGGCTTCAGCCACAGGCTGCAATGTTGGAGGAGAGAAGTAGTTTTAGGAGGCTTTCTCTGTCTCTTTGCTTGTCAAATACGTAACAAAAATTATTTTATTTTTACTGGAAATTCAGACATACAGAAAGGAGGAGAGACAAAGAGGAAAATCTTCCCGCTGATGATTCACTCCCCAAGAGGCTACCACGGCCGGTGTTGCACCAATCCAAAGCTAGGATCCAGGAGCCTCTTCCGGGTTTTCCATGTGGGTGCAGGGCCCAAGGCTTTGGGCCATCCTCAACTGCTTTCCCAGGCCTCAAGCAGGGAGCTGGATGGGAAGCAGTGCCACCAGGATTAGAACCGGTGCCCATATGAGATCCTGGCGCGGCAAGGCAAGGACTTTGGTTTCTAGGCTACCGTGCTGGGCCCTGAAATACTTTTTAAAAATAAAAGATGACACTTTTCCAGACAGCCAGAAGAAGGCTCTATTGAACCCCAGGGAACAGCCCAAGCCTTGCCTCTGCTGCTACCAAGCCAGAGCTCACAAAATCACCAGGGATGTGCAGATGCGTCCCACCAGAAGAGAGGAATCACAACATTCCTAAGGAGAACCTCCCCTCCCACCACAAAGCACAAGGCACAGAACCAAACACGCAGGGAGAACAAGCAACACAGGCTGGCGGTGCGGTACGGTGGGCTTTCTCTGCTTGCAGCACAAGCATCCCATAGCAGAGACCTGGCTGGTGCTTGGTGTCATACCGCCAGCATGGGAGACCAGGCCGGAGCTCCAGCCCTAGCCGCTGCAGTCATCTGGGGAGCTTACTCTCTCTCACTACCTTTCAAATTTTTTTGTTTTGTTTTTTGTTTTTTGTTTTTTTAAGGAGAGGGGAAGACAGTTCCCTGTGTGGCATGATCCCCAGCGTGCTGGCATTGGGGGAAGGCCAAGACCTCACAGAGCAGGCATGCAGGCAGCAGCGCCACTCACTCTGCCGTCAGATCCTCACATGGCGCTGGCATCTCAGGCCCCTCCCTAGTTCTCCTGGAGCTGGCCCTGTCACCTGCACCTGTCTCAGGGTCCACCCAGTACTGACTCTCCTGGGGTCCCTTGTGCAGGCTCCCCTCCATGCAGACACCCCTGCGGTCCTTGGGCCCCCAGCTTCTTGATGTGGGTGCTGAGATCCCCTGTGCATGTGTGACTTGCAGGCACTTTCAGCAAACAAGCAGACAAATCTGGTCTCCTGCCCTGAGCCCCTTCACCATGCTCCTCACTCTTCGCCATTCTTCAGCTTGGTCCTCTGTCATGTCACCCATCACACATGCACAGGCACACACATGCACATATGTATACACACACTAAGATAGAAGCGCCCTAACGGCTGGGACATGCCTCAGGCTGCCAGCTCCAGGGTGTGCACAGTAAGTGCCTCACAGATGCCCGTGCAGGGGGGCAGCCTCACCTTCCTCTTCACCCTCTCCAGCAGCTTGCTCTTGGCCCTCACTTCCTCCTGGATGGAATCGTAGACGTTGAGCAATACCCAGTCGCCGCCGTCCTCGTCTGTGCTCTGCAGTGCGGCCACCAGCTGCTTCCGGCGCTCATCTGCCTAGCGCTTGTGCCCCTTGTGCTTCTCCTTCAGGGCCTTGTTCTTGGCTTGCTCCCCGCCCACTACCTGCTGCTCCAGCAGCTGCAGCCTGCCCGCCCACGGGGGGGGGGGAACGGTACAGCACGTGTCACCACCACCCCCACTCCATGAGCTCGCCTACCCCACTGTGCTCACCAGATCCTCCCAGTGGGCCCACTTCACAGACAGGCAGACTGAGATTCACAGACAGGATGCTGCTGGCTTGGGGGCCACACCCAGATCCACCCAGATCCACCCAACTTCATGCCTGTGTGCTTAACAGCTGGATAGGTGTGCCCAGCCCTGCTGGCCACAATCTCTGTCCCCCATGGCTCGCAGCTGACCCCTGGAGCCCTGACCCCATCACTCCCAGGCCTGAGGGCCCTGCCACTGGGAGCTCACGGCTGCCTCTGGAGACCACACTGCCATGAGGAGACTAAGAGCCAGACTGTGCAAAATGCACAATGGAATCAACTAGGAGCAGGGAAAATCCATCTTAAATGTCTTTGTATCCCAAATGTGCCACATTGTTTAGTTTTGTCTTCCAAGGGACAAGCTTTAAGTAACTTCAAAGATGGGTGTGGAAGTGGGCAGCAGCCAGGGCAGAAGCCACATCCAGTCCCTCCTCCAGTGGCCCCTGGAGGGATGAGGCCGAGTGCTGAGGGGCTACGCAGGGCCCCTAACACCTCCTCTATCCCTCCCAGACCACCCCTCACCACCTATTGTGCACAGCAGCTTCCGCTCGCTGCTCCAGGCCCTTGGTCTCACACTTCCTCACTCAGCCATGTTCTGCAAACCTCACTCAAGACCCCACTTCCAGGAAGCCCTTCCTGATCTTTAAATAGCCACACTGTGCACCCTGGGAGCCTGTCCCTGGACTGCCGCCTCAGCAACTATAGCCACATGGAACACCTGCTACGACC
Organism: Ochotona princeps; assembly: GCF_030435755.1. Taxonomy (NCBI): domain Eukaryota; kingdom Metazoa; phylum Chordata; class Mammalia; order Lagomorpha; family Ochotonidae; genus Ochotona; species Ochotona princeps. Next base: position 129,729,719 of record NC_080833.1, read on the forward strand.
TTCCCCAACTGCAGCTGCTCATGTCATCCAGGGGACAGAGAGACCCACTAAGGCCCAGACTCAACGCACAGTGGCAGAGCTGGTGGCAGGAGAGGCCAGAAGAACCCAGGCAGCGGACGGCGGGACCCTTCCGAGTGGCCCATTCACAAATGTCCCAGCCTGATGCCCCCTGAAGGCCCAGGTGGCCCCTGCTCCACCCATATACACAGGCTTCAGCACTTAGTCGCTCAGCTCATCTGTGAATGTCCGAGGCGCCTCAGGTGAGCAAAACCATGACTTCGAGAAGTGACAGCCACGGGGCGAGGGGCAAGCCCAGCTTCCCTGGCAGTCCCCAGGGGGGTGGCCTGTCTCAGGGTGGGCAAGTCCTCCCACAGGAACAGCTCAGGAGGGTTTGACTGTACCCAGGAGCTGTACCAGGAACAAGTGGGCACTGGCCTGTTCTCTTCTTCCCCAGCAGGTGCCTGACTGGAGCCTGAGGCAGACCAGGTTCTGGGGGCAACTCCAGCCACTCCCAGCCCCCAATGCCCTGGGGAGAGACCCCAGGCGAGCAGAGCCATGGGAGGAGGAAGGGTGAGTGTAAGGGTTTGGGCCTGGGATGGCTCCTCCCCACCCGGCCACGGGCCACACCAGCCCGCAGCAGAGCATCGTGCTTACCTGGCGAGCACCTGCTGCTGATCCACAAGGGGCGGGCAGCAGGTCCTCCCTGAGCACTGCCAACCCATCCGCACTCTCCCTTGTCGTGCCTGCTGTGGCCAGCAGGGGTCGCGCTGGAGCCGTCACTGCCATCTGCGGCTCAGCCTCCAGCCACACTCCAGGGCCTGCCATGGACATCACCTCTTCCACGTCCTCGGCCATGGACAGGGCCAGCTCAGCCTCCTGAGCACAAAGAAGTGAGATGGAGGAGAGGCCACTCGGGGACAAACTCACGTCCAGGAGACGAGGTCCTTCCTGAGGCCTGATCAGCAGATGCACACAGGTATTCAGGCAGCAGTGTCTTCAGCTGTCTCTCCAAACCTCCCAGCTTCATCTCTCACCTCCCATGCCAGGACACTCTTCTTAAAATCACACCCCTTTGAGCCCGGCGCGGTAGCCTAGTGGCTAAAGTCCTTGCCTTGCATGCACCAGAATCCCATACGGGTGCTGGTTCTAATCCTGGCTACCCTGTTTCCCATCCAGCTCCCTACTTGCAGCCTGGGAGTGCAGTCAAGGATGGCCCAAAGCCCTGGGACCCTGCACCAGCGTGGGAGATCTGGAAGAGGTTCCTGGCTTCAGACTGGCTCAGCCCCAACCATTATAGCCGTTTGGGGAGTGAATCATTGGAGGGAAGATCTTCCTCTCTGTCTCCCCTCCTCTCTATCTGACTTTCCAATAAAAATAAATAAATCTTAACAAAAAATCACACCCCCTTAAAAACAGAACACCTGCCACTTCCCTCTGCACCTGTAGGAAAATCCAGCTTCATCCCTGGCTGCCACACCCTCCACACCAGCTCCCCCCTCCGGCTTCCCGCTGCCACCCACCCTCAGGCAGCCTTGCACACTGCCACCCTGACTGTGGGTATTCTCAATGAGAAAATCAAGATCCTGCTGGCCACAGGACCTTGGTACTTGCTGTGTCTCCTTGCTTGCTGCCTGGGTCCCCCTGAGTGTCATTTCCTAGCCAGGACATCCCATCTACCCTCAGAAGACGCTGAGTGCCAACTACACACTAGGCTGCAGTCCAGAGGCTGGCAGACTTCTTTCTCCAGAAACGAGACCATCGCCGCTTTCCTTGCCCTCCCTGTGGCCTGGTGTGATGTCTCCAGCAGAAGCAGAAGCGTGGGCCCCATGGCCACATTGCTCAAACTGGGACTCGGGCACAGCGGGGCTTAGGCCATGTCAGCCCTCAGAGGAGCGACAGATGCCCGGATGTGCACTGTGCGGCTGTGCAGGCTGGCCGGGGGTCTGGGCTCGCTCCAGGATGAGAAAGTCCATGTCGCTGCCCACGGAGCCACCCACCCAGAGGTTAGCCCTGGGGCTACTCACCATCCTGGGCGGGGGCTCCTTGGCCAGCTCGGAGCTGGTGTCACTGGGCTCAGGCACTTCCCACCTGGGGGAGGTGGGAAGGGGTGAGGAGGGGTGGCCTTGGTCAGAATTGGCCTCCATCCCCTGCCCTGCCCCTGCCTCAGCTCCCCAAGGCTGCTCAGCCTCCTGGCACCTGCCACCGTCCAGAGGAGAAGCAACAGCTGCAGTGGGAGAGTGGGAGGGGGAAACCCAGGGGGCCATGTCCAAGGTCATACAGCTAGGTGAGTGCCAGAGCGGGACAGAATCCACACAGGTATGATACAAAAGCCACTGCTCCTGCATTCACACACACACGTGCACACACACACACGTGCACATGCATGAGCAGATGTGCACACACAAGAACCCAGGGAAGCAAAGGCAGCAGAGGACACAAAAGGAAAGAAGGTGGCCAAGGGAGAGGCCCTTGGACGAGGACAGGCTGGGGGAGCAGCCGGTCAGGGCCGGGGATGGAGGCCCTGGCAAGGACTGGATCCCACAGAGCCCACCTAGCTCACTGCCTCCCTCCTCATTCTCTCCAGTCCAGAGGTGCAGGATGGCTGAGGGGACGCAGGCCCCTCCTCCGGGCAGATCGGGTGTCTCCACCCACCTGCCCTGCTGACTGACACAGCAGCAGAGGAAACAGCTCCCCCCGACACCCACCATGCCCAAGCCAGGGCCCCTGAGGCGGAAAGCAATGCCAAAGCCACAGCATCCACTGGGGCAGTGCAGCTGGACAGCAGAGGCCACGAGTTCTGTGCATGCGCACGGCAGCCTCTGCCCCCGCTGCCCCAGCATGCCTGCCCACTCAGCAGGTGTCCAACAGCCACTACCTGTGAAAGGACCTGGGCCCCTGTGCTCCGGGGCTCATCCGTCCTGGCCGTAAACGAGGAGAGCCAGGCCAGCTTGGCTTCCACCTCAGCAAAGGGGTCAGGCAGCATCTGCAGGGATGGGAGCGGCAGCTCCTCCTCCTGGAAGCCGGCTTGCTCTGGTCAGAGCACGGCCTCAGCCCCTAGTCTTTGGGGAGAGAAGTACTCGGTCCCGGGCTCCATCTTGGGTGGGAACTCCGCCCCGTGCACAGGCTCCACGGGCCCAGGAAGGACCGCTTCCTCAAACGTGGACGACTAGTTGGACCAGAAGGACATCTCGGACCTGGAGGCCTCCGCCTTGGGCAGCTCCTTCAAGGAGGCGGAGCCTTCCACCGTGGCATGTGCATCCACGGGCGGCTCACAGGGCATGCAAAACACCTCGGGCCTGCCCACCAGCTCATACTGGAAGGCGGGAGTGAAGTCTGCCCAGCTGGCAAACTCGGCCCTGGACATGACCTCAGCCTTGTGGAGGACTTCTGCCTTCAGCATGGCCTCTGCGCAACCGAGAGTCCCCGTCAGGCCAAGGGAAGGCGACAGCTAAAAGGGGTCCCATGCCCACTGCCCCCAAGAGGCCACTCAGACCAGAAGACTGGCCTGCCCACATGCCCCATTGCCCCTTCCCCAATCCCAGCTCAGCCTGTCACCTGCCACCTCCACTAGGAAGCCTTCCTTCCACCAGCCCCAAGGTTCCTCCATGCCCAGGGCTTCCCCAGCCACCAAGAGCTGGCTTCCCACCGCCTTGACTAGGGACCACTCTTCTACCTTACAGGCTCCCATGGGTCCAAGCGTCTCCCAGGCTGGAAGCTCCTGGTCAACAGGTTGCGCACCGAGACCTTTCCTCCCTACCCCAGAGTCTGACCTCCTTGGCCAGAGAGTGCATATAAAGCACCCACAGTGCCAGGCACTGAGCAGTGCCAGCAGAGGGTGGCATAGCATGAGCGGCTGGGTCACCACCACCACCCCAGGCTCAATGCAGGTGGGCAAGAGCCGGCGGACAGTGTCCTAGCGGCATAGGTGCACTAACCAGATGTGTGAGGACCCAGGTGCAAGTTCTCACCAGGGCTGACAGCCTTATTATGGGATGTGGTTGCTTTGGTAACAGACGGGAGCGGAGGGGTGGGGATTTGGCCTAGTAGTTAAGATGTCTGGGTTCGAGTCCCGGGACCGGCTCCTGACTCATTTCCTGCCAGTGCAAACCTTGGCGGTGGGGAGGGCACAGTTGGTGGCTTGAGTAACTGAGCCCCTGCTACCCACACAGGGGCCAGTCATTGCAAGCACTTGGGGAGAGAACCCAAGGGTGAGAATTCCATCTGTCTGCCTGCCTCTCAAGTCACAACAAAGCAGCAAGAGGAGACATTGCAAACCCCGGGTTGGGACTGGCCTCTGAAAGGAGGTGACACTTTGTACCCTGATGTCAGCCTCGAGCAAGGCCCAGTGGGGGCCAGGCCACCATGAACCAGCACTGTGGGTGAGACTGTGGTGCTGGAACAGGAGGCCAGGGCGCCGTGTGACCTGCATGAGCCACTCACCCTGTCTGTGCCATGGTCACCATGGCACCCACCTGGCAGGCTGCCATGAGGCTTCAGCAGGATGAGGCCTGGGCCAGGGAGGGCTCTGTGCAGTCAGCCCCCCGCCCGGGCCCGGGCACCCACCTGTCTCCTTGCACAGGTTCTCCTCCAGCGTGGACAGCTTCATGTCATACAAGTTGCGCATGGCCGTGATGTCCTCCTCCAGCCGGGCCCGGGACTCCTTCTCTGCCTCACAGTCAGCCTTCAGCTGGGCCAGGCACTGCTCGTACTCCTGGGGGTGGATGACCTGTGAGCAGCCCTCAGTGCTCCCTCCTGTCCCTCGGCCACAAGCAGGAGGCTACAATCCCCCACCCAACACTGAACAACCCCCCGTGCAGGGACGGGTTCACCATCTTCCCCACGCACCAACACACCCTGAGCACCTTCCCACACCAACAGGAGCACGCTGTGGTCAAAGGTCCCCAGCCCATCATGACAAAACCAGCTCTTGTCCACCTGCTTTCCTCCACACCACTGCACCATCACCAGCTCTCACCCAGGGAGTCCTTTGGGGGCCCCACTTCCGCCCCTGCTGTTGCCCCAGACCCTTCTACCCACAGCCGCCCTGCATGTCCAGCAGACCATGTCCCCTCCCCACCACTTCCCTACCTAAGGCCCATCAATGGCTCCCCAACCCAACACCCAGGCCCCACCCAGGCAAGGGCAGTCCTATGCCCAGCCCAGGATGGGGGTGAGCCATAGACACGGGCTCTGACACACCTCCCGAGGGGACAGCCTCAGCAAGCGGGCTGCATGGCTGTGTTCTCAGGAGGGAGAGAGGGGACAGACAGGTGGACGCCATAACCTGGCCATATCTGAGCCTCGTGGTCACACCTGCCACATCACAGAGGCCCAGGTGGCTCACCAAGCCTCTCCCCTCACTTCCTGCCTGTCCCAGCAAGATCTGGCACCCCTCAATCCATGAGCCCATGTATACTGGCATGCATACTGGCAGTACACATGCATACTGGCAGGTGCACACATGGACACAGATGCATACAGAACAACACCTGCGCATACACACGTAATCAGCACACGATGCTTATGGCAATGTGTGTATGCATGCATGGTGCGCATATGCTAATAAGTGTGCAATGCATGCTAACACGTGCTAGCATGCAAACATACATGCACATATACTCACGAATACACATGTATTCATGCACACACAGAAGCACCACTATCCCTCCTCACCTTTAACCGTAGGCCCCAGATTGCAGGCAGGGCTCCCATCACAGGACCCACCCCAGCCCTCACCCTCCTCCTCTGCCTTGGCCCCTTCACTCCCTCACACTTCCTGTGTGCTACTGCACAGGTAACAGCCCCTCAGCTCCACCTGCAGCTCCACTGCCCGCACGCTCCCCTTGGATGAGCCGTCTGGCGTCCAGCCTGCCTCAAAGGCAAGATGCTCTCCCACCTGCCTCCCACGCCTCAACCTCTCTCCCTGAGACCACGTCCACCTGCCCACTTCTCACTTCCAGCACCAAAACGTCAGCTTCCTGGCTCCATGCGCCCCTCCAGGCCTCATGCCAAGCAGGCTCAGAACATGCTAAGGATGAAGGGGCTGCAGCACACCTGCCCCTCCTCTTGCTTGGTCCTCACTGCACATCCCAAAAAGAGATGTCCCACATGTCGCATTGCCCACCCCATGCAGCTGTGGGACAGCTGCCGGGCACCTGTGTGTGCTACAGGTGAGGGCCCAGAGGCGCCATGCCCACCAGCAGCCTGCCCAGGGTCTCAGAGCCTGCCAGGGCCAGGCCACAAAACAAGACAGCAAGATGGGAATATTCTGGTCAACTCTCATTGCCCTTCCCCCATCCTGTCCATACAGGTCAGAGCACCCCTCACAGGAACTCATAGCTTACTCGTTCCTGACCACACCACTCCCTGCCGAGAGGCCTCCTCCCTGGGCCTGCGCCTCCTCCCTGGACCCTTGCCTCCTAGGGCTGTGCCTCCTGCTTACATTGTAATGGACAGGAAAGCCCAGCCCCCGGTAAGTCCCCTCGCCAACTCCTCCAAGTAGGGCTCCCAGGAGAGACCCCTGGGGCAGTCAACTGAATCCCGGTGGCGAGGCAGCAATGGCGGGGGGGCTCTTGCTATCAACGTGCTGTGCTGGAGGATGGCAGGCAGCCTGGTTCATGCCCAAGGCACGAGACCCTCCCCTCTCTGGCCTCCTGCCCCATCTCTCCTAAGCAGTGGACTGGCAGCAGCGCTGTTCTCCAGGTTGACCACGAGATGGCGCCAGCCACTCTACATGGAAAAGGCTGAACAAGGTCCCACAGTGGCTGCTGCTGCCATGCCCCGCCTCTCCTGTCTGTGGACTTCTGCCACTCATCATGCCTCCTCCTTGGGAGCCCTCCCCAGGAGCCAGCCTCCCAGAACCTCAAGCTCCCCTAAGCATCACCTACTGTGCTTCCCCCAACCGGGGGCCCCTGGCCCCTACAGCCTGAAAGACTTCAGGGTCTGAGGGTTAACCCCAACTGAGGTCATGTTGAGTGGCAGGAACCAAACTGTCCCTGCAAGAGTCAGGGTGCTCAGGGGAGGGGTGGTGCCCAGTTCCCCACATGAAGGTCTCAGGGGCAGCCCTCGAAAGGGAGGGGTGTCCAGAAAGCCAGAGACGAGAGGCTGTGGCAGTGACCCCTGCCCCGCAGCTCCCCAGGGAGGCTGGGAGGCCCTTGGGTCCCCAGAGGCTAAGTCTGCCCTCATCCACTGGCCAGAGGCTGCTCTGTTGGACGCCCCAGCCTGTTCACAGCCTCTCCCACAGCCAGGAGGCCCTCTCTGCTTCCATCCCCAGGGCTCCTGGAGGAGCCTCGCACCCTGCTGTTCTCTCCCATGCAGGCTCTGAAGTGGCATGGCCTGCAGGCTGGACTCAGGACCCCAAGTTCAAATCCTGGGACCTGCCCTCCGTAGCCACGTGAGCTTGGACAAGTCATGGCATCTCGAAGCTTCATCCACACAGTGGGCCTGCAGGTGCAGAGGATAGCGACAGCAGTGAAGGAGGAATGCTACCTATGGAGAGGAGGCGGCGTCTCCCAATCCCCATCCCTCTCCCCACTGTGCCTGCTCGGGCCTCACCTCCCGGATGAGCTGTTTCTCAGCCTCAGCGTCATGCTGGCTCACAGGTGGGATCAGCTTCTCCTCACCCTGGCCATGACTCTGGGGCTCCTGGCCAGACAGTAGGGCTGGGAGAACAGGGAAGAGCAGCTGAGAGGGAGGCACACACGGCTTGCAGGATCTCATGCAAGGGTCACCACATGCTCGCTTGGATATGCCCATGAGGGCTGAGGTCATCGCAGACAGGACACAGGGTGGGTGCCAGAGCCGCAGGTGCCAGAACCATGGGCATGCAACACCATCAGCAGGTGCGGATAGCAGCAGGACACTGGGGCAGCATGAGCCTCGGCCATCCTGGGGCAGTGCTTTCCACTGCTTCACAGTGGGGACTGGGGCCCCAGGGGCCTGCGGAGCCGGTGGGGGGTGGTGAGCTGGTGTTGGTTATCTCACTCACCACCTGCCCTCACTGCCATGCTCGCTGTAGCCGCGGAGCAGCGACCCTGGAAGGCCTCAGTGTTAGCGGACCCAGTGACACAGCCTCCCCAGCCACTCCTGGGACCTCTCACCATTCCAACTTACTGCCCTTGCGGGGGGGGGGGAGCTGGGCAAAGGGGAGAAAGGAAAGAAGAGGGAGGCAGGTGGCCAGAGTGGAATTCCTCCTGGAGGGTTCAAGGCCCTCCCCTCTCCACACTCTGCCAGTCCCCCCCTCCGCCCAAAGTTAGCAGCCTGTGGGTCTTCCCAGAGGAACCTCGAAGCCCTAAGCACGCACACCGGCTACTCACAGCCCCACGTCCTCACAGGCTTAGTCACTGTCTCCTCCGTGAAGCCAGCTGGGGCTAACCACACCCCACCCCGCACAGACCTGGCCACCCACCCCTTTCTGCCCACTGCGGGGGTCTGCCCTAGGGCCTGCTAAAACATTTAGCTCAGGAACTGGGAATAGATGAATGAATGAATGGGGGAGGAGGTTGGACTGGAGTGAGGAGGTTGGACTGGATAAATGGACTGTAGGGTGGGCTGGGAGGGCAGTGGGGTCTGGTAACTGCATGGGTGGAACAAATGAGGAGCAGGTGGGTGTGTGGTGAAGGAAGGAAATGGACAAACCATGGCGTGGATGAGAAGGCAGGCAGGAGGACATGTGAGCAGACCAGCTGATGGAGATGGCACGGGGCTTGACAGATGGGCAGACAGACCCGGCTCTCGCACACTCACTTCCCCAAGACAGAGAAGCAGATCCGGCAGTGCTCTGGGCCCTGTACTCTGGGCCCTGTTCCACGGGATTGGGCCACCTTGCGTCTGATCTTGACCCTAGTGGATCATGTGGATTTGGCAGGCCCGGCTCAGCACAATGGCCTGATATCCCTCTGTCCAATGGCAGCCCACGCACCTGGGGTGCACATGGCAGCAACATCCTCCTTGCTCAGAGCAAGGTGGGACGTGGGGGAGTCAGCCAGCCAGCCAGCAGCCATGCAGCCCAGCACCACGACACTGCCCTGGGGACAGCCAGCACAGAGGGAATGACGGAGGTGCAGTGGGGCAGGCAGCGGGTGACAGGGCCTGTGGCTGGTGGGACATACCAGAGCAGGGCCACTTCCTTAGATCACTGACACATTCCACGTGACTGTTCCAGCCAGGGCTGCATCTGACTCTTGCCAAGCTGTGCCCAGGAGTGAGCCTCCGGGACAGCAGGTAAGACAGTGGGAGCTTGGGAAGCCTGCATCAGTATTGGAGTGCCTGGGTCCAGCTCTGGTTATCTTCCCAATGCCAGCTTCCTGCTAATGCTTGCCCCGGGAGACAGTAGGTGATGGCTCAAGTACTTATGCAGGGAGAACCAGACTGTGTTCCGGGCTCCTGCCTTTGGCCTGACCCAAGCCCAGCTGTCACTGACATTTCGGGAGTAAACCAGTGGATGGAAGATCTCTCTTTCAAATAAAATGAACAAAACAACCAAACAGGGAAAGCTGTGCCCACATGGAATCAGGAGAAGTGGGGGCAGGAAATCAGGGGCAAGCTCCCGCCTCCTCTGCCGGCTGCCACCGCCCGGCAGCCTACCTGTCTGGCCGCCAGGGCCCATCTGCTGGGCCAAGATGGCCTTGAGCTTCTTGATTTCCTCCTGGTACTCGCGAAGGAACGCGTCCTTGGGGGTCCTCATTGATGCGTGACTTGTTCTTGATGTTCTTGGCCCGGTTGGCATAGCGCAGCATGCTCAGGGACTCGTCGTAGTTGTTGTCAGCAGGCGACAGGCAGGCCACCATCAGCGTCTTGGTGTTGCCGCCCAGCGAGTCCTGTAGCAGCCGGGTGAGCTTCCAGTTGTGGTACGGATGTGCTTGCAGCGCCCGTCCACCAGCGTCGAGATGACGTTGCCTAGTGCTGACAGGGACAGGTTGATCTTGGTGGCCTCCTTGAGCCACTCCCTGGTGGCTCCCATCTTGGACTTCCACTCGCTGCCCACCAAGTCCACCAGATTCAGCTTGCCAGCGCGGAGGTGGTCCTTGCCCCGCTCATCTGCAGACAGAGTGGCCAGGTGCGGTGGGGTCATCACTCAGTGAGAGAGGAGTCCCTGGGAGGTGCCACCATGGTACCCAAGTGACAAAGGAGGACACCGGGCCTAGAGAGAACACATGATTCACCAAAGTCAAATCCACATGATCTACTGAAAGACCCTCACCAAAAACCATGAACTTTAACAGCAGAAATGCCATTTTGCAAGGCTTTAACTAAAAATAACAGGATCTCTGAAAAGAAAGCAGGCGAGGTCAGGACTAGCTTGTCACACGCTTGTCACACATTTGTGGTCTAACATCTGGCCCCAAAAGAGGGAAGAAACGTTAAGAAAGAGAGCCAACTCAGCGCCAACTCAGCGCCAATTCAGCGCCAACTTAGCTATTATTAGACTTCGCCTATCAGAATCCTGTAACTATGCATCTCACTTCTGTACTGTGCTTTTTTGCCTCCCTACCCTATAAAAACCCCTAGACCCCAACCTAAGGCGCGCAAGTCTTCCAAGAGACTTTGTCGCCCCAGGTACCTGTGTATCTGAATAAACCTCTTGCTGTTTGCATCCGTACAAGTGGTCTCGCTGTTCCTTGGGAGGGGCCTCCCTAAAAGAAAAGTACCCTTCGGGGGTCTTTCATTTGGGGGCTCGTCCGGGATGAAAGACCCCTGCCCAGGGACCACCGAACCATTTCCAGGAGGTAAGCTGGCCAGCATTTAAATTTTGTCTCGTTCTCTGTGTGTGTGTGTGTTGATAAATATTGTGCTTGCGTTTGTACGACTCGGCCGTGTCGCTTTGTATTTGGCGGAGCCGTGGAGGAGCCGACGGGCTCGGACTCCCGACCGCAGCCCTGGGAGACATCCCGGGGATATTTGGGGCCAGTGGCAGTGGCCCATTTGAAATTTTGTGAACCCGACCAGAGTAGGACTCTTTGGGGCTCCCCCACTGTCCGAAGGGTACGCGGTTCGTTTGGGAGACGAGAGATCTGGACTCTCATTACGATCTCCATTTGAGGTTTTGCTTTCGGTTTTGCGCCGAAGCCGCGCCGCGAGGTTGTTCTGTCTCTGTTGTGGTCTGTTATTTGTGTGTTTTGTTAATTGTCTCTTTTTGAGTGTTATTGTGATGATAATAATGGGACAGATTGTGACAGCACCCCTTAATTTGACTCTTAACCATTGGACTGAAGTTGAGGGCTCATAATCTCTCCCTCCAGGTTTAAGAAAATCTTGGCAGACACTGCTCTGCGGAATGGCCCACCTTTAAAGTGGGCTGGCCGAAAGAAGACTTGTTTGTTGAACTCAATTGGGCATTTAAGTTCCTCAAAACTTTAAACTAAGCCTTCTGACTTTGAGATGTCCAGCAGGATCCCTGGACCGCTCAAAGATAGAGGAGAAATTTGGATAATTTAATTATAATGTGATAGTGTTATATAATTGTGCCAAGTTTGTTGTTTCATATGTTCTATTAAAGTAAATAAATATTTGTAAGGTTATAATATGTGCGGAATTGAGGCTTTTCTGTATTATTGCAATTGGCTTCAGTGATGAGCTTTCAGTGTTCTGCAATGTTTTCCTCTGCTTTTGTTGCTCTTTGGTCTTGAAGTTTAACTATTTATTGGTTTATAGTGCTATTCTAGCTCTGATCAGATCTGGTCTAAGTGTTTATACCTAGAGCAGTGTTTGTTAAAATTCTAAAAAGCTGCTAATGCATATATTGATTGGTTATGTCTATTGGCCAAGTTGTTCTAATTATGAAGCTGTATTAAGTTGTGAGATTATTTGTGTTTTAACTTGCAATTTTTGTTTTATAAGAAAATGATGAATTTTTAAAGGATGTATAGTAAAATTGTTTATATTGTGTGTATTTTTTAAGTCTTTAATCTTTAAAGTAATAGAATTAAAATTAAATTTTGATCCCTTGTTAGAGAATAGCATTTTATTGATGACTAACCTGTTAACTAAGTTCAGTAAATTCTTAGATAACCTCCTAAGATAATAGCCAAGCCTGGAATTCTATATATCCTTGATTTTAATAAAACAGAAGATAAAAAGATGCTCCAGGACCTAAAAAAAAAGAAGGGGCATGCTTGGAGCCTGGCCTTTGTCCTTGCCATTGGGATTCTTAAAAATAGAAAAGTTCCCAAATTAGCCGGAAAGAGGTAATTACTTCTGGTGTCCATGTGGGTTCGCATTTTAAAATGTTTTCATAGATTGACCATATATAATTGAAGATTGCCTGAAGCAATTGTGTTTAAAATTTAATCTGTTTTTATTTAGAAAATGTTTTGGTTTGGAGTTTTAAATGTTTCAAAATGTAAAATGAAGGATGGTGGCAAGTCTGAAATGTGTTCTTGGTGAGAAGATTATGGTACGAGAATTATTGAAAAGAGCATCATTGTTAAAATATTTTATCCTATAGAAGTATGGCTATTATAAGATGCAAAGGGACAGGTAAAGTAAAATATCTAAAGGTTTAAGCATGTTAAGAAAGAAGTACAAATTAAGAGATTTCAGATATTAATCTGGCTATAATTTTTAAGATATCGTTATAGTATTGTTTATGTATTTAATATTAATGTCTAATATATGCTGATATTTGAATCTGTTTACAAAATGCCTGTGAAGTGCACATCTATGGAAGTGCTCCTGAATATCTGACAATGGAAGTTTCAAGTTTAAAGGACGGTTAATGGTTTGTCAATTGTTTATCCAGCTTCATTTTAATAAGTTTTGTTATTCCAATTTTTGAATTTGTTAAGTTTTTAGAGGTAATGTGATTATGCATTAATTCCTGTGTTTAAGGTTATATCTGCCTTTGGTGATTGACCAAAGAAAGGCATATTTTGTGTCTCAGTAAGGTAATTTAATTGTTTGTTAAATTCTTGTGATTTTGGAATTCCTAGATGGGCCCCTGGGAGTCTCAAAAACATAAGAATATTTGTTAAAAATATATATTTAGTTAATAAAGATAGTTGTGTAAAAAAGTTTGATTATAAAAATAATTTATAGAAGCCTTGTCAGTGAAAAGCGAGCATTAGTTACAATTCTGTCAGAAAGGCTCCAGGAATGATTAATGTGAAAATTTATACAAAAAGAAACTCCCGGGTCCTCAGTTCACATAACAGATTAAAAAAGACAAGAAGAGGTGCTTTTTCTTCCAGAAAGAGGAATAGGAACTAACAGGCCATATGTAAATTCCTCAAGCCTTCCCTTCTGATGTCTAAATGATCATCTGGTTGTGGTGTTGTTCTAAATCCTTTTAAAAATAATGTATGGATGTATAATTGGGCTCTTGAAGAGTCATGTCTGTTTCTGTTTTCTCAGGATCTATGAAGTCTGTTCAGTTGTATAGTTCTATATGCATTCAAATGGATTTATTGCTAAGGGCACCGTTTCAAAATACCATAGAATGCCAAATCCTCATAAACTAAGTGGTAAAATGCATGGCTATGATAACTCAGATGTCAGGCAATGTTAAAATGCTCCAACATGGGAAACGGTTCTTACAGCAGACTCATAGACTGACTAACTTAAGTGGCACTCAGTGGCCTCAGAATCAGCCCAAAGGCATTCTGGTCTGACAGAAGAGAGCCAGCAAGAGAGCAAGCATATCAGGTGTGGAAAGCCAGGACACTGCTGCAAAGAGTGTCCCTCCATGAAGGACCTCTGTGGTCCATGCCCCAGTGCAAAGAAGCAGCCATGGAAGATGGTTGTGCTCTTCTCTCAATGGAGGAGAGAACTTCCACTTTGTGTGTGGCCTTGTCTAAGAATACTGGGAGTGCTGTGAATTCAAGAGGCTTCCACAGCCTAACCATCGTGTGTCGGAGCCTCAGGTGATCACTGACGTCACACATAAGAGTGCTAATTTATTAAATTCATTAGAGTCACTGTGTACTGACTTCCCATGCAGGACCTGTAACTTCAGAGTTACTAGAAAAATATATTATTAATATTCATAGATTTCTCTAAGTAGTGTCTTGTGGATCCAAAAAGCCTTATTAATAAGAAGAGCTTGAAATACAGTGACTACCAGTGGCCTATAAGTTAGTTGGCCTATGACTACTCAACCAGCGCCATAACTAAGCCTTCCTAGGGTAGGACACCCCGAGTACTCTAAAGCAGAGCTCATGACTTCCTTGCCAAACTGTTTGGAATCTGTTTGCTCTCCTACTTAAGATTCTTGTATTCTTGAATTGCAAGTGCATAGCTTGTTAGACTATAACCAGTATATTGCTTGTCTCTGGCTTAAAGTGTGTAAAGTTCTGTAAATTCTTGTTGGAATGCTACAAACTACTGAGTTACCGCAAATGAAAACCTGTTTTAATCTTTTGCCATCTACACTGTGACTAGTAGGTCTTGCAATAAAATGTCTTCAGTGCTGTGTTTTATATTCTAGGTTATGTGTGTCATCCTGAATCTCTTAGGGCTTGCAACAATTGGTAAAGTATAATTGTTTTAAAAAAATCTAATATTTGCCTGTTCCCTATTGTTAGATTCGCCGATTTTCAGGGAAGGAATAACTGTGCCAAGTATATAAAAGGAACTTGGATGGCCTTTGTTTCAGGGAGTCATAGTCACGGGCTTCCCTTCCCTTCCCTTCCCCATACAGCAGACAGACAGACCTGGAGTTAGGGCTGCGGAAAAGATAGACATGGAGGAAATGAGAAAGGGCCCTTTTTGGACTCTGCTTGGCATGGAAGCTAAAATGAGGGTCATCTCGGCCCTTGTTAAAATGGAGTGATGTGGGTTTGTGCCCCTCATTAGTGCTGCGGTGGTTTCACAACCTGAGGGGGGCCACACCAGAATTCTGCCATGCATTCTAGGTTTGATTAAAGACAAACTCCGCCCTTCTTTAATTACGATGATAAGGAGTTTCATGTGTTCTGTCAAATTCATTGAGTACTTTTAACTGAACTCACAATGTATTAGATTGAAAAAGATTATAATTGCCTTTGTTTTATCATCTAGACTTCAACAAAAAGAAACACCCAGAGCCCAGACAACATGCCAGGCACCTCTAATGACTTCTACCAGGCACCTCCAATGACTTCTACATTCTACCGGGGACCCTTAGACTGACCCCCCCCCAGAGGAGTACCTAACTGCTGCCCTTAAACTCCGTCCTCTGTCAGCAAGAAGCAGTTAAGAACGAACGACGTCCCTGTCCCCCTAACAGCAGTTAAGGTCACTTCTTCTGGGGGGCAAAATATAAAAGGAGTTAGACTGGGTAATAGACAGTTAGGGTATTCTGGGTCTCCGCCATGTCTTGGATTCACCAGAGCACGTCTCTTCCTAGGGACAAGGGTGACATTGGCGTATCAGTTCCCCACCTGAAACATCTCTGGCCTGTGTGTAGTTTTTAAAGGAAAACATTGTTTTTATATAAACATTAAAAAAAGCAGGGATGATTTGAATCATGGTTTCAAAAGTCCCCGTGATTCACCACCCTGATATCAACTCTTTTAGGACCCTTATTAATTCTTCTATTAATATTATTGTTTGGACCATGTATTTTAAATTACCTAGTTCAGTTTATAAAAGGCAGGTTATCAGTTATTCAAGCACTAGTCCTGACCCAACAGTACCATCAGCTTAGACAGATAGAATTAAAAAATTTTTAACGAGTTTAAATGGAAGATTCCATTTAAGTTATAAGAGAAATGGGGGAATGAAAGACCCTCACCAAAAACCATGAACTTTAACAGCAGAAATGCCATTTTGCAAGGCTTTAACTAAAAATAACAGGATCTCTGAAAAGAAAGCAGGCGAGGTCAGGACTAGCTTGTCACACGCTTGTCACACATTTGTGGTCTAACATCTGGCCCCAAAAGAGGGAAGAAACGTTAAGAAAGAGAGCCAACTCAGCGCCAACTCAGCGCCAATTCAGCGCCAACTTAGCTATTATTAGACTTCGCCTATCAGAATCCTGTAACTATGCATCTCACTTCTGTACTGTGCTTTTTTGCCTCCCTACCCTATAAAAACCCCTAGACCCCAACCTAAGGCGCGCAAGTCTTCCAAGAGACTTTGTCGCCCCAGGTACCTGTGTATCTGAATAAACCTCTTGCTGTTTGCATCCGTACAAGTGGTCTCGCTGTTCCTTGGGAGGGGCCTCCCTAAAAGTACCCTTCGGGGGTCTTTCATTTGGGGGCTCGTCCGGGATGAAAGACCCCTGCCCAGGGACCACCGAACCATTTCCAGGAGGTAAGCTGGCCAGCATTTAAATTTTGTCTCGTTCTCTGTGTGTGTGTGTGTTGATAAATATTGTGCTTGCGTTTGTACGACTCGGCCGTGTCGCTTTGTATTTGGCGGAGCCGTGGAGGAGCCGACGGGCTCGGACTCCCGACCGCAGCCCTGGGAGACATCCCGGGGATATTTGGGGCCAGTGGCAGTGGCCCATTTGAAATTTTGTGAACCCGACCAGAGTAGGACTCTTTGGGGCTCCCCCACTGTCCGAAGGGTACGCGGTTCGTTTGGGAGACGAGAGATCTGGACTCTCATTACGATCTCCATTTGAGGTTTTGCTTTCGGTTTTGCGCCGAAGCCGCGCCGCGAGGTTGTTCTGTCTCTGTTGTGGTCTGTTATTTGTGTGTTTTGTTAATTGTCTCTTTTTGAGTGTTATTGTGATGATAATAATGGGACAGATTGTGACAGCACCCCTTAATTTGACTCTTAACCATTGGACTGAAGTTGAGGGCTCATAATCTCTCCCTCCAGGTTTAAGAAAATCTTGGCAGACACTGCTCTGCGGAATGGCCCACCTTTAAAGTGGGCTGGCCGAAAGAAGACTTGTTTGTTGAACTCAATTGGGCATTTAAGTTCCTCAAAACTTTAAACTAAGCCTTCTGACTTTGAGATGTCCAGCAGGATCCCTGGACCGCTCAAAGATAGAGGAGAAATTTGGATAATTTAATTATAATGTGATAGTGTTATATAATTGTGCCAAGTTTGTTGTTTCATATGTTCTATTAAAGTAAATAAATATTTGTAAGGTTATAATATGTGCGGAATTGAGGCTTTTCTGTATTATTGCAATTGGCTTCAGTGATGAGCTTTCAGTGTTCTGCAATGTTTTCCTCTGCTTTTGTTGCTCTTTGGTCTTGAAGTTTAACTATTTATTGGTTTATAGTGCTATTCTAGCTCTGATCAGATCTGGTCTAAGTGTTTATACCTAGAGCAGTGTTTGTTAAAATTCTAAAAAGCTGCTAATGCATATATTGATTGGTTATGTCTATTGGCCAAGTTGTTCTAATTATGAAGCTGTATTAAGTTGTGAGATTATTTGTGTTTTAACTTGCAATTTTTGTTTTATAAGAAAATGATGAATTTTTAAAGGATGTATAGTAAAATTGTTTATATTGTGTGTATTTTTTAAGTCTTTAATCTTTAAAGTAATAGAATTAAAATTAAATTTTGATCCCTTGTTAGAGAATAGCATTTTATTGATGACTAACCTGTTAACTAAGTTCAGTAAATTCTTAGATAACCTCCTAAGATAATAGCCAAGCCTGGAATTCTATATATCCTTGATTTTAATAAAACAGAAGATAAAAAGATGCTCCAGGACCTAAAAAAAAAGAAGGGGCATGCTTGGAGCCTGGCCTTTGTCCTTGCCATTGGGATTCTTAAAAATAGAAAAGTTCCCAAATTAGCCGGAAAGAGGTAATTACTTCTGGTGTCCATGTGGGTTCGCATTTTAAAATGTTTTCATAGATTGACCATATATAATTGAAGATTGCCTGAAGCAATTGTGTTTAAAATTTAATCTGTTTTTATTTAGAAAATGTTTTGGTTTGGAGTTTTAAATGTTTCAAAATGTAAAATGAAGGATGGTGGCAAGTCTGAAATGTGTTCTTGGTGAGAAGATTATGGTACGAGAATTATTGAAAAGAGCATCATTGTTAAAATATTTTATCCTATAGAAGTATGGCTATTATAAGATGCAAAGGGACAGGTAAAGTAAAATATCTAAAGGTTTAAGCATGTTAAGAAAGAAGTACAAATTAAGAGATTTCAGATATTAATCTGGCTATAATTTTTAAGATATCGTTATAGTATTGTTTATGTATTTAATATTAATGTCTAATATATGCTGATATTTGAATCTGTTTACAAAATGCCTGTGAAGTGCACATCTATGGAAGTGCTCCTGAATATCTGACAATGGAAGTTTCAAGTTTAAAGGACGGTTAATGGTTTGTCAATTGTTTATCCAGCTTCATTTTAATAAGTTTTGTTATTCCAATTTTTGAATTTGTTAAGTTTTTAGAGGTAATGTGATTATGCATTAATTCCTGTGTTTAAGGTTATATCTGCCTTTGGTGATTGACCAAAGAAAGGCATATTTTGTGTCTCAGTAAGGTAATTTAATTGTTTGTTAAATTCTTGTGATTTTGGAATTCCTAGATGGGCCCCTGGGAGTCTCAAAAACATAAGAATATTTGTTAAAAATATATATTTAGTTAATAAAGATAGTTGTGTAAAAAAGTTTGATTATAAAAATAATTTATAGAAGCCTTGTCAGTGAAAAGCGAGCATTAGTTACAATTCTGTCAGAAAGGCTCCAGGAATGATTAATGTGAAAATTTATACAAAAAGAAACTCCCGGGTCCTCAGTTCACATAACAGATTAAAAAAGACAAGAAGAGGTGCTTTTTCTTCCAGAAAGAGGAATAGGAACTAACAGGCCATATGTAAATTCCTCAAGCCTTCCCTTCTGATGTCTAAATGATCATCTGGTTGTGGTGTTGTTCTAAATCCTTTTAAAAATAATGTATGGATGTATAATTGGGCTCTTGAAGAGTCATGTCTGTTTCTGTTTTCTCAGGATCTATGAAGTCTGTTCAGTTGTATAGTTCTATATGCATTCAAATGGATTTATTGCTAAGGGCACCGTTTCAAAATACCATAGAATGCCAAATCCTCATAAACTAAGTGGTAAAATGCATGGCTATGATAACTCAGATGTCAGGCAATGTTAAAATGCTCCAACATGGGAAACGGTTCTTACAGCAGACTCATAGACTGACTAACTTAAGTGGCACTCAGTGGCCTCAGAATCAGCCCAAAGGCATTCTGGTCTGACAGAAGAGAGCCAGCAAGAGAGCAAGCATATCAGGTGTGGAAAGCCAGGACACTGCTGCAAAGAGTGTCCCTCCATGAAGGACCTCTGTGGTCCATGCCCCAGTGCAAAGAAGCAGCCATGGAAGATGGTTGTGCTCTTCTCTCAATGGAGGAGAGAACTTCCACTTTGTGTGTGGCCTTGTCTAAGAATACTGGGAGTGCTGTGAATTCAAGAGGCTTCCACAGCCTAACCATCGTGTGTCGGAGCCTCAGGTGATCACTGACGTCACACATAAGAGTGCTAATTTATTAAATTCATTAGAGTCACTGTGTACTGACTTCCCATGCAGGACCTGTAACTTCAGAGTTACTAGAAAAATATATTATTAATATTCATAGATTTCTCTAAGTAGTGTCTTGTGGATCCAAAAAGCCTTATTAATAAGAAGAGCTTGAAATACAGTGACTACCAGTGGCCTATAAGTTAGTTGGCCTATGACTACTCAACCAGCGCCATAACTAAGCCTTCCTAGGGTAGGACACCCCGAGTACTCTAAAGCAGAGCTCATGACTTCCTTGCCAAACTGTTTGGAATCTGTTTGCTCTCCTACTTAAGATTCTTGTATTCTTGAATTGCAAGTGCATAGCTTGTTAGACTATAACCAGTATATTGCTTGTCTCTGGCTTAAAGTGTGTAAAGTTCTGTAAATTCTTGTTGGAATGCTACAAACTACTGAGTTACCGCAAATGAAAACCTGTTTTAATCTTTTGCCATCTACACTGTGACTAGTAGGTCTTGCAATAAAATGTCTTCAGTGCTGTGTTTTATATTCTAGGTTATGTGTGTCATCCTGAATCTCTTAGGGCTTGCAACAATTGGTAAAGTATAATTGTTTTAAAAAAATCTAATATTTGCCTGTTCCCTATTGTTAGATTCGCCGATTTTCAGGGAAGGAATAACTGTGCCAAGTATATAAAAGGAACTTGGATGGCCTTTGTTTCAGGGAGTCATAGTCACGGGCTTCCCTTCCCTTCCCTTCCCCATACAGCAGACAGACAGACCTGGAGTTAGGGCTGCGGAAAAGATAGACATGGAGGAAATGAGAAAGGGCCCTTTTTGGACTCTGCTTGGCATGGAAGCTAAAATGAGGGTCATCTCGGCCCTTGTTAAAATGGAGTGATGTGGGTTTGTGCCCCTCATTAGTGCTGCGGTGGTTTCACAACCTGAGGGGGGCCACACCAGAATTCTGCCATGCATTCTAGGTTTGATTAAAGACAAACTCCGCCCTTCTTTAATTACGATGATAAGGAGTTTCATGTGTTCTGTCAAATTCATTGAGTACTTTTAACTGAACTCACAATGTATTAGATTGAAAAAGATTATAATTGCCTTTGTTTTATCATCTAGACTTCAACAAAAAGAAACACCCAGAGCCCAGACAACATGCCAGGCACCTCTAATGACTTCTACCAGGCACCTCCAATGACTTCTACATTCTACCGGGGACCCTTAGACTGACCCCCCCCCAGAGGAGTACCTAACTGCTGCCCTTAAACTCCGTCCTCTGTCAGCAAGAAGCAGTTAAGAACGAACGACGTCCCTGTCCCCCTAACAGCAGTTAAGGTCACTTCTTCTGGGGGGCAAAATATAAAAGGAGTTAGACTGGGTAATAGACAGTTAGGGTATTCTGGGTCTCCGCCATGTCTTGGATTCACCAGAGCACGTCTCTTCCTAGGGACAAGGGTGACATTGGCGTATCAGTTCCCCACCTGAAACATCTCTGGCCTGTGTGTAGTTTTTAAAGGAAAACATTGTTTTTATATAAACATTAAAAAAAGCAGGGATGATTTGAATCATGGTTTCAAAAGTCCCCGTGATTCACCACCCTGATATCAACTCTTTTAGGACCCTTATTAATTCTTCTATTAATATTATTGTTTGGACCATGTATTTTAAATTACCTAGTTCAGTTTATAAAAGGCAGGTTATCAGTTATTCAAGCACTAGTCCTGACCCAACAGTACCATCAGCTTAGACAGATAGAATTAAAAAATTTTTAACGAGTTTAAATGGAAGATTCCATTTAAGTTATAAGAGAAATGGGGGAATGAAAGACCCTCACCAAAAACCATGAACTTTAACAGCAGAAATGCCATTTTGCAAGGCTTTAACTAAAAATAACAGGATCTCTGAAAAGAAAGCAGGCGAGGTCAGGACTAGCTTGTCACACGCTTGTCACACATTTGTGGTCTAACATCTGGCCCCAAAAGAGGGAAGAAACGTTAAGAAAGAGAGCCAACTCAGCGCCAACTCAGCGCCAATTCAGCGCCAACTTAGCTATTATTAGACTTCGCCTATCAGAATCCTGTAACTATGCATCTCACTTCTGTACTGTGCTTTTTTGCCTCCCTACCCTATAAAAACCCCTAGACCCCAACCTAAGGCGCGCAAGTCTTCCAAGAGACTTTGTCGCCCCAGGTACCTGTGTATCTGAATAAACCTCTTGCTGTTTGCATCCGTACAAGTGGTCTCGCTGTTCCTTGGGAGGGGCCTCCCTAAAAGTACCCTTCGGGGGTCTTTCATTTGGGGGCTCGTCCGGGATGAAAGACCCCTGCCCAGGGACCACCGAACCATTTCCAGGAGGTAAGCTGGCCAGCATTTAAATTTTGTCTCGTTCTCTGTGTGTGTGTGTGTTGATAAATATTGTGCTTGCGTTTGTACGACTCGGCCGTGTCGCTTTGTATTTGGCGGAGCCGTGGAGGAGCCGACGGGCTCGGACTCCCGACCGCAGCCCTGGGAGACATCCCGGGGATATTTGGGGCCAGTGGCAGTGGCCCATTTGAAATTTTGTGAACCCGACCAGAGTAGGACTCTTTGGGGCTCCCCCACTGTCCGAAGGGTACGCGGTTCGTTTGGGAGACGAGAGATCTGGACTCTCATTACGATCTCCATTTGAGGTTTTGCTTTCGGTTTTGCGCCGAAGCCGCGCCGCGAGGTTGTTCTGTCTCTGTTGTGGTCTGTTATTTGTGTGTTTTGTTAATTGTCTCTTTTTGAGTGTTATTGTGATGATAATAATGGGACAGATTGTGACAGCACCCCTTAATTTGACTCTTAACCATTGGACTGAAGTTGAGGGCTCATAATCTCTCCCTCCAGGTTTAAGAAAATCTTGGCAGACACTGCTCTGCGGAATGGCCCACCTTTAAAGTGGGCTGGCCGAAAGAAGACTTGTTTGTTGAACTCAATTGGGCATTTAAGTTCCTCAAAACTTTAAACTAAGCCTTCTGACTTTGAGATGTCCAGCAGGATCCCTGGACCGCTCAAAGATAGAGGAGAAATTTGGATAATTTAATTATAATGTGATAGTGTTATATAATTGTGCCAAGTTTGTTGTTTCATATGTTCTATTAAAGTAAATAAATATTTGTAAGGTTATAATATGTGCGGAATTGAGGCTTTTCTGTATTATTGCAATTGGCTTCAGTGATGAGCTTTCAGTGTTCTGCAATGTTTTCCTCTGCTTTTGTTGCTCTTTGGTCTTGAAGTTTAACTATTTATTGGTTTATAGTGCTATTCTAGCTCTGATCAGATCTGGTCTAAGTGTTTATACCTAGAGCAGTGTTTGTTAAAATTCTAAAAAGCTGCTAATGCATATATTGATTGGTTATGTCTATTGGCCAAGTTGTTCTAATTATGAAGCTGTATTAAGTTGTGAGATTATTTGTGTTTTAACTTGCAATTTTTGTTTTATAAGAAAATGATGAATTTTTAAAGGATGTATAGTAAAATTGTTTATATTGTGTGTATTTTTTAAGTCTTTAATCTTTAAAGTAATAGAATTAAAATTAAATTTTGATCCCTTGTTAGAGAATAGCATTTTATTGATGACTAACCTGTTAACTAAGTTCAGTAAATTCTTAGATAACCTCCTAAGATAATAGCCAAGCCTGGAATTCTATATATCCTTGATTTTAATAAAACAGAAGATAAAAAGATGCTCCAGGACCTAAAAAAAAAGAAGGGGCATGCTTGGAGCCTGGCCTTTGTCCTTGCCATTGGGATTCTTAAAAATAGAAAAGTTCCCAAATTAGCCGGAAAGAGGTAATTACTTCTGGTGTCCATGTGGGTTCGCATTTTAAAATGTTTTCATAGATTGACCATATATAATTGAAGATTGCCTGAAGCAATTGTGTTTAAAATTTAATCTGTTTTTATTTAGAAAATGTTTTGGTTTGGAGTTTTAAATGTTTCAAAATGTAAAATGAAGGATGGTGGCAAGTCTGAAATGTGTTCTTGGTGAGAAGATTATGGTACGAGAATTATTGAAAAGAGCATCATTGTTAAAATATTTTATCCTATAGAAGTATGGCTATTATAAGATGCAAAGGGACAGGTAAAGTAAAATATCTAAAGGTTTAAGCATGTTAAGAAAGAAGTACAAATTAAGAGATTTCAGATATTAATCTGGCTATAATTTTTAAGATATCGTTATAGTATTGTTTATGTATTTAATATTAATGTCTAATATATGCTGATATTTGAATCTGTTTACAAAATGCCTGTGAAGTGCACATCTATGGAAGTGCTCCTGAATATCTGACAATGGAAGTTTCAAGTTTAAAGGACGGTTAATGGTTTGTCAATTGTTTATCCAGCTTCATTTTAATAAGTTTTGTTATTCCAATTTTTGAATTTGTTAAGTTTTTAGAGGTAATGTGATTATGCATTAATTCCTGTGTTTAAGGTTATATCTGCCTTTGGTGATTGACCAAAGAAAGGCATATTTTGTGTCTCAGTAAGGTAATTTAATTGTTTGTTAAATTCTTGTGATTTTGGAATTCCTAGATGGGCCCCTGGGAGTCTCAAAAACATAAGAATATTTGTTAAAAATATATATTTAGTTAATAAAGATAGTTGTGTAAAAAAGTTTGATTATAAAAATAATTTATAGAAGCCTTGTCAGTGAAAAGCGAGCATTAGTTACAATTCTGTCAGAAAGGCTCCAGGAATGATTAATGTGAAAATTTATACAAAAAGAAACTCCCGGGTCCTCAGTTCACATAACAGATTAAAAAAGACAAGAAGAGGTGCTTTTTCTTCCAGAAAGAGGAATAGGAACTAACAGGCCATATGTAAATTCCTCAAGCCTTCCCTTCTGATGTCTAAATGATCATCTGGTTGTGGTGTTGTTCTAAATCCTTTTAAAAATAATGTATGGATGTATAATTGGGCTCTTGAAGAGTCATGTCTGTTTCTGTTTTCTCAGGATCTATGAAGTCTGTTCAGTTGTATAGTTCTATATGCATTCAAATGGATTTATTGCTAAGGGCACCGTTTCAAAATACCATAGAATGCCAAATCCTCATAAACTAAGTGGTAAAATGCATGGCTATGATAACTCAGATGTCAGGCAATGTTAAAATGCTCCAACATGGGAAACGGTTCTTACAGCAGACTCATAGACTGACTAACTTAAGTGGCACTCAGTGGCCTCAGAATCAGCCCAAAGGCATTCTGGTCTGACAGAAGAGAGCCAGCAAGAGAGCAAGCATATCAGGTGTGGAAAGCCAGGACACTGCTGCAAAGAGTGTCCCTCCATGAAGGACCTCTGTGGTCCATGCCCCAGTGCAAAGAAGCAGCCATGGAAGATGGTTGTGCTCTTCTCTCAATGGAGGAGAGAACTTCCACTTTGTGTGTGGCCTTGTCTAAGAATACTGGGAGTGCTGTGAATTCAAGAGGCTTCCACAGCCTAACCATCGTGTGTCGGAGCCTCAGGTGATCACTGACGTCACACATAAGAGTGCTAATTTATTAAATTCATTAGAGTCACTGTGTACTGACTTCCCATGCAGGACCTGTAACTTCAGAGTTACTAGAAAAATATATTATTAATATTCATAGATTTCTCTAAGTAGTGTCTTGTGGATCCAAAAAGCCTTATTAATAAGAAGAGCTTGAAATACAGTGACTACCAGTGGCCTATAAGTTAGTTGGCCTATGACTACTCAACCAGCGCCATAACTAAGCCTTCCTAGGGTAGGACACCCCGAGTACTCTAAAGCAGAGCTCATGACTTCCTTGCCAAACTGTTTGGAATCTGTTTGCTCTCCTACTTAAGATTCTTGTATTCTTGAATTGCAAGTGCATAGCTTGTTAGACTATAACCAGTATATTGCTTGTCTCTGGCTTAAAGTGTGTAAAGTTCTGTAAATTCTTGTTGGAATGCTACAAACTACTGAGTTACCGCAAATGAAAACCTGTTTTAATCTTTTGCCATCTACACTGTGACTAGTAGGTCTTGCAATAAAATGTCTTCAGTGCTGTGTTTTATATTCTAGGTTATGTGTGTCATCCTGAATCTCTTAGGGCTTGCAACAATTGGTAAAGTATAATTGTTTTAAAAAAATCTAATATTTGCCTGTTCCCTATTGTTAGATTCGCCGATTTTCAGGGAAGGAATAACTGTGCCAAGTATATAAAAGGAACTTGGATGGCCTTTGTTTCAGGGAGTCATAGTCACGGGCTTCCCTTCCCTTCCCTTCCCCATACAGCAGACAGACAGACCTGGAGTTAGGGCTGCGGAAAAGATAGACATGGAGGAAATGAGAAAGGGCCCTTTTTGGACTCTGCTTGGCATGGAAGCTAAAATGAGGGTCATCTCGGCCCTTGTTAAAATGGAGTGATGTGGGTTTGTGCCCCTCATTAGTGCTGCGGTGGTTTCACAACCTGAGGGGGGCCACACCAGAATTCTGCCATGCATTCTAGGTTTGATTAAAGACAAACTCCGCCCTTCTTTAATTACGATGATAAGGAGTTTCATGTGTTCTGTCAAATTCATTGAGTACTTTTAACTGAACTCACAATGTATTAGATTGAAAAAGATTATAATTGCCTTTGTTTTATCATCTAGACTTCAACAAAAAGAAACACCCAGAGCCCAGACAACATGCCAGGCACCTCTAATGACTTCTACCAGGCACCTCCAATGACTTCTACATTCTACCGGGGACCCTTAGACTGACCCCCCCCCCAGAGGAGTACCTAACTGCTGCCCTTAAACTCCGTCCTCTGTCAGCAAGAAGCAGTTAAGAACGAACGACGTCCCTGTCCCCCTAACAGCAGTTAAGGTCACTTCTTCTGGGGGGCAAAATATAAAAGGAGTTAGACTGGGTAATAGACAGTTAGGGTATTCTGGGTCTCCGCCATGTCTTGGATTCACCAGAGCACGTCTCTTCCTAGGGACAAGGGTGACATTGGCGTATCAGTTCCCCACCTGAAACATCTCTGGCCTGTGTGTAGTTTTTAAAGGAAAACATTGTTTTTATATAAACATTAAAAAAAGCAGGGATGATTTGAATCATGGTTTCAAAAGTCCCCGTGATTCACCACCCTGATATCAACTCTTTTAGGACCCTTATTAATTCTTCTATTAATATTATTGTTTGGACCATGTATTTTAAATTACCTAGTTCAGTTTATAAAAGGCAGGTTATCAGTTATTCAAGCACTAGTCCTGACCCAACAGTACCATCAGCTTAGACAGATAGAATTAAAAAATTTTTAACGAGTTTAAATGGAAGATTCCATTTAAGTTATAAGAGAAATGGGGGAATGAAAGACCCTCACCAAAAACCATGAACTTTAACAGCAGAAATGCCATTTTGCAAGGCTTTAACTAAAAATAACAGGATCTCTGAAAAGAAAGCAGGCGAGGTCAGGACTAGCTTGTCACACGCTTGTCACACATTTGTGGTCTAACATCTGGCCCCAAAAGAGGGAAGAAACGTTAAGAAAGAGAGCCAACTCAGCGCCAACTCAGCGCCAATTCAGCGCCAACTTAGCTATTATTAGACTTCGCCTATCAGAATCCTGTAACTATGCATCTCACTTCTGTACTGTGCTTTTTTGCCTCCCTACCCTATAAAAACCCCTAGACCCCAACCTAAGGCGCGCAAGTCTTCCAAGAGACTTTGTCGCCCCAGGTACCTGTGTATCTGAATAAACCTCTTGCTGTTTGCATCCGTACAAGTGGTCTCGCTGTTCCTTGGGAGGGGCCTCCCTAAAAGTACCCTTCGGGGGTCTTTCACTACTAGGGTCAAGATCAAACGCAAGGTGGCCCAATCCCGGGGAACAGGGCCCAGAGCACAGGCTGTTCTCGGGATAGAGGTTCTTTCTGGCTCCCCCAGCAGCTCCTTCATCCTCCTCCAGGCCTGAGGCGGAGGGTGAGGAGGTAGCCGGGCTACCTCTCTGGTCCTCAGTTCTGCACACCAAGCCAAGGAGAGCAGCTCTAGCTCCCCCCGAGGGTCAGCAGCTGGGACGGGAGCAGCTAGGGCAGCAGCACATTCACAGGGTGCAACAGCCCTGGCGTGCAGAGCGGTAGCACAGCAGCCGTGGTGGGCTGCACCAGGTAGCTTGGGGGCTGTGGACTTCAAGGGTCCCATGCTGACCCTGTCCCTCAGTAGCTGTGACACTTGAGGGGGACAACTTCACTGGATTCAAAGCCTGCTCTCTTCCTCTCAGCACAGGTGCCCTGAGCCCAGGTCTGGACCTGCCCAGGGCCCGTGCCCACCTGGCGAGTGCTCTGTCGCTCCCTGTCCCTGGGCAGCCCTATAACTGCCCCCACGTGAGGGAGGGCAACAGCGCCCATGTCCCACTCAGCAAACAAGGCCCAAAGCCCCAGCTGTGGGGGCAGAGAGGCAGGGGCAGGGTCTCCCGCT
The DNA here is from genome assembly GCF_030435755.1 of Ochotona princeps. NCBI lineage: Eukaryota > Metazoa > Chordata > Mammalia > Lagomorpha > Ochotonidae > Ochotona > Ochotona princeps. The sequence continues at coordinate 129,757,526 of NC_080833.1, forward strand.
GGCTGGAACCATTTGGGGAGTACACTAGCAGATGGATGAGCTCCATGTCTCTCCCTCAGTGTCTCTCTGTCTCTCCCTGTTTGTGACTCTGTCTTTCAAATACATAAACCTTAAAAAAAAAAAAGAGCAAAGCAGAGTGTGCTCTGATGTGAGAGCTGGCTGTGCCGGTTCATTTCCCCTCCGATTTCTATCTTTGTGGAGCTTGGATATTTTATAATGAAAACAGTCGCTGGGCCCGGCGCAATAGCCTAGTGGCTAAATCCTCGCCTTGCCTGTGCCAGGATCTCATATGGGTGCCAGTTCCTGTCCTGGTTGTTCCAGTTCCTATCCAGCTCCCTGCTTGTGGCCTGGGAAAGTGGTAGAGGACAGTTCAAAGCCTTGGGACCCTGCATCTGTGTGGGAGACCTGGAGGAGGCTCCTGGCTCCTGGCTTTGGATCGGCTCAGCTCTGGCTGTTGTAGTCACTTGGGGAGTGAACCAGCGGATGGAAGATCTTTCTCTCTGTCTCTCCTACTCTCTGTATATCTGCCTTTCCAATTAAAAATAAACAGTAATCGCTTTTACATCTGTTAATTGTCTGTCACCCTCTCCTACAAACCCCCAGAGGGACACCACCCTCCCACCTGCCCACTTCCGTCCCTGTCCCTCCCCCAGCCACCTCACAGGCAGCTATGACGAGGTTGATCCTTCCCTCCGCAGAGGCACACCCCTGGGGAGCATTCAGCCAGCAGCAGGTGTAGGGAGGGGGGGTGACCTCGGCCCCAGGTGCTGACTCTGCTAGGTGTCTGCTCCCAACTCTCTGGGTCTCCCGCCACCTTGGGGACAGCAGCAGCAGGGGTCACAGGGGAGCTGGGGTGTCAGGAAGACGTGGGCTCCACCTGGGCTAGAGGAGCTGAGACAAGCAGTGCACCGGGTGGCTGTGAGCCTCAGCTTCTCCACAGTAAAAGCAGACGGACGGGGCCTGCCCAGCCCAGGGCTGTGGGGTGGGACCCAGGGCACAGCACCTGCACCTGCGGATGGCCCCAGATCAGCCTTCCTTTCACTGAGGTTCCCACAACTCTAGCCTGGGGCAGCCTAAGGGTAGGGTCTCAGTGATACACGCCTGGGAAACCCCCAGATGGAAGCCCAGCTTGGACACCTCCTGGCTGTGCAACCTCGACTCCACCCTGGAAGATGTGGACAGTGGTCTGCCTTGGGGAGTGGGGCGACTGTCATGTCCCTGGGGCAATGACCACAGACTGCGGGCTCACAGTAGCCAGGGGACTGCTGCTGTGATGGCCGTGGGGGCGTCCTCTGGCGGTTCCCCTCCTAGCTCCTGACTGCACTCATACCCACCCCCAGGAGTGGGACTGGCTCAGGGCCTGCCCTGCCACATACCCACAGCGTAGATCTCCATGCTGATGGTGAAGATGGAGTGGGAGCGCGAGGAGTCCTTGTTCATGAGGGTGTAGCCCACCGAGCGGTTCTTCCAGCCCCTCTCCATGATGCGCTCGCACTGTGCCACGCTGTGCACCGTGTGCATGGACAGCCCCTTCACATACACGCCCTTCTCCGGGTGCTCCTTCAGCTGCGAGCAGGCGGGAGGGACTGTTCAGGGGTGGGGCCTCCTGCCTGGGGGGTGCAGTTGCACCCAGCTCCACCCAGACCACACCTGCAGCCTCGGTGGGCTCGTCCCATGTCCCTGGGCAGTCATTCCAAGCTGCCCTATTCCTGCCTCCTTCTTGTGGGACGTTGGTCTGTGACTCAGCGTGGGCCTCAGTTTCCACATTTGTACAATAGGTGTGAGAGAACCATCTCATCCAGACATGGTGAGAATCCAATGAAATAAGGGGTGTTGCTGGTTTGGCATGGTGCCTCTGGCATAGGACAAGTGTCCCCTAAATGCCAGCTGCCATTCCGAAGCTGCAGTGTCACCATTGGAAAGGTGGGTTTTAGCCTGACAGCTGCCCTCACTCCTGGGACCCTAGCAGGTGACTGGCCATTTGCTGCCATAGCCCACAGTGCCAGGGATGCCAACAGCTGTGCCAACCTGAGCACAGAAGACGCCAATGCTTCGCTCCAGGCACTTTAGGGCCTCCCATCTGAGGGGCCCAGCCCAAGGAGTGGACCTGGGGCACAGGGCAAACAGGGAGGTACAGTAAGGCTGAACAGCTTGCTGAAGGTCATAGCTATGGTGGGGCCCTAGCAGTGGGAGACTTCAGGGGCTGGGCGGAGACAGGCTGAAGCCTCAGCAAGACAAAAGGCTGACCTTGACCTGGGAGGAGATGCACAGGCAACAGAAGCAGGAAGCAGGGTTGTGGGGGGCAGGGCAGCCCCTCCAGCTGCCCCCACACCATTCAAGGGCTGCTGGAGGGCTGGTTGGTGCGATCCCTGCCACCTCCAGAAGCTGGGACCCCACCTGGCACAGAGGTCCAGTGAGAGGGGCTCCCAGCTGCACCAGTTCCCTGTTTTAGACTCAGACTGGAAACCTGGTGGTGCCACCTGCCTCTCTATGCCTCAGTCTCCTTGCCCGTGAAATGGGAATGACACATTCTACTTGCATGAGACTGCCCTGCGCATGAGGCCAACAGTGGGTCTAAACAGCAGTTTGGTGCACCTGTGTCGGGGTAGGTCACATAGGCCTGGGAAGCCCCAGAAGATGCACCCCTGTACAGGGTTGTGGGGCTCTCGATGCTGTATCATTGGTGCAGGAGGTTCTGTTCCCCACCCCCATACCTGAGGGGACCCCAAGGAGTGCCCTGCCCAGCAACCCCACCCCCCAGGCAGGGCTCCATTGAGAAGTGGCCACCCCCAGTGCACAGCTCCTCAGTGACTGCTCATCCTAGCTGGGCTGGGGCCACAGCAGGGTTGCTATGACAACCAGCTGGGAAGTGGCAAGGACAGAGATGGACCATGATCCACATCTGTAGGTTGGGGGAGCAGGCAGGCCCTTGACATGAGTTCTTTTTTTTTTTTTTTTTTGACTTTTTTTTCTTTTTTCTTTTATTTTATTGTTGTTGACAATCTTTACATAGTTAATTGCGGTTAAAAAAAAAAACAGGTTCAGGGGGTATAGGGAAGTGGGTAATACTATTATGTCCATATTGTTTCCATCATGTATCTGAGGTAAAGGGGGATATTGAGGGAGAAGCCCCACCCGGTTTCCCGCCCACCCCAAGTCCCGGATGTGGGGCATGCTCTGAGATATTTGATCAAGTGGCTTTAATAGTTCTCCAGTTATGAATCGCTGCCAGTTGCACTCGATGAGGTTGACCACTGATTGATATGGTCCATCATAAAGTCTCCGTTTGCCCCATATTTCGCTGCCAACATATAGCTGAGATGAATGATTGACTTGTTCTGCCTTGACATGAGTTGTATGATGGAGGTTTTTAGCGGCTGCAGCAGACATGAGACTCTGCTTCCCCGATCTCTTGCAGGCAGGTCTGTGCCAAGCAGGTTCAGGGCCCACGCCGAGAGCACACGGCCCAAAAGGCACAGCCTTGCTCTACCAGCTATGCAGCGGCTGGCCGTGTATAGGCCATGCATGGAACCTCTGTTCCCCTCTCTGTGGCAAAGGATGAGAAAGTACCCGTGCCTTTGTGTCCCCCTGCATGTCCTCCACAAGGCATGGGCCAGACTCATGGTGCCCCCTGGAGGAGTGGTCATGGGCAGTTCCTGGCAGCCCAGCTCACCCAGCCCTGGGTCCACAGGAGGTGGGTGAGGGCATGGATGGTCTGGGTTGGCAGGCAGCAAGGGGTGAGCTGAGCAGGACATGAGCGGCCCTGAGGGTCACTGCAGAATGGGGAACCCTCCCAGTCAGGACCCCCAGTCAGGCTCCCCAGCCCACAGCAGTGACGGGGCATGGCCTGGGGATCATGGCCAAGGTCCAGCGTGGAGTCTAGCTCCCAGCCCTGTGGCCGCAGCAAGTCGCCTCCTCTTTCTGAGTCTGCTCCCCTTGGGTAAAGCCAGTGTCTCCATAGCACCCTCCCAGCTGGCTACTCCTAGAGGACTAAGGATTCCCCACGGAGGTGGGCTGGCCCTAGGCCACCCACAGGCCTCTGGGGGCCCCGGTTGCCTGGCCAGACAAGCAGCATCAGAGCTGCAGGAAAGGGACAGCCCACCAGAATTCTGGCCATGGATTTGTATCAGCACCCCTCCCCGCACCACTGCTGGTCTATTCTTCCAGGCTCACCCCACATAAGAGACATGACCAAGGCTGCTCACCAAAGTGCAGGCCAAACAACCCCAAGCAGAGCCAGCCTGGCCACTCACTGGCTGCCCAGTCCTGGTAGGTCTTTCCACTTCACTGGAGTTCCCAAGGGACCAGCCTGGTCCACCTATGGTGACAGGAGGAAGGTAACACACCTCCCTCTGCTGCTCCCTACATCTGGCCACTTAGAGGCCAGGGACAAAAGACAGGCAGTGTGCAGTGACCGCCCACAGAGCCAGCCCTAAGCTTGGCTGCTCTGAGCGATCTGTGCCCCTGAGGCTCCACTCTGCAGTGCCACCCCAGCACAGATCTCCATCCTACTCTCAACACAGCCACCGCCACTAGAGCTGGGTCCACGCGGGACTCCTGCCCAGAGGGATAAGGTCCCACATCTGAACCCTTCTATAAAATGGGGTGTGTGATGCTCCGGATCTCCGTGTCCCCTCCCCATGCTGGCAGTCTGGAGGTTTCTGTAGCCCCTCCCCATGCTGGCAGCATGGAATCTCAGCCACCAACCAGGTGACTGAGCAGGAAGCAGGAGGATGTGCTGCCAATAGCCGGTAGACAGGAAGTGCTTAACAGGTGACCATTGCTATGGCCTTTTGTTCAGCACAGGGGGCCTTTGGAGATTCCCTGACACTCCTGAGTAGCAGAGAAAGGCTTTAGTCCAATGACGCCTATCACCAACTCCGTATTTGAGCAGGTGCACCTGGGAGACATTCAGTCTTCTCTTCGTCGCCCAGTGGTCGGGGAGGCCCATTATACTTCCCCTGCACCGTGAAATCTGACTGAGAACACTCCAAAGTGCAAGTTCAAAGTCCCCACCTAGTGTGAACTGGCACGAGAACCCTGGGGCAGGAGCAGCATCCCCCCTTCGGTCACCCGTGCACCCACCTCCAGCTTCTGCTTGGTGTCTGCTCCTAGCAGATCCCGCACGTCCTCATTGTAGATCTCCAGGTAGGAGGCCTGCACCAGGAACTTGGTGTTCTCTGCGCACTGCAGGGTTGGGAAGCACAGACAGGACTGAGCTCCAAGCCACTGGCTGCCCAGCCCGCCCTGGACTACAGTCCTCTGCAGCCAGGGAGTGGGAGAGGCCAGGCTGGGAGGGGCCCACCCTGCCTCTCCCTCCTTGCCACTCCAGCCCGGGGACTCCAGGCCTCTCCAAGCTGCATTCTATCCACCTGCTATGCCCAAGGTTCCAGCCATATGCCTCAGGGACAAGAATAAAGTCCTCCCTGGGGTCAGGTGAGACTCAAGCCAGCCCCAGCCCCCAGCTGCTCCCTCTCAGGCCAGGCTCTGCCATCTCCCATTGGGGGACTTTCCACCCAGTGCCACCCATGGCCCCCCAGAGCCCGGGCACTGGGAAGGACTTGTCTCAGCCGTCGGGGTCTCCAAGTCTCAGCCTCCCCCATCTCAGAAATGGGCTTTAAGTTACCCCCTGGGTCTGTCTCGAAGCTTGGTGACATCATTAGGCAAAGAGCTCCCCACACAGGCTTGGACAGTAGCAATGGCTTAATCCAAACAGAAGCTCAAGACAGGTCCAAGCCAGGGCCACCGGGTGTTTGGCACCAACATCACCAATATCCTAGGGTGAGCTTGTCTCTACCAGCTGGCCAGAAAACAGTGCCAACCCTGCAGCTGTGGGCCTGCAAGGCGGGCCTCTGACAGGGCAGCCTCCCAAGCCCTCCACCCAAGGCTGTACCTGTACACTCTCAAACATGTGCTCAAAGGCCCTGGGAATGATGACCCGCTGGGAGGTCGGGTCTGGCAGGCCCTGCATAGTGAAGGACTTTCAGCTGCCCCTCAGGCCATAGGCAAAGATGGTGCCATTGTAGCCCTTGGTGACACCCTACATGGGAGGAAACCCAAGTTGGTGCTCAGCAGGGGTCCAGGGCAGGGTCAAGGTGGATGGTGAGGCTCCCCCCACTAGACCTGGGCCCTCCCTGGGCCTCCTGCACAACAGCCCTGGCTGCAGTAGAGACTAGGAGAGCTCAGAGAGTTGAAGCCTGAGGCTCCCCTACCTGCTAATGCACACAGCCCAGCCCTTGCCATGCTGACCATCTGCGGAGTGAACCAGTGCATGGAAGATCTCTTTGTTTCTTTCACTCTGCCTTTCAAATAAATCAAATAAATCTTAAAAAAAAAAAAAAAAGTAAGCAAGCATTTGGGTTCTACCCTGCCAGGGATGTGCTGGGAAGGAGAGGGAGGAACTGACCCCTGTGGAGGGTGACAAGCCTGCTGGGGGATATGGACCAGGGCATTCATGTCCCATCTGCACTTTTGGCCCTGTGCCCATGGCCAGGTCTGCCCCAGTGTGCCCATCTGTAATAAGTGCAGAGAACACCTGCTCTTGGGCCTACCATACTGAGTCACACTGCAGCAGCACCCAAGAGCAGGCACACAGGGCATTCGCTCAGTGTCCCCCTGGACTGTGGGGGCAGGACAAGCACCACTGACACCTGTAGCAGGCAGTGTGGCTGCAAGTAATGATAAGCACTGCACAAAGAGAGGTGGCCAAGAGGGAAAGGGGGCGGAGAGGGGAGGCAAGAACTTGGCAAAGTCTCCCAGGGGCATCAGGAACCAAAAGGGAGGTATGGGTTCCCACAGGGCTGCAGGTACAAGACTCACACCAGGTCACAGGGGAGCTGAGCACGGATGGAGAGGTGCAAACTGAGAGCAGGTGCGGGGAAGGATGGAGAGGGGACAAGGCTGCCCAGGAAAATGGGGGTGAACCAGCCCATCTCCTGGACTTTCTTTACTTAGCCAGCATCTGTCCACCCGCCATTCACACAGCACATGAGGTCACACATTCTAGAATTTACCATGGAACAGAGTGTTGGAATGTGGACCTGGAGGGCTGCTGCCATGCACCAGGGCCCCTTATGACACCCCAGGCCCATCATGTGGACAGAATGGGGTGTGGCCATCCCAAGGAGACTAAGGTCATCGTTCCCAGCTGTCCACAAGATAGGTAAGCATGCACTCTTACCCGCAGAAGCTGGGACTCGGGAGTGGACAGCTGCAGGGCAGGAGCAGGAGACCACCTGTCCACAAGCCCACTTCTAAAGCCCTGTGGCCAGAGCAGGTGCACTGGAAGCTCAGGAGCCTCATCCCAGGAAACTCGTGTGGCCCTGACACTTAGCTGGAGGACTGTGGCCTCACCCACATACGGGGAGGGGTCCTAGTGGCACTGACAGGCTGCCCCACCTACTCAAGCAGCCCCCACAAGGGACACCCATGTTACTAAGAAACTGAACTTTCAATTAATTTAGATTTTAAAGCCTAAGCACTATCAAATAGCCTTCGAGGAGCCACAGTTTCACTGCTGTGTTAATGTATTTAATTCAGCTGAAGGGCCCAGAGGGAGAGGGGGTTAGACAACATACAAGTTCCCCTCCACTGCTCCGCTCCCCAGAGGGCCACAACAGCCAGGATCCAGAGACATAACAAAGGATGGCTGGCACCTGCTCCTTCCAGAAAGCACGTCGGCAGGCAGTGGAACAGGAAGGAGTGCCAATACCGGGTATGGTGACCCCAAGCAGCACCCTCACTACTACACCAAACGCCCACCTGCAATTCAACTGCTGGGACATTAGCATAAAACATACACTGGATTTTACATAGTATGAACAAACGATGTAAGAGATTTCACTAACATTGTGCAATGAAAATAATACCCATTTACATCAAAGGGAAGCAATATATTGGTTTTTAAAAAATATTTATTTATTTTTATTACAAAGTAAGCTATGCAGAGAGTGGAGGTGAGACAGAGAGGAAGATCTTCCATCCGATGATTCACTCCCCAAGTGAGCCGCAACAGGCCGGTGCGCGCCAATCCGAAACCGGGAAACAGGAACCTCTTCCGGGTCTCCCATGCGGGTGCAGGGTCCCAATGCATTGGGCCGTCCTCGACTGCTTTCCCAGGCCACAAGCAGGGAGCTGGATGGGAAGTGGAGCTGCCGGGATTAGAACCGGTGCCCATATGGGATCCCGGGGCTTTCAAGGCGAGGACTTTAGCCGCTAGACCACGCCGCTGGGCCCTGGAAGCAATATGCTGTTAATATGAGCTGAAATAGTCGAATCTGTTTCCTTTCACTTCACAAAATGTGGCTCACTTGGCATTCGTACAGGAAAACTAGGCTCAAGAGCTGTGCCAGACAGCCCAGCAGCTGCTAGCCACAAGGGGTTAGTTAAATTTGATTTTTCAGCTTAGAAACAGACAGGAAATCGTCAGCGGGGATGCACTTAGAACTCACTGGGTGGGACACAAAGATTAGTCACTCCTCACTGGGGTAGTGAAGATTTCTCTGCACACCCCAATAAAACTGTTCACCTAAGCTGTTGACATATGTCTTGTTAGAGTTATGGAGTTAGACTACCCAAAAAACAGCCAGGTTCAGCAAAATCATGCTTCAACGCTGTGAACTGCTGAATACTAAAATTAAAATAGACACGAGACAGCTGAATAGTAATCTATACCTATTTTAAGGTGTATAGCACCCGGCTGTATATAAACTAATAATTGAAATGTCAATGTAGAAGTCACAGGATGTGGTTCAGAACTTGCATTCTTTTTTTTTTTTTTTCTCTTTTAACATATTGGTTACTCAATACCATGTCAACTAATTCCATAATGTTATAAATTGTTACTGATGTAATGTCTGGGCTTCTAATTGATTGGGATGATACTCTGCCAGCTTAACCTTCAGACCAGAGATGGTCTCCCCAAGAAACCATTGAACTTATCTGGACAGCAAGATGCTGGACTTTACACTTGGTAGATACTTGCAATGAAAGAATCTCAACTGAATTTGAACTGTGGTAATGCAACAAGGTGGAGGAATCCACCATGGGAGGAGGAACTCAGTGCCTATAAAACTGTGTCACATAATGCAATGTAATTAATAAAACATAAATTGATTTTTTTTTTAATTTGATCTTTCAGACACCATAACTTCTAGTTAAATTAGCATTCAGAGGGCCATCATCACAGCACAGTGCGTTAAACCGCTGCCTGCAATGTCAGTGCAAGTCCCGGCTGCTCCACTTCCTATCCAGCTCCCTGCTAACTTGGCCTGGGAAGGCAGCAGCAGATGGCCCAAGCACCTGCACCCCTCCCACCCACGTAGGAGACGTGGGTGGATCTCCAGGATGCTGGCTTCAGCCTGGCTCAGTCCCGGCAGTTGTGGCTATTTGGGACATTGAATCAGAGAATGGAGAAAATCTTCTCTGCCCACCCTCCCCCAACTTCCCTCTCTCCTTCCTTCTCTGTCCCTCTGCCTTTCAAATAAACAAATTAAAAAGAACAATTAACATACAGCCCCCGGGTGGCACTCAGTGACATCTCACTTGTGCCATGTACTTCATGGCTATCACAGGACAGTGCAGCCACTGAGCACGACCACTGTCACAGAAGGTCGCTCGGCTCAGCTCCAGATCTCCATGGAGACAGCGTCTCTCCCACCAGCTGACCCCACAGACCCCCATGGGACAAGTACATCCATGGAGCAGGTCCGCATGTCAGACCTAGCATTCCTCCACAGCCCTGAAGTTAGGGACCAAACAGTATCCAGGAGATCAAGGGTTAAGCAACTCTTTAACTCGGGGCTGTCCTGGGACTGGGCTCCTTGAGCTGACCAGGTGGTGATGGGGTGTGGTGGGGAGATGGATCAGCTGGAAGGAGGGTCCTGGGTGGGCAGCTTCCAGTTGAGGTGACACATCACCCAGTGGCAAGGTCAGGAAGGGAGCCTCTATCTGACGGAGGGGAGGAGCACGGAGGACCCAGAGGGAGTGTCCTGAGCAGAGGTTGTCCAGGCTGTCACAGGACCCCGGAGCCACTAAGACTGCCAGCCCGGCCTGCCCAGTACCACTGCTCCTAGGCTGTAAGTGCTTGCTGGCTGCCCTGCTAACAGGAGGCAGCCGGACGGGGCAGGGGATATTGGCACCAGGCTCAGTACCAGCCCTAATTCCTTCCATATTTCTTCAGTCTTTAGGGTCCCCAGCTCTTTTGAAGACCAAACCCACCCGGCTCCAGCCCGATTCCACGCAGAGGACCGCTCTGGCAACTGGCTGACTCCACTTAGCCTTCAGATCACAGCCTCTTGACACCTCTCCCAGGATGTCCTCCTGCTCCTCCCATCCACACCTCTCCCCACCTAGATCCAGGTTTGGGAGCATCCCCATGCTGCCAGTCCCCAGGGTTTCCCCTGCCAACTCATCACCCTGGATCTCAACTGTTAGCTTGCTGCTGCTCCTCATTAACTTGCTAAGAACAGAGACGCTGCCCCTTGTCCAGGAGCTGCAGGAGGGACCTGAAGGGCTGTCCTGTCTGCCTCCCTCTAAGGGCTGGGGCTCTCTGGGCCCCACAAATGGCTGGCCCAGGGCCATGCTCCAGGCCAAGGAGGGGACCCAAGTTCCCACAAGGCAGAAGGGGCTGCTTTGGGAAGCCTGAGCACCTGTGGAGCAGATGTGCTGGGGAGAGTTGGTCCTCACTTTGGTGGCCTTTGAGAACCCAATAGGGAACAAGAACTGGGTCAGGTGACCCCCTGAGTCCCTTCTAGTTGGAGAGTGGAGTTGGGCCAAGGCACAACCTTGCTAAGTCTCAAAGCCTGGAGGAAGCTGGCCCTCATGCCTGGGGCATCATCTCTGGCTGGGGGAGCTTCAGACCATATCAGCTCATTCCAGGCTTGGACTGACTCCTGGCACAAGCGATGGGGAGCCAAGGGAACTGCTACAGGCAACACCAGCATTCCATGTCAGAGCGCTGGTCCAGACCCAGCCCTGGCTACTCCACTGGAGCAAACCATCTCTCCTACCCTCTCTCTTTCAAATAAATACCTGAGCCAGTGTTTAACAGAGGACAGGGTATGAAGCAGGTTAGCTCCAGTCAAGCTCACTGGGAGAGCCTGGCCACGCTGTCCCCAGGAGTGAGATGCCAGGGTCCTTGCAGCAAGAGGCAGAGCCCCTGTTCACAGCCTTGGGGCTGCCCCCGAGCTAGGGCCAGGGCCTCCAGAAGCCAGCTACACTCACACTACAGTCCGAGGTGGAGAGTGGCAAAGGTGAGGCTGGCCTAGGGTAGGAGGAGGGACACAGGAGGCTGGACACGGAGCATATGGGTCTTTCATGGATCCCACGAGGCGGGGGTACCCTTGGGGGGAGGTCTCAGCCAGCAGGAACAGGAAGGGGCATTGGGCATGGCGGAGCCCAGGATGCCATCTCCTGTCTGCACACATGTCGGTTGCTGTCCACCTGTGCCTGGCTGCCCGCCCCTCGCCCACCCCGAGCGCCTGGGGGCAGGGCCGTCCCTAGGCGCACCTGCACCAGCGGGTAGGTGATCTCCTTGTAGATCTGCTCCATGACGTGGTCCGCGTGGTAGGCGCCATTGAAGGTGAACTGCTTGAGGGGCTCATCAGCGGCACCGGGTTCTGGATGAAGCAATGGCCGCGCAGGTTCATGGGCCGGCAACGCAGGACCACCTTCACCTCCTCCGCGGCCATCGCGCGGCCGGTGCCCGCGCGGGGCAGGGGCTTGCGGCGGGAACGGGGCCGCGGCAGGAGGAGGGGGCGCTTGGGACACTCACAGGGTCCCAGCCGGCACCGCCGCCTCCTCCTCCAGAGCCTGGGCTCGCCCGTGCCTGGGCCTGGGGCCCAGCGGGGAAAGGGGGTGCGGGGCCGGGGGGATCCGTGCTGCAGGCACCACCACAGGACCAGAGCCCCTGAGTCACTGGCTCGCGCGTGTGCGGTTGCCGGGCAACGGCCGTGGCGTCACAGGGGGATGCAGCGCAAAGGCAGCGTGTTCTCTGCGACCTGAGCCCCCCACCCCGCGTTCTTCATCGCCTGGAGCGGTCCAGGTCCAGCACCTGACTCGAGGACGGCCCGCCACGACAGGACCCGCAGGCTGGACTCCACTTCCTTTTCCAGACGCCAAGAGTGCCCGCTGTCCTTTACTGACAGCTCAGCTCTGGTGTGCTTCAGTCAGTGCCAGGCAGCCCGGAGCCTGAGTCCTCCTTCCCCAGATGTCACCTCGTTTTTCCTAAACCTCATCACTTTTCAAAGCTTTAGGAGTCAAACCCTTTGGGCAGGCAGAGGCAATCTGGCCCATCCCTAAGGGCCGGCCAGGGGAGCCACTGGACGATAACCCTGCAACCCGCAGCCCAGCAAAGAAGACTGTCCCTGGAAGCCAATATCCTACAAAGCGGTTAGCGCCAGGGACCCAGCACACCTACCTGGACCCGCAGAGGGAGGATCGCACTCCCACTCCAGGAGAGGCGCCACAGGCAGCCTGGGACCAAGCTGAAACACCAAGGCTGAGGATGAGGGCCACCCAGGAGGAAGGGGAGGCCCCAGCGGCCACCCGGGCTGTGCCAAGGCCCTGTGGCATGTTACAGGAGCAGAGAGCAAGCTCCAGTAGCCAGCGCTCAAGGCACCAAGCATTGTTCCTACAGCACCTTCCCCTGAAGGTATGAAGGAGTTGGACCTGGCTGATCACACCCCCTACCCAATTCCTTCTGGAGATCCTGAGCCCATTCAGCACCAAGTGGCTGGACAGAGGCCCCACCTTTCAAAGGAGCCTGTATCGGAAGAGGGGAGGAAATGCACTTTATTTGTGTCCACACAGCTGGGCTGCCCACATGATGTAGGCTGGAAACACACACACACGCACACACACACACACACACACACACACACACAACTGTGCTCTGATTTTAGGACACTGAAAAGTCAGCACCTGTGGGCCAAAACTCTTTCCCTAGGTGTAACTTCTAACCAATAAAAGCTGTCAGGAGGGCATCTGGGCACCTGGCCCCAGACCTTGCCAGCATGCAGCCAGACCCATTCCTCCCACGGGGTGCTTGGGCCAATTCCAAGGTTTCATGAACTGTCTTCCCAGGCACGGGAAAGCGCAAAAACCCTTTCCCTGCTAAAGGCATGTGAGACTGCGGAAGGAGGGAGAGAGGGATGGAGGGGAGGGGGACAGGGTGTCCTCCACTGCCCATGCCCAGGGAGGGGAGGAGTTGCAGTTGAGATGCTGGGAGAGAGGCCCAGTTGCCCACTCCCATTTGACACAGATCAGGATGGCCTGTCCCAACAGAGGACACCCCAGTGGACAGCTCCCTTTTGTTACTAGATTGGTGAGACAGTGACAAGGCCACTGGCCAGGACTGCCCTGAGCGGAGCAGGAGTGGTGGCTGTCTCTGCCACCGAAGGGTGACACACCTGCTGCTTGCTAGCGTGGTGGGGCCTCTGCCTCGGGAACCAAGTATTCCATAACTTCACCAGCACACCCGTGCTGGCCTGCCAAGTTCACTCAAAGCAGAAAGGGGGGTAACCTAGATTTGTCAGTCATCAGCAGGACCACTACCTAGACCCATCTCCTCCACCTCATGCGGCTGGCCTGGTGAGCTGTGGTGAGTCCTGACAACCGTGCCAGCCACAAACCACAGGCATGGGTCTGCCTATGCCTCTCCAACAGCAGGGTGAGCTGGGAAGGGAGGCCTTGGTCAGGAACATTCTGGATTCTGGAAAACCCAGTCAGGGAGGGCCCCCCACCCACCCTGGCAAGCTCCTAAGCCAGAAGTCAAGCAGAACACCGGAGGCAACAAGATGACAAAGCCCCTAGGGCTGGGCGCTGCGTTCTGCCCCCTCACAGAAGCATGTCAGCAGGACACAGACCGTGGGCTGGGAAGTGACAGAAGACCCACGCGAGGGACACAGCAACCAGAGGACCCGCTGGCCAGTGTAGATGAGAAGGGCAGAAGGCTGCAGAGGTTGCAGCCCAAATGAGGAGCAGCCCTGGACCCCGCAGCCTCCTAGCTCAGGCCCTGCAGTTCTGCCTCCGACTTGGCATGGCTGAGGGGCCGGAGAGTCCGAGGCGGCCTGCCCTCATGGCCCAAGTCCTGTTCCTCGTAGGTGGGGTTCAGGTGGCCCATGTCCAGGGGGCAGAAGAGTCTGCGCTCGGCTCCTGAGTGGCTCTCCACCAGGGCCTCCAGGCTGGGGAAGTCTGCTGGCAGGTGCTGGCAAAGGAAGGGGTTTCAGCATGGGGGCCCCTTCCTGTGGCTTACACCCAGCGCAGCACCCTAGGGCTCAGGCGGCATGTGGGATTGGGGCAGGGCCACAAACCACTTCCTCTTGCCCTCACTACCTGTCCAGAAAAGCCCCAACACTCCAGTCTGACCCTGGCTGACACCCAAAGGGAGACTCAGGTTGTGCAGGCTTAGGCAAGGTCATGCCCCTCTGTGTGGGTTCTCCGCTTGACTACCCACCGGCTAGGGTATGGGGAAGCAGGATTTCTAAGAGCCAACATCCCAGCAGAAATGTGAAGTGTCACTCAGCCCAGCTCTATGCAGGGTGCCCTCTGGGAGCACCCTTTAGATTGGAGACCTCAGTGACCACGAACCCTCCAACTTTTCCTCCAAGAGCTCTTTGCTCAGGCCTGGACCAATGAGGAAGGATCGGGAGCAGGGTAAGGGAGGTGAGATAAGGAGCAGGGCCAGCTTGCACTGTGATGAGTGTTAGGCCACCAATGGGGCAGAGCCAGGCCCCTCCTGCACTCACCTCCAGGCAATAGCAGCCCACACGGTTGCAGAAGACCTGGTCAGGCACCACGCCACACTGTGTCAGCACCAACAGGCACCACTGGCTGCTGGTGCCTGGCTCTGGCCACAGCAGGAAGGCTCCAAGCATGTCTCTCCGCAGCAGGGCCAGGGCACTGGGCCTGGGGGCTGGAGGGTGGGAGAGGCTGTGGGCAGGACCCCTAGTTTGGGGTAGCTTTAGGCAGTCCCCCTGAGCAATGGACGGGTCCTGGAGCTCCCCACAGCCCTGCCACCAAGGAGGTCTTCTCATTATCTCATTTCACATTTAAGAAGACTCAGGTGGCCCAAGGTCTGCGGGGCTGGGGAGCTTTGTCTGTGCACAGAGATGGGGCTGGTAAGAGCGCCAAGGGGAGGGAGAGTCCGTCCCCTCACCCTATCCCCACAACAGAACTAAGCATCAGACCAGGCCAAACCTCACGCCCCTCCCCAAACCTGGAGATGCCGGCGGAGGCCCAGATGGTCTCCGTCAGGCTGCCCTCGCTTTCCACCAGGCACGAGCAGCCTCCAGGACCCTGGGGCCATGCCTCCCACGCGGCAGGAACTGTGGAGATACCATTCAGGGTCAGAGGAAATAGGGCCTCCCCCTTCCTACACTAGGCCCGCACTCCATGAAGGCCCCAGCATGCCAGATGGGTCTCCTCCCAGGGCCTCCCTGCCCTGACTTGCAGGCACACCCCGCTGTGCAGCGGCACCTGTGCAAGCCCCAGGCACTCAGACTGGGTACACAGGCACAGGTACTTCCACATTTGCACAGAGGCACCTGTCTTGAGGTGCAGCCACTGCCCTGCAGCACAACCCTTGCCGGCCATGCCCTGCGATGGACACCAGTGCGCTGGGGCAACTCACAGGCCTCACGTGCCGACAGCTGCAGCTGAGCCTCATGTGTGCAGGCCCAGTAGGCCCCACAGAGGATCACCTTGCTATGGATGGCCTTCTTGTGGACCAGTGTTGGGGAGCAGTAGAGATTCCCCAGGTGGCCGTGGCGGGTGCCCCCTCAGCCCTCCAACTCTGACAGCTCCTTCTAGGGCACGCAGGGAGAGGCTGTGGGAAGGCAGACTTGGCCCCAGCTACCCAGGTGCAGCCCCCAACACTCCCCCAGTTCTCTGCCCTCCTCCTGCCTGCCCTTGGCTAGGGGCACTGCATACCCCACTGCCCACCGGCCCCTCTGCTGGCAGCTGCCGGAAGGAGACCAAGGCATGGACGTTCTGTGACAGCTGATCCCAGCTGAAGGGTTCCCGCACTAGGTCCGGTTGGGCCCGCTGCGGGCTTTCGGGGCTCATCCCCTGTGGGGGCCTGGCAGGGCTCAGGTCATGCCCTCTCCTCAGGGTGCTGCAGGAGGTAGGCGAGCTGGAAGGAGCGGCAGAGTAACAGGTGCAGGATGTGGATGTAGGACAGGCAGAAGCAGCTCCCATTGAACGGGGCACTTGGTTATCACCACGGTTGTGCACAGCACCTCAACCAGGAGTGCTGTCTCACTCAGCCCCGGGAACCTCACCACCAGGCTCCCACCCCAGCCTCCCTCACTCAGGAGCAGAGGTAGCTGCCCTGGGGATCCTGCCTTCACCCTGGAGAGGGCGCCAAGAGTTCAGGCCCTGGGCTCCAATCCTGGCCCCATTCCTCAGGAACAGCTGGGTGACCATGGCCTTCTCTATGATCCTTTGAGGAGTTCATGAAGTGGCCCAGCAGAGGCCCCAGACTTGTGTGCCGACTGCAAGACATGCCACACACTGGAAGACTAAGCACCAGGTCGCGGGCAGGGGTCAGCCTGGATCCAGCATGGAGCTGCACGCACACGGCAACAGTGAGCAACAGCCTCAGCTTCTGCCTGCCGACCCTGGGGTCCTGGGGCTCTGCAGCTGTCTCGCCTAGAGCTTTTCAGATGGCCCTGTCCCCACCACCCCAGTGGAGCACTCGCAGCCCAGCCTGGTCCGGCCTCTGCTCTCCAAGAACACAGGCAACTATCATTAGGGACAAATGGATAGAGGGATGGGGATGGGGAGGGTGCCGCAGGAGCCTCAGGAACACGGAGGCTGAGCCTCAATGGCAGACAGTGTAGAGACAGGACAGAGGCCACGGCACAAGCAGAGGCCTGGTGCTGGCTGCACTCCTCGAAGCCAAGCACAGGCTCTGGCCTGCAGGCTGCCAGGGACCACTAAGGCCACGGAACTGCTCTCCAGAGCCTCCAAGGTGACATGTGGACAGGGGCACTGTGCTTGCAGGCAGCCATGCCTGAAAGGCCACCTGATGCCTGGCCCATCCCCTTCTCCATCCTTAGCATCACCTCCCCACCTGCCCGCCTTATGGCCCAGGCACCTATCCTGGCTGCCTGCCCATGAACAGGTGGCAGAACAGCTTGCTGGCCGGGCTTCGTGGGTTCCGGGAGATGAAGGCAAAATGGCAGTCAGCTGGGCACCAGGTGGAGTAGAGGATGTGCCTCAGGGCGTGCGCCATCAGAAGCACCTGCGGGTCGGGGGGCAGGGGTGCTCATGGCCTCCATCAGGCCAGCTCTAGCCATCTGGATCTTGCTAGGGGCTGTGGCCTTGGGATGTGCTAGCCTGTGGGTGGGGTTGTGACCCACGGGCAGAACTTGCACGGACCACTGGGTCAGAGACAGGCAGTGGCGCAGGCCCGGGCTTACAGTCTGGCCTCTGAGGCACATGCCAAGGGTTCAAGTCCTAGCCCTGCCATACCTCCTCCACATGCCTTGGTGTGACATGGCTCAAGTGAGGAGACACTAGTCCCTCTCAAACAGGTGGTGGGTTTCACCTCACGCTGGCAGCTCAGTGCTTGATGCCAGAGCCCCATGACATGCCTGGACCTTAGGTGATGGAGGCCCACAGTCACCGGGAGCACAGCACAGTGTGACCCATGGTCAGGGTCCATTCTGTACCAGGAGAAAGAGTGGGCCATCTCCAGCACCAGGGTGCCAGGAGGAGGAGTGGGCATCTCTGACCCCAGGCTCAGCAGGGCTGGGGGAGCACCTCCCTGAACCCACCCCCATGTGCACCCCAGGAGGCAGGGCTTGAGGACAGCCCCAGGGTAGATGCCCCTCCCGGAGCCCCTGAAGCTCCTACATCACGCTCCCCACTGTAGATCTTGAGTCCCTGGAGGCTGAACTTGAGGATGACGGCCCGGCGGTGGGGACAGTCCTGGGTGGAGAGTTGGCAGGAGTTAGCATCACCTGCCCAGCCCAGCCTCGGGGCACCGTGAACCCACACTGCCAGCCCCAGGGGCCAGGGAAGAGTGGGTGGCTCCTCGCTGACCATCCCCATCAGGGCCACACTGAGAATCTCCCGTGGTCTCCCAGCTGCGGGATCCCGCACAGCCCCGAGGGAGGGGGTCCCGGGCCAAAGGAGCTATATTCCCTGGGGACAGCTGGCCTTGGAATGGGCCCATCCTCCCGCCAGTCGTGGCCCCCACTGGGGGCACCCCCCAGTGCCTCCACCTTCAGCAGCCACAGCTGTTGCTGCACCAGCCACACTCTCCTGGGAGTCCACGCCGTCCACTGGGAAGGAGCCCACGTACTGCTCAGTGGTGGCGTGGCAGGGAGCAAGGAAGGTGGCAGGGGTCAGACGCAAGGCCCCTGGCCACCCTTCTCCAGATCTCCCTGACCCAGACATACTCTCTGCTCAGTCAGGCAAGCTGTGGGCTCTGCCATGTCCCTGTGGATCCCCTCCCTCACCTGTACACACACACACACACACACACACACACACACACATCCCACTCCAAAGTCACTGAGGGGAGACCCGGAAGTAGTTCCTTGACCCTCAGCCTCCCCTACCCAGACAGGGCCACCCACATGCCAGGGCACCCAGGCTGGGCAGTCCCACCCACCTGGGCAAACTTGGTGATGCACCTGGGCCGATACAGGGCAGGCCCGCAGTCAGAGGCCCTCCGGCCCCCTGCCCCCACCCTCTGCATGGCCTTGGGATGCCCAGCTTCAAGATGCCCGTGAATGAAGGCTGTAGGGGGCGAGGGAGGGAAGGGGAGGAGTGTGGGTTCGAGGCAGGCAAGCCACGCAGCTCCTGCTGAGGCCCCCAGGAGCTCCTCTGCTCCCTCCCAGTCCTTTGTCCACTCATCCAACAATACCCCAGGCCACAGGCGCTGGGGACACAGACTAGCAGGCAGTGATCACTCTATTTCACATCACGATGAGGAGAAAGACACCACATTACACACCGCTTGATATGATAGGCTGTACCGTGCCCGGCCCTGCCAGGAGCAGAGCGAGGACGGGCCACTTGCTCACTTTGTTCAGCAACTCCAACCCACACAGAGCTCAGAGCCTAATGCCACACGGCCTCTGTTCCCAGCGCTGGGGGTGGTGGCTGTGGTGGTGGTGGGTAGACTGTAGGCAGCACCTGCCTGGGAAGGCATCAGAGGGGTGTGAGGGCCTCGGGCTTGGCCTGTAAAGGCAGGAGGCAGGTGGGCAGCTGGACTGAGGCAGAGCCACCCCGTGGCAGTCTGATCTGGTATGTAATCAGTCTTCAATGCCAAACTGGGGAGCTCTGCTCTGTGGGCAGTGGGGAGCCAAAGCAGGTTCTGGGGCAGGGCAGCCCATGGGGTGGCCATGAGCTGGATGGGAGAGCTAAGGCTGAGAGCCTGATTTAGGCACCCTGGCTTATTTGGCGTGGCCTGGCCCCGGCCCTTCCCAGAACCCAATGCAGACCATAAAATCCGAACCGAACTGAACTTACAGTCACCCAGCGTCCGGGTAAGGAGAAGGTGGTCAACCTCACACACATTCACTTGTGGGCAGAGAAGCGGCCTCCGCAGGCATCCTCCAGCCACCCCAGCACTGAGTCAGGGCAGGGCAACCAATGTGTTCACACCAGTGGGCTACCCATCAGCGAGGGGCACAGTGCATCTTCCCAGCGGCCCAGGAATCACCTCCCCTCAGTCTCTCCCCAGGTCCCCTTAGCTGCATCTGACAGGGACCCTCCATGACACTAGCCAGCCTGGGAGCTTGTGCAGGTGCACGGGCCTTCCAAAGAGCGGCAGCTGCTTGGGGTCTTGGCAGCCAGGGTCACGGTGGGAACTATGCTGCCCAGCGACAGGAAGCGCTCTGGGGGGCCCTCCCAGCCCAAGGCCTCCCCCTGCTCTCTGGCACCTCTGATGCAGATCCCAGTGTACCCCCGCTTTCTGCACTGGTTAGGTGTGCAGCTGGCACAAAAGGGGCTTAGGGCTTCAGGCTCCCCCTGGCTTGAGTCCCATCTGGGGGCTGGGATGGGCGAAAGAGACCAAGACCACCAAACAGACAAGGAGCAGAGAACAAGGGAGAGATGGTGGGAAGGGAGGGGTGGGAAGCCGAGTGGGGGGACACCCTCAGGCTGACACCCCTCCCCACCCCTGGCACTGAGAGGGCAAGGGGGTGCAAGCCAGCCAGGCACACTGGTAGGCTTGCTCTCCACCAGCCCCTGTGCGCCCAGGGCTGTTAAAGCCTGCCTACAGCCAGGCTCAAGCAGGAGCTCTGGGTGGCTCCAGCGTCCAGGCGGGGGGGGGGGGGGCTCACCCTCCCCCTGCACCCTCACCTGATCCTAGCTCCCCACCTGCAGAAGCTCTGGTCCTCAGCCTTCTCTGAAATCAGGTGCTCTTCCTCTCCCTTACCCCCTCCCTTCCATGGCTCCATGGGGAGTTGGGGGGCAGGGGAGGGAGGGAGGAGGGGAGGGGCGGCTGGGACAGGCTGGGACCACTTGGACAGGGTTGGGCTTTGCCAGGTGGCCCGGCTCAGGGACAGAGGGGCGCCCCTCCAGGGTCAGGCATGGAGGCCCCTCTGCTGCACACAGCCGAGCCTAGGGCCGAGGGTGGGGTGGGACTCAGGTATGGGAAGGCACCTGCTGGCAGCAAAAGTGGGGGTGGTGGGGTGCAGCAGGCGGTAAAACCAGCGCCCTGGGGCTCTTCTCTGAGGGACAGGCACCGTGGCTGGCGCTCTCCTCCTGTGGACAGGGGTCCTCCGTGGCAGAGGGCTGTGTCCTGGCCTGGTCAGGTCCCACTGGGGCGCTTCCCTCGCCAGGGGACCTGCAGCTGCTTTGAGACCGAGGTCCACGCAGCCGGGCACAGCAGTTGCAGGTGGGGTCTGACAAGGTGGGACCCCCCCCCCAGGCGAGTCATTCCCCCTGCCTCAGTTTCTCTGCCGTGCGCTGATCTTGGGGTGGCAGCAGCCAGCCTCGCGGTTGCTCCCTAACACAAAGTGCCCGCTTCCGCGGGGCGCCCAAGCTGGGGGCGCAGGGGCGCGGGGGCACAGGGGCGCAGGGGCGCTGGGGAGGGAGTTAGTGACGGAGAAAACGCGCAACTGAGAAAAGAGCGCGGGTTGCATGCGCGGAGCTGAGGGGTGCAAAGCTCGCCCGGCCCCAGGCCGCACGGGGTCCCCTGCGTGGGCTGCCCATGCCTCCACCCCGCAGCCCGCCTAGCGCGGGCCCTGGGAGCCCAGTGTCCTTGCAGAGGCTAGGCCGAGCTGCCCAGTCAGCGGCCGCTTGGGGGCCTGGGCACCGTCCATCCCCATCCACCACACCCCACACTCCCCCTTAAAGGGTCTAATGGGGAGTCTGTTGCTGGACTGCAAGCCCTGAGTCCCCCAAGGACTCATTCCCGGGGCACTCCTGTGGAACCCTGACTCCTGCAGTCCCTTGCATAGCTCCTCTTCCTTCCGAGAAGCCTTCCCATACCACCACTCTGTGGAACCCTTGTGAGTCCTCGCTTGCTACCCATCTCATCCTATATGTAACCTGGCAAGAGGCACAGAACAGCAGGGTCCCCACCCCGCACTCGCGGGACAGAGCCCTGCTCCCTGGTCCTTCAGCGATGCTGTTTGGACCCATCCTCATCTCTTGCAGCAGCTCCCAGTGCAGGGCCTGCTCTGTGCAGGAGGGGTGACAGTGCCACCCCGCCTCCCTGAAAATGCAGAGGTAGTAGGAGTGGCGACCAGTGCTGTGAGCCAGGTGCCCTGGGGGAGCCAAGAAATGACACAGTAAACCCGAGTTGGCCAAGCTGCTCATGTGGATAAAACCAGCGGATTGCCCATGCACCTGCCCAGCACACAAGAGGCGAGTGTAGGGCCGAGGGGCAAGGGGGCCAAGGGCCTGGGGTGTGTGTGGCTAGGGCCGCGTGGGGCAGTCACCCTGTGCCCCAATTCTTTGGGAGTCTTACCTGTCATGCTAGGCCTGGCTCCGAGCGCCCACATGCTAGCTGATGCTAGAACTGCCAGGCGGAGTTTTCGGACCCTCGGCTTGGCCCAGCCAGGGCCGTTGGGGTCCTTGGGAGGAGTGAACCAGCAGATGAAAGTCTTGTCTCTTGCTCTGTCACTCACCTTTTCAAATACGTAAATCTTTAAGCAAGCAAATATTAAAATTAAATACTGACTCGAACACATTTCTGATAGAATTTTAAAACAGACAGGAATTTCAGGTCGACATAAGAAAAGCCCAAGGACTTGCATGTGACGGAGAAGGCTGAGAGGGGACACTGTGCCTCTGTTGCAATGGGTTGAAGGAGAGAGGACCACCTTGCAAGGGGGGCATGCACTGGGGTTCAGAGACATTGAAATCTACACACACACACACACACACACACAGTGCCTACCAAACCACATCTGGAACACTGTGTGTGAGGTCAAGTACGTGACCTTGCCCCCTGACCTTGCTGCCACCCCTGGGCTTCTTCCGCTGGCCTTCACCCCTCCTTGGAGATACAGTATCTCCAAGCCAAGTGCATGTAGACATTTTGAAGCTCACTCCTTCATTGTCACTTAGGTGTCAATGTTACCATTACCTGGGCTGACTGAAGTCAGCGGACCTAATTCCCGGGGCACACAGTGACTCCAAGTCCCTACCATGACTGTGGCCCCATTCACAGTTCATTGGAGGTACACACCGCCCTTGGGGGTCAGCCAGCTCCTGGCAGCTGCTGCCCAATGCCTATCTCCTGTTCATGCCAAAGCAGCCCTCAGGAGCCACCGGGAGCAGGGTCGGCCAGCTGTGGGGTTCATGACTCACTTGTGTAGGCAGCCCCAAGGAACCGCCCTTGTTCCGCCAGGGAAGGGATGGCAGCGGAGGCAGGCAGGACTGCTGAGTCAGTGACAATTACTGAACTGCACAGGTGTGAGCCTGCTGTCACATCCTTTCTCCCAAATCCCAGAATCTGGCGCTGTTGTTGCCAACTGAGCGGTGAGTGGGCAGCGACACCGGTGGAGCGCTGAACCTGGAGCTGACGGGGTGAGCTCAGGCAGGCCTGGCACGCGAGCGGCTCCTCACGCGCACGCACACGCTGGCATCTCCTTTTCCCCTGCGGCCCCACCCCATCCGGTCCCTGAGCACCCCTTGCTGATCCCTCATAAGTGTGCTCATGGCTGTCCCTACAATCCATCCAGCACTGCCCCCCACAATAAGTGACCTAGAATGGAGATTTAAAAAAATTGTCAGTGCTACAGACTGGATTGAGTCATCACCTCACCAAATCTGTTTTGAAATCCTTCTCATTAGGATCCTAACACTGTAACATAACCAGAATTGCAGGGGGTCTTTGCAGTCTGCTGCTTCACACCCCTAGCTCACAATGGCCAGGGCTGAGCTGCAGCCAAAGCTGGCAGCTTGAAGTGCCCCCCAACATAGAAGCTCAGGTACTGGAACCGTCACTGCTGCCTCCCACAACGTCATTAGCAGGAAACTGCAGTCCGGAGCCAGAGCTGGGAATCGAACCCAGGCATGGCGCTGTGGGCTGCAGATGATCCAGACCAGTGTCTTAGCTGCCAGTCTAAATGTCCACCCCTGAAGAGGTAAGTTCAAATAAGATCATTTGTGAGGGTTTGCTGTGCGCCTGCACACATCTGGTCTGCAATAAACAAGCCTGAAAGACTGGTGGGCGCAAGATACGTGTTAGTGTCAACAAGTGTCCAAGCCAGAGGGCAGGCCACAGACTCTAGTTCAACTCTCTGCCTTTCCCGGTGGGCCAACAGACTATGTGCTTATCCAAGGTCACACCATTATTGCCACTTTCAGCAGGGATACAGACCTCAGGGGCCTCTCCCTGCATAAGGGTCAGGGCCAAGGGCACCGTCTCCCATTCTGCAAGTGAATGTGCCCTCTCTGAGATCAGGTGATAGCGTCCCAGGGCTTCCTCAGACCAGCCCTTGCGCCCTAGTGCTCTTTCTGGATGCCCATCTTTGCCATCACAGAATGGCATGCCAAGCCCCACCCTATCTGTACAGTTGAAGGCCCAGAAGGTGGCCTCTTGCTGCCTGCAATCCAGCTGAGGCAGAGGAATAGAGAATGGCCCCTGGCATTTGAATGAAGACTGGAAACAAAACAAAACCACCCATCAAGTGCCTTCCGTCTCTCTGCGGCCTGGCTCTTCGTCCACACCTCTTACCCTCCTGGCTTCTCTTCTTTGGGGCCTGGCTTTGGAAACTCAACATGGTCTATTTCCTTTTTTTTTTTTTTTTTTCTCCACTCCTCTTTTAACAAATAAGCCCTTAACAATTAAAACAAAACAAAACAAAAAGAGCCTCATTTTATGGGTCAGTGTGGTGACATAGCAAGCTAATCAGCTGCCCACAGCTCTGGCATTCCATAAGGGGGCCAGTTCATGTCCTGGCTACTCCTCTTTTTTTATGATACAATTTTATTTTAGGATACAATTTTATAGGCCCTGGGATTTCCCTTGCCCCTTCCCAATATCCCTCTCCCTGCCCCCAATGGTTTCTCCTATATTATTATAATAGTATAGTCCTTTGCAATAAGTCCTAAGTCTGTCATTCTGCTGTTTAAGTGTATCCTCATATTGTCCCATCCCACTGCTTTCCCTTCTATTATTAGAATACTACAGCTTTTCATACATAGTCATAAGTTCATTATTCTGCTATTTAAGTGTATCCTGGTATTGCAGGCATGGACAATGGCAAAAGGTGCACCATGCTATTGTCAAGATATATTTAATGGTTTTATTAGAAGTCCATCTGTGATTTGGAAGTAGAGGTGTACACTGCATTGTATCTTCACATCTGAATATGATAGTTTCTATTACATAGTTACATAAATGAAAAGCCACAAAACAAAATCAACAACAGGAATAAAGTTAAAAAAATTTACAACACCATGGAGTCCAATAACATGCCACTGAATAACTAATATGTAGATGAAGAAATGGAAAAAAAAAAAAACCCTTCTTGGAGAAAATGGTGCTACTGTATGATCTATGAGTCAGTGAAGAATTTAATAAAAATAACTATTTTGAAGAAAAATAAAAGTATCAAAACATGGGTTGCAGCAAAAACAGTACTGAAAAGGCTATTGATCTTACAATTTGCATGAAAGTTGCCTTATATCAGAGAACATACGATATTTGTCCTTTTGGGGCTGACTTATTTTACTGAGCATAATGGTCTCTAGTTGGAACAATTTCGTTGCTAATAGTAGAATTTCATTCTTTTTAATGGCTGAGTGATATTCCACCAAGTAGATGTACCAGTTTCTTTATCTCTCTTCTTTGGACGCACATCTGGGTTGCTTCCATGTCTTTGCTATTGCAGACTGTGTTGCTGTGAATACAGAATCACAGATCCTGTTCGCATATGCAGAGTCCATTTCCTTTGGATATATTCCTAGGACACCTGGGTCATACGGCACGTTTATTTCAGTCCATACTGACTTCCATAGTGGTTGTACTAATCTACACTCAACAGTGGAGGAGGGTACCATTCTCCCCACATCCACGCCAGCAGGTGATATTAGTAGAGTTGTGAATGTAGACCAATCTCACTGGAATTAGGTGAAACCTCCATGTGGGTTTCATTTGTATCTCCCTGACAGCTAGAGAGCCTGGGCTGCTCCACCTCTGATCCAGCTTCCTGCTTATGGCCTGGGAAAGCAGTGGAGGATGGGCTATGGCTTTAGGACCCTGCACCCCACGTGGGAGAGCTAGAAGAAGCTTCCAGCTTCAGATCAGCTCACATCTGGCCGTTGTGGCCATTTTGGGGAGTGAACCATGGATGGAAGATCTCTGTTACTTTTACCTTTGAAATAAAAATAAATCTTTAAAAAATCTAATTTTTGGGCCTGGCGGCGTGGCCCAGCGGCTAAAGTCCTCGCCTTGAACGCCCTGAGATCCCATGTGGGCACCGGTTCTAATCCCGGCAGCTCCTCTTCCCATCCAGCTCCCTGCTTGTGGCCTGGGAAAGCAGTCGAGGACGGCCCAATGCACTGGGAACCTGCACCCGTGTGGGAGACCTGGAAGAGGTTCCTGGTTCCCGGCATCGGATCGGCGTGCACCGGCCGTTGCGCTCACTTGGGGAGTAAATCATCGGACGGAAGATCTTCCTCTCTGTCTCTCCTCCTCTCTGTATATCTGACTTTGTAATAATAAACAAATCAATCTTTAAAAAAATCTAATTTTAAAATATGCCGAGTAGGGGCTGGCAAAGTTGCACAGCATACCAGGAAGCCAGCATTCCAAATGGGCCCCAGTTAGACTCCCAATTGTTCTACCTCCAAACCAGCTCCCTGCAATGCCCTGGGAAGGCAGTGGAAGATGATCCAAAGTGCTTGGGTCTCTGCCACCCATCTGGGCGACCCGGAAGCAGCTCCTGGCTCCTCTCTTGCTTAGTTCTGGCTTATGCGGTCATTTGAGGAGTGAAAGTGGATGAAGATCTCTCCCTGGTTCTTTCTTTCTTTTTTTTAAAAGATTTATTTTAATTACAGTTGCAGTCACTTGGGGAGTGAATCATCAGACGGAGGATCTTCCTCTCTGTCTCTACTCTCTGGATATCTTTGTAATAAAATAAATAAATCTTAAAAAAAAGGTTCCCTGCAGAGTGAGTGCACAAGCAGGACTTCCAACTTCCAGCTCATCCTTACGAAGCAACAGAACGTCCAAACAACCCACTCATCTGACAGTCCTCACTGGGAATTTCCCCATGGCCTTTTTTGCAACGCCAAGTCCACAGCGCAGAGTAGGATCATAAAAGCTGCGACACGCGTGCGGCTCCGGGCGGGGGACAAGATCATGCATGTGCTGGCATCCCGTAAACTTGTCCCCTCCCACGCTGAGGGTGACTCTACTGTGAGGACAGGATTTGAGGGCAGCCGTGGAATCTGGAAGATGTCCTTAAGAAGTAAGGGCAGTCCAGACACTTCTCAGTAATCTCACACCTAATTTCAACAGCACAGTCAAGACAGTGTTTTTAAATATGTTAAAATTTAAAAGACACTCATACTAATAAATTTGAGTACGCAATTTCATTTCCAAGTCCTTTCCTTTTCTTGTTTATACATGCTTATTTTTAAGATTCATTCATCTATCACTGGAAAATCAGGCTTACAGAGAGGAGAGACAATGATCTTCCATCTGCTGACTCTCTCCCCAAGTCACTGCAACAGTCGGAGCTGAGCTGATGCAAAGCCAGGAGCCTGGAGCCTTTTCCAGCTCTCCCACGTGGGTTCTGGGTCCCAAGGCTCTGAACTGTCTTCCACTGCCTTCTTAGGCTACAAGCAGGGAGCTGGAAGGGACGTGGGGAAGGTGGGATAAGAACCTGCGCCATACAGGATCCTGGTGCATGCAAAGTGAAGACTTCAGCCATTAGGCTACGGTGCCCGCCAGGCCTGTCCTTTGCTTTTTTTTTTTTTTTTTCATAAAGTATTTTCACTGTTGATTTCAAAGAAAGGCAAGCAGGCAGAGCAAGACAAGCAGACAAAGGAACACCCACTGGCTCATTCCAGAGACCACAATGGCCTAGAACTGGTCAACCAAAAGCTAATGTCCTGCAACTTGCCTCCCACCTGGGTATCAGCGACCCAAGGCATGACCTGAAGCTCCCAGGATGCATATCAACAGGAAGCTGTAATGAGAAGCAGAGCTGCAACAGGAACCCAGGGACTCCAGCACAGAAGGAAGTGCCCCAGGTGCCAGCTTCATCACTGTAGGGTGCCTGCCCCATCTGTGCTTCAAAGCCCTTCCTCTTCCCCAGGACTAGTCACAGGGCTGCTGGGCCAGCAGAGGGCGTCATGAGCGCCTCACACAATGTCCACAGCTCAAGAGAAAACTGCTAACCACTGTTCATAGCGCTCCAGTGTTTGCCAGTCCAAGAGCGGGACTTAGGATCTTTATCAGCCTTGAAGAAAATATGAAACGGGCCAGTGTTGTGCAGGTAGATTGAACCAAGGCTTACACAGCCACCATTCTCTATCGGAGTGCTGATGCTAGTCCCAGCTATTCTGCTTTCAATCCAGCATACTGTGACGGTGCCAGGAAAGGCAGTGGAAGACGGTTCAAGTATGTGGGTGTCTGCACCCATGGGAGACCAAGGAAGTTACTAGCTCTTGGCTTCAGCTGGCGCAGCCCAACTGTTGTGCTCATCTGGGGAGTGAATCAGCAGAAGAAAGATCTGTTTCTTCCTGTCACTCAGCTTTTCAAATAAGTAAATCTTTTAAAAACCCATAAAACTATTTTTTTAAAGATTTGTTTATTTTCATTACAAAGTCAGATATACAGAGAGGAGGAGAGACAATGGAATTTAAGCCAATCTTCTTCAGTCCATTTCCCACAGTTTAGGCTGCAGAAGGGATCCCAGCAGACGATGAAAGTGGAACGAAAATGAAGCAGACACCTTTTGTCTCTGGTAGCACTCAAGGGGCCAGAAGATGTACAGCAAAAAGTTTAAGACAATTAAAATAGTAAGTGCCACAGGGAGGATAAATGATAACCAGACACTGGAATTTCTCCGGTAGAAAGCTAGTACTACGTAACACAATCTCACAATATTGAAACAAATACAAGTAAGAAAGGGGTAGGTAGTAGGGCCTCATTTACTTATCTGTTTTTAATATCTCAAAAAAGAAGCCACTTGCTTAATATCGAAAGTGCCATGGAAAGAAGACAGGGGAAAAAACCCAGAGATGAATCTCCAATCTAGTTTATTTTATCAAATTGTTTGCTTTCCCATTTAACATTTCTATATTAGCATTGAGGGAACTCTCCAACGCTCCCTTATAAAAAAGGCAAACAGGAAATGACAATTCATGCTCCAAATATTAAAATATATATTTAAACATTTGATCAAGATTTCTATGTTTTGATTTTTGGTAACCAAGTGACACTAGAAATCACAGATTCAATACAGCCTTATACTTCCCCTTCAGTCAAAAACCAAGTGGTACAGAAACTGTGTGCTGCTGTTCAGGGAATACAACACTCGGCTCTGTGAAAACCACCTAGAAAATCAGTGTCAAGAGTGGCCCCCAGGAGCCGCCAGTCCTCAAATTAAATGAGATCACTTCGCTTCTGGCTTACTTCCAAAGCTAACATGTCTCTGTATTTACGGCCGGAGAGGAAGGATGAGTGGAGTGGTTTGTATAAATAAGATCACTATGGCTATAACCCAGCCTTCTCAGCAGGAGGGTCAACAGTCCTGTCAGTGCTATACTGTTTTTACTTCTAGCACCGGCTGGCATCTGTTCTTGATGCGTTCTACAAATATAAAAACTTTTGCAACTGTTTACATAAAACTAGAAGGTGGGGCGGGGAGAGGGGGGAGCGCCAAGCTGCCCATAAAAAAAGTCTGGGGAAGGGGAGCAACAAAGGGCAAATATAGGTTACATGGTTGAATAAAGTCCAGGATTATTGCAGGAATTAAAATGACTCCAAGAGCAGGCACTGAGAACAGCACCTCAAGCTAGCTAATGCCTTCGTGTGTTATGTATAGTCCCCTCCCTATAATGCTCAGAGAGGAGGGGAAAAATGTAGTTTTAAAAACACCAAAACTAAAACAAATGCACACTGACCTTAGAAAATAAGATTTTGAATTCCATCATGATACCCTTATTTCCTATAAAATTTACTTTTTTATTCTGAAAGATTTCTTCACAGTAGATTTGCCTTTAGTAGGCAGTTTCACTTCCTTTCTTGCTCTGGCTGCAGGCTTCTTTGAAGAGCCACCAGCGGGTTTCTTAGTGACTGGGGTGGGGGGAAGGCCTGGCTTTCTTGGCTGGCGTCTTGGCCTTTGGAGGGGCTTTCTTGGGCAGAGGCCTCACTTACCCCCGTACAGCAGCTGGAACTTCAGGTGCAGGCTTGGACCCCCTTTGTTTCATGGCTGCAGCCTTCCCTGGGGACTTGGCTGGGGTTTTCTTCTGCAACCTGCAGGAACAAAAAAGCAAAGGTAATGACTTAAAGCAGAAATTCAGTTTGCCAAGACAGCCAGGTGCTCTGAAGAAACACAACACAGTAGACAGCAACTATGATGGCAATGTGACTTAAATACTTCCTAGTGACTTCAGCAAAACTGTTTAAAAATTCAGTCCAATTCATGGAAATCTATGCAAAATTTAATTTTCAGATTATTTTTCTTTCAACAAAGTATAAATATATACATTCAAACATATTTTGTATATACACAAATGTATACACCTAGAGAGGCTTAACCGAAAGGTTTATTACACAGTGAGAGTTTCATTATACTCAGAGCCTCTGCATTTTCAGAGAAGATAAATTTCAATGTCACACAAAGAACCTGAGAATTTTGAGCTCTTAAAACACTTTTCTATCTTGGGCCTGGCGGCGCGGCCTAGCAGCTAAAGTCCTCGCCTTGAACGCGCCAGGACCCCATATGGGCGCCGGTTCTAATCCTAGCAGCTCCACTTCCCATCCAGCTCCCTGCTTGTGGCCTGGGAAAGCAGTCGAGGATGGCCCAATGCATTGGGACCCTGCACCCATGTGGGAGACCCGGAAGAGGTTCCTGGTTTCCAGCATCGGATCGGTGCGCACCGGTCCGTTGCAGCTCACTTGGGGAGTGAAACATCAGACGGAAGATCTTCCTCTCTGTCTCTCCTCCTCTCTGTATATCCGGCTTTCCAATAATAATAAAATCTTAAAAAAAAAAAAAAAACACCTTTCTATCTGAATCCTTTCCACAGTGGCACTTCAGAAAGTTCATATAGATCATGAAAAATGTACACATGGATTTCAATGTTTTTTGGCATCCAAATAAACTTCTCATTTCCCATGAACATTTTGCAGCCCCCATACTCCTCCCCACCCCATGCAGGGTTTCCACACACCCACACCTTCTCTTAGGTGGCGGCTGCTCATCCTCAGAGTCATGCTCTGATGACTCATTGTCATCTTCATCCTCATCCTCAGAATCCTCTGGCTCTTTCTTTGGAAACAGAACCCCCGGGCTGAAAAAAACAAAAATCTATTACAGCCAACAGTCCACACAGCGGAGAATGTAGGCTTCACCTGCCCCACCCAGGACACAGCCCACTCCACCCCAGCTACCTCTGAAACAGCATGTTAGGTTACAAATGCCATGTTACAAACGATAAACAACTTTTTTTTTCACCAAAAAGAGATCTGTTTATTTATTTAAAAGGGAGAGTGACACTCCACATGGTACATGACTGGTTATGAACTGTAACAATGTGGAGGAATTCAACGTGGGGGGAGGGTCTGGGTGAATCCCAGAGCCTATGAAACTGTGTCATAAAATGATATACATAAATGAATAAATTAAAAAGTAAATAAAAGGGAGAGTGACAGAGTCACAGGGAGAGGCAGAGACCTCTTTCAATAATTGATTGACTCCCCAGATACCGGCACCAGCCAGGACTGGGCCAGACTGAAGCCACCAGAAGCCAGGAACTCCATCCTGGTCTCCTATCTGGGTAGAAGGAGCCAAAACACTTGGGTCATCAAATGCAATCTTCCACAAGCATCTGCAAGCAGGAAAAACGGGGCTCAAACTAGCCACTCCATCTCCCATGGGATGCTGGCAGCACAAGTGGTGGTTGTGTGCACAACACTGGCCCCAATTTCACCTATTTTGAACACACATTAAAACTTAGGACAAATCCTGACAAGTTGCAGACTATCCTTCATTGTCCTCTTCCTACCATTTCATGTAATTTACCATTTAATTAGTAACCAATTACAAATTCCTGACATGTCCAACACTGTGAGACACTGAGCATATAACCATGGAAGGTATATAAGCCAGGTAACAGTCGACACTTCAGCATACAGTTTTTGCCTTCACAATTCTGGGTAAAGACCTCAAAGTCTTTATCTCTTACAATCTGAAATTCACAAGGTATTTTTTTTCCCAATTAGTTTGGCATGAACTTTTTGAAGAGTCCCTCATACACAAAAATACTCAAGAGCAATTTGACAAGAACTTCTGTTTTTTTTTTTTTTTAAGATTTATTTTTATTACAAAGTCAGATATACAGAGAGGAGAGACAGAGAGGAAGATCTTCCGTCCGATAATTCATTCCCCAAGTGAGCCACAACAGACTGGTGCGCGCCGATCTGAAGCCAGGAACCAGGAACCTCTTCCAGGTCTCCCACACGGATGCAGGGTCCCAATGCATTGGGCCATCCTCGACTGCATACCCAGGCCACAAGCAGGGGGCTGGATGGGAAGTGGAGTAGCTGATATATGAACTGACATTCACATGGGATTGACACTTGCAAGATGAAGATTTATTCAATGAACCATCACGCAGGCAAAGATACACAAAGGACGCAGCAGGGGGAGAGAGATCTCCCATTGTTGGTACCCTCTTCAAATGGCCTCAATAGCCAGAGATGACCTAGCCCAAAGCCAGCACCTTGGAGCTTCTTTTGGGCCACCCACATGGGTGCAGGGGCCCAAGGAATTGGGCCATCCTATGCTGCTCTCCCATTAGCAGGGAGCTGGATGGGAAGTGCAGCATCTGGGACTTACACTGGTGCTGGCATCTCAGGTGAAAGCCTAGCATAACACGCCAAAGTACAGGCCCTGAAGCATACATGTAATTTTCCAATATCTTACTGTCATTATCACTTAAAGATATGAGTATCAAAATGACTGTCCAAGAATCTCAACAATTGAGTGCTTCATTTGAAAAACAACTGGCTAGTAAACTCGATAGGACAGCAAAAACTCCAATTTAGTCTTTGTTTCAAATTCATTTAGAGGGAGACAGGGCAGGATAAAGAATGTGTATACACATGCGTGTATGTGCTTGTATGTGTTAAACAGAGACCTTCTGTCTGCTGGTTCATTCCCCCAATGCTCTCAACGGCAGGAGCGGGCCAGGTCAAAGCAACAAGACGGAACTCCATCTGGTTCTACCACGGGGTGGCAGGGTTTCAAGCACTTGTGTAATGTTCATCTGCTACTGCTCAGGACTGCATTAGCACAAAGTTGGATCAGAAGTAGAGAAGCCATGACTTGAATCAGAAACTCAGATGTGATGTGGGCATCCCAAGCAGCAGCTTAACGCACTGTCCAGTTACCTGTCCCCTCTCCTGTCCTTATATGGAGACCTTCTGCTTCAAAACAATATTGCCTTCATTTTCATACATTTCCAGTTGTGTGTAACAGCAATAAGGGTAAAATAAATTAAACCAATCCTATAACCTAAAATCAGACTTTAAATCCACCATGGCCAATGCTTCCTATTAAAAGTGCTTACCTGGGGTAACAGGGAAAACAGAGCTGGAAGGTGCCACTGAATCCTTTTCCAGAGATCTGCTCCATCCACCCCTTCTTTTTACATTTCTGTAGAGTTTTCTTCAGCAAATGCACTGAGCAAAAATAGAAGAAATTTGTCTAACTAGTTATGCTGGATCATTCTCTCAACCAGTTCTGTCTTCTCACATTAACTGACATATGCCAAGTCAATCTTTCATAGTCTAAGGTAATTAATTCAGTGACCACAAACTAGGAAATAGTGAAATTAGAATGAAGGCTGCTGAGATGCACTTCTCATTTCCCATGTGAGCAAGCACCAGCCCACACAGCTTCAGGGGCCACACGCTAACAAGACACAAAATCAGTGCTGTCTTCCACTCATTTAAAGAGGTGTGAGAGCCATACAGCATTGACAAAAATGAACATATATAACTCCTTATACACCAACAAAAAATACTGTGGCTTCTGAAGGTCTCACGAATTTTTTCAGACATACATTAATCAAAAGCATATTTAATGGTGATACAGTGTCTCAAAACCAGCTACCCTGGCAAGGCAAATATCCAAATTCATCTCTTAAAATATCTGGTAAATACAGATTTCATGAACTAGTCCACAGTGAGCTACATGCACAATTAAACGTTAAATATATATATACACACGTTTGCATGTACCTTACATAAACCGGTTTGCAAAGTAGATAACAATTCTTGCAGCAATTTATTTATTTATTTATTTATTTATTTATTTATTTATTTATTTATCTTTTTTTTTCATTTATTCACTGTTTACATTGTATTACATGACACAATTTCATAGGTACTGGGATTCTCCCCCCTTCACCCCAAACCCTCCCCCGATGGTGGGTTCCTTCACCTTGATGCATAACCACAGCTCAAGTTCTGTTGGGATTCCCTCATTACAAGTACACACCATACATAGAGTCCAGCATCCCACTGTTCAATCAAGTTCAACGGCCTCTTAGGGAGGCCCTCTCAGGTTTGAAGGCAGAGCCAGCAGAGCGTCACCTCGATCAATTAGAAGCTCCAACATATCATCAGCAACAATCCAGGCACGATGAGACTGGTGCAGAGTCCACTGATTGACACAGTCCATCATAGAGTTTCCCCTTGTCCAGTATTTCACTGCCAACATATAGCTGAGATGGTTGATTGATCTACTCCATCTTCCATCTTTTCTTGGTTAATGTTTTGATTCCTCCATTTTGTTCAAGTGAATCCCCAAAGAAACTTTGAGGTGTTCCCAGTCCAGGCTCCTACATGTACTAGTAAGCAGAGTGCCCGCCACAGTCCATCACTCCAATCAGCTGGTGGTTGTAACCCCTGGGTTGGTTCTATTCTCAGCCCCGACCTCCATTGGAACCAATGAGTATTGCAGCCCTTCCCGGCTCTGCCCATCACACACTTGTCCCTCACCTAAACCAGTGGGAGGTGTGCTGGTTGGGTGCTGCATTCCCTATTGGCACAGGCCATTTCACCTTGGAATTTTGTGTTTTGTATTGTTTTTATCGCAACCGAACCTGGCCAGACCCCCACACAGTTCCAGCACTCGAATTTGCCAGTGGATGACGTGAACTGACTCAGCCTGGTCTGCCCCCAACCTGAGCCAAATGTATGCCAGTAGGTCACTTTCCAAAGCCTCTTCTGGGTTGTTTACCTCCATGCTTCCAGCGTTTATTTGTAGGGTCAGTGTCCCATCAGAGGAACTGTAAAGATTCCTCCATCAGACCCCTTCCTGGTGTCAGGCATCACACATAGCAGCAATTTATTTTAAAACATTAAAATACACATATTGCACACATGTTAAAAGACTTCAAAATTACCTTTTTTTGAAGATTATCTGAAGTATTTTGTTTCAGAGCTTCAATCAGTAACCTAAGTTGCATACAGTCTAAAACTGACTTGATTTCAAAGTGAAACTAGATGTTTTGGTAAACATTCTGAAGTAAGCAAAAATACACTAGTTAAGAGGTTTTGTGAATCTCAGAATCTATCTAAATGACAATAAAATATGAGTCAGAAACAGCTTTACATTTATATAGCAAGTTCAACAACCCGGCTGGGTGGTTCCCAGTCTTCCAGCAGCTCAGAGGAATCTCACTTGCCCTGCACCATCAAGAGGACTGTAGGGGATTCCTGGAGGGAATGTGACTATCCCACTCCCAGGAACCCTTCTACCTCGCAAAGACATTCCAGACCTGAGAGGCAGGAGGACGCCAGGGGATTCATACCTAAACCCCTAAGGACTGCAAACTGAACGCAGCTAGGGCTCTCCCTGCTTCACTAAGCCCTCGCCTGGGATGGCAGGTGTGCAGTTCTCATAATTAAACTGTGCTTCAGTATTTAAAAAAGAAAAGCCGGAGTTTTGATGCAATATGTGAGGCTGCTGCCTGCAGCACCAGTACCCCATATGGGCACCAGTTTCTTTCCCGGTGCCACCGGGAAAGCAGTGGAAGATGGTTCAAACGCTCAGCCACTACACCCATGTGCAAGCCTCAGAACAAACGCCGAGCTCCTGACTTAATCCTGTCTCAGCCCTGGTTGCTGCAGCCATTTGGAGACTAAACCAGTGGATGAAAGATCTCTCTTTTTTCAAATATAAATCCTTGAAAAAATCTTCATAGTAAAGTAAAATCAGATTCTATTAAGTAGACACTAAAATTATGGGTATTGTTTGGACAATTTTATACTTTTTTTATAAGATTTACTTATTTTTCTTAGAAATCAAAGTTACACTGGGAACACCTCAGACAAAGTTTCTTTGGGGATCAGCCCAATCAAACTACTGGACTCAGAACCCTAACCATGAAAAGATAGAAGAGAGAACAACTTAATCAACCAACCACATCAGCCATATGTTGGTAGTGAAAAACTGGACAAACGGGGACTCTAAGATGGACTATATCAATCAGTGAATAATTCAACAACCTCATCGTGCTTGGAGTGGCGAGACTGGCAGCAATTCATAAGTGTTGAACTATCAAAACCACTTGAGCAAGACCTTTGGAGTACACCCCACATCAGGGACCTGGGATGGGTGGGAGACTGGGTGGGGTTTCTCCCTCAATATTCCCCTTTATCTCAGATACATGAAGAAAACAAAGTGGAAATAATAGTCTTACCCAATTTCCTATAGCTCTTGAACCATCTTACCCTAATTACCTATGTAAAGATTGTAAAGGAAAAAAAAAAAGAATCCTTGGGTCCTGGAAAGAAACCTGTTCCATGTGAGAAATTGAATCCTGGTGACTCCAACATTCTGTACACTTCCTTCTGAGGGACAACATTACCTGTGCCTTGTGTGTCAAGCTTGGATTAGCTTATTGTACAAAGGAGCCAGGATTGGACAGTCTTAGTGTTCAATGGAAGATTTGAGACCCAGATGCTGGGCTGGGGCTGCATTTGGGTCACAACAAGAGCCAATTCACATTAGGACCATGGCTGGGGGCTGGCTGAGCCTGGTTAGGCTGCAGTGTTCACCAGCTTAGCTGGAGTTGGGAACAGGCTGGACAAGGCCAGGCTGCAGCACCTACTGGTGAAAGAGGTGATGTAAGCCATATTAGGCAGGAGAGGTAGTTGCTGGGTCTATGAGCTGCATGGGCGAGGGGCTTGACATGGAAACGGTGCTGGGTTCATGAGCCTTAGGGAATGGGGCATGCAGAGGGAAGCAAGTCACCTGGCCTGTATCCTTGTCCTGCCTTCACAGTGGGTGCTGGATCTGTGAGCTTCTGGGGTGGAGGATCCCGTGGAGGCTATGTTGCATGGCACACTCCCGTAGGCCCTCCTCTGCGCGTCCTTGGTCCACCTGTGTTGGGGTGCCAGGTCCATGAGTCCCATGGGTGGTGGTTGAGTTGTGCACTGGTTAACTAGCTCAGGTCTGACAGCCAGATAACTGACCCACCCGTGGAAACTGCACCTCCTCAGTGGAAGACAGATTAGTGGACAGCTGGATTAGATCCTATGAATGATATGACAACCTGTGGGGAGCAGTGCACCAGAGCTGACCCCACGTGCATGATAGGCAGTCGCAAAATGGCAGCTGGCCGAGGGCTAGGAGGCAGGGTTGGTCCCGCCAGTAGGCAAACAGAAAGTCATGGGGGTAGGCTAATGGCCTCACTGTGATTATGTCATTGCTACTGGCCTATCAGGTATCGCCAAGTGGACCCACAGGGAGAAGTGATTGGTGGAGAACTGTATATAAGCAGCCCACTTTCGGCAATAAAGGTTGCTTTGTTCCTTTGTTCGTGTGTGTGTCCGTGTGTTCGTTCGTTCGTTCATTCATGTTCTGGTTGAGGTGGCAGCTCCTGTTTTCCCAGACATGCAAGATTGTGCCTCGTCACTTTAGTGTCACTGATGACGACAACAGCTCACTGAGTTCTACAGAGGACATCTGTGCCATCCTAGAGGAAGGAGGACAGAACAAATTGGACAACTATCCCAAGCCAAATGTTGACAGAAAGTATCTGGGAGAAAGGAAACTCTAAGGTTCACTAATCAGCCAATGAACATTGAAAGTGTTCCCTTTTCACTGAATTGGTGAGATTGACAGCATTTCAGAAGTATCAAAACCACCTGGGCATAGCCCTTGGAACGTGTGCACATTAGGACCCTAGGTTGGTGGGCTAAGAGGGCTAGTCTCCATGCCTGGGTATGGGGGTGGTTGGGAGGATGGGTATAGCTTCTCCTCTTTTTTTAAAAGTTTATTATTTTATTTTGATAATGTTTACATAGTCAATTAGGGCACAAATGGTCAAGTGTGACAGAAATTGGGTAAGACCATTTTATGCATATTATTTTTTTTTCTGGATCTGGGATAAAAGGTAAGATAAAACGAGAAGCCCCACCCAGTCTCCCACCCATCACAGTTCCCCAACATGGGGTGTGCCCTCAGTGGTTTTGATAGCCAACCATCTTGAAACGCTGCCAATCTTGCCATTCCAAGCATGATGAAATCGCTCCAAAATCCACTGACTTACACAGTCTACCTTAGAGTCTTCATTAGCCCAGATTTTCACTGCCAACACACAACTCAGGTGGATATCTGTTTGTTCTGTCCTCCATCCTCTGTTGTGGTACCATCTGTCCTCTGCAGGTTCTTCCATCTGAGCATGTGGGGGGCTCAGCTTTGTTACTTGCACTCTGTGTCAGACCATGGAATCTGTACTTCTCTTCATGGTTGGGTTTCTAAAATCAGCAGGTTAGTTGATGGATCCCAAAAGAAATTTTGTCTGAGGTGACTCCAGGCCTGAGTCTTGCCTGTGATTACCAGTACATTGCCCGGCATAGTCTGTTGACCCAATCATGGTATGCATATGTTAGTGGTTGAAATGTCTGGGTCAGTTCTATTTCCAGTACTAATGTACTAGTTAAAAAAAAAAATGGGGGTTGCTTTCCACCCTGATTCTGCCCCCCACACACTTGGCCCTCATGCAAACCAGTAAGAGCTGCAGCATAGTCAGGTTGACTTCTAATAACCCCCACCAGGCCTGCCAGTATGCACAACAGACTGGTCCAGTCTGTCCCACGTTCCATTCAGCTCTCCAACATGTCAGAGGGCACCGAAGCCTAGTTCAACTCAACCAGCCCCACTATCCACACATGCCGGCAGGTGTTTTGCTAGCCACACCTGCTCCAATCCTGGTTTTCATGCTTTACAATGGGAATGGTAACCCAGGAGGGAGTTACCTACTATTTCCCTACTAGGACGACTCCCACTCCCGGACCATGCACTCTCCAGGTGATTCTGCAGTTTAGCTTGACACAATTAGCCCCATGTGCCAGCATCTGCCAGCTGATGCTGAGGCAAAGCCCAACCAAAAGCTGAGGTAAGGCAGGCCATCACCTCACCCACTCTGATTTATGCTTGCACAACCCAGTAGGAGCAGCCAACCCAGCCTGACTTTTCCCTGATCTAGCTCACAGGATGCCCACAGGTGTTGTAGCTCTACCCAGACTGGTCTATCTCCATTTCAGCTCATGTTTTGCAGTGGGAGTGGCTACCCAGCAGGGGAGCCCTCCACATTTCCCCTATCAGCTTTACTTTTTCCCCCCACTTGGTCTTGTGTATGCTGGTTGGGCCTGGTTGCCTGTTCTGGCACAGCCTGCCTCAGCTCAGCTTTTGCCATTGGGTGCTGTAGACTGGCCCGGCCTAGCCAACACCCAATTCCAGCTCAGGTTGTTGGTGGCTAAATCCCAGCCCAGCCCAGCTGGCACTCAGGCCAAGCTATAATATGTACTGGTGTGTATGGCAACTGGACCTGGTCCAACCCACACTCCATTCTGGTGCCTGGATTTGGCAGCCAGTGGTGTGAACCTGACCTGCCTTGTTCACCCCCAGTCTGCGTGAAATGTATACTGCTGGGTACCATTGCCTGGACTAGTCTGGGCTATTGTAGTTCACCTGCATGGACAGAGGAGATTCCCAGGCTCATCCATCAGAACCACTACCAATGCCAGACCTCGTGCACACCAGTGGGTCCACGGGCCAGCCCTACTCAGTCCACCTTCTGATCTAGCAGGAACAATGGCCTTTTCTGATCAACTTTCATTCCAATCTGTTATTGTTGGATGATACAGCCCAGTCTAGCCTGGTCAACACACAGACACAGCTCATACCCAGCCAGGCAGCTTCAAAGACCTAGTCTAGCCTGTCCTACACCTAGCCTGGTCCTCACGAACAGCAGTGAGTGCTGAGGTCTGGCCCAGTCTGGTGCAGCCACACTGGATCTCTAATTCATTTATTTCTATTAATTAATTAATTATTGCACACAGCAAAGTTTTATTTGTAAAATGGCCTGGAGAGCAAGGAAAGAAGACATAAGAGGAAAGCACATATCAAGAGAAAGCAAGCTGCTGATGTGCCTGTTGAGAGACACCTGTATAATTCTTTCACTTTAAAAATATATACCTCACTCCTCTGTTTTATCTCAATCCCTATTAATCCCATCCTTCTGCCCTATTCCACCTCCCTATGATGCAATCAAGAATCAAAGGATGCTAGGAGGCTGTCAGATTCTCGGGATGTTTGAAAAGAGCAATTAAAACATTAAATAAATCTAACTGCAAGGTAGAATGAGGAGTGTTCCTAGGGAGGACCTGAGCCAGGAGCGGATCAGCAACAACAGAGGGTTCACAGCTGGAGGTTCACATGAAAATGCTGGTGGGAAGCATTTAGCAGTGTACAAATTTTATTCTGCACTTTCAGTAAGGCACTGATTACATGGCACATTCAGCAGAGAAAGTTGCCTCTCCTGCACTCAGTGCTCCTCATTTTGGGGCTTGATAAGGCCTGGACTCTAAATAATAAGTGGAAGTCACTGAGATACATGTCAGTAGGTTCCACATAAAATATTTGATTTACCTCAACACAAGTCATGGTATGCACTTAAAATATATTTTATTTGAAGTGCAGAGTTATAATGAGTAGAGAAACAGAAGCAGGGAGATAATTACCATCC
This sequence comes from Ochotona princeps, assembly GCF_030435755.1. Taxonomy (NCBI): domain Eukaryota; kingdom Metazoa; phylum Chordata; class Mammalia; order Lagomorpha; family Ochotonidae; genus Ochotona; species Ochotona princeps. Next base: position 129,798,230 of record NC_080833.1, read on the forward strand.
ACTGGTTCACATGCCAAATGGCTTAATGGCAGTAGCTGAGCTGATGTGAAGCCAGAAGCCATTAGCAAGACCAGAAGAGGATCTGCTAGGATGTAAACCAGTGGTGTCCATCTGGAAATGCCAACACTTCAGACATGTTACCTACTACACTACAGTAGTGCTGGTCCTGGTGTTCACTCACTCTTACAGTTCAGACTTCAGACACAGGCTGGCATTTAGAAGTGTAGATCAGCCAATGGCAAGAAACTGACTGTGGGAAGCCATAATGCACAAAATCTGTTCGACTCTGAGAAGTAGTTGTGGCAGTTGGCACATAAACTCCAAGAGCATGATGTGGACAATTTTAATGTCTCTGGGATATATATATCATAGTGTCAGGGGGTTTCTGACCAGTAGGCCCTAAGACCACTGAGGGGTGAGGTGATGGTATTATTTGGCTGAAGAGCCACCAAAAACAAACTGGAGAGGGATGTCCATTTATTGGGACTAACTTACAAGCTTATATAGAGTAGAAAAGGGGGAAGGCAGAAGGGTGGTACCAACAGTATTCCCACACAACAATGACATTGTAACTGTCTAAGTAGGCATGTCTATCTCTCTCAAGCCTCTAATCAAGCACAGGTCACATCGCACAACAAGAACTCACAACTGTGTTTCATCCTACATGCAGGCAGGCCAAGACAACTTAGCACCTGGGCTGAAAGCCATGTCTGGGGGCTTGCTCATTGCATGTGAATGGAAAACAGAATGTGAATCGCGATTAACTTCTTGGAGTTGATTATCACATAATTTCTTTTTTTGTGGTTGCTTTTCATTCAACATATGTTTTTAAAATTTGTATAAAGCAAGCAAATTTCACATACATCATGGAACAGATTTATGAGCATAGTGGTAGATCCTATTCTACCTTTCTTTCTACCTGTTTCTCTAACCTGCCTTCCTCTTTCCTCATTCTTTTTCAAATCTTGCATTTATTTATTATTATCATTTTATGATACAGTTACAGAGGCTCCTGGCATTTCCCTTATCCTCTACTCAATTCACCCCCTGACCTAGTTCCTCTGTATCACTACTGAAATATAGTTTTTCATACACAGTCATATGTCCATCATTGCGGGCATGGACAATGGCAGAGAGTCCAGCATCCTATTGTCAAGATATAGAAACAGCTTCATTTTTATAGTAAACAGTCCATCTTTGGAAGTAGAGATGCATACTACATTGTATCTTCACATCTGGATGTTAGTCTCCATCTATACAGTTACTATACATCTCACAGTTACTATACATCCCCTTAAAAAATCACAATGCAAAATCAACAATAGCAAAAAAAAGTACAATGCCATTAAATTAAATAACATATTACTAGATATGACAGTCTCCATTATAAAGCTACTATACATCCCCTTAATTGAAAAGCCACAAAACAAAATCAACATCAGGGAGAAAAAAAGAAAGTCACATCATGAAGTTAAATAACATCCTATTGAATGATGCATGTGTCGCTGAAGAAATGAAAAAGAAAATCAAGAAACTTCTTGAAGATAATGATGCTACTTATGATCTATGAGTCACTGAATAATTTAATCGCAAAAAACTGTTTTGAGGAGATGAAACTAACAAAAATAAAAATATCAAAATCCAGGAGATATGGCTTCCACTGATTTTTGTTGGTGAAATGTGTCTTCTAGACAACAAATAAATGCGTTTTGTTTTAATCCAGTCTACTAATATATGACATTTGATTGATATTAAGCCAATTCCTTTCAGGGTTAATATGTATGGGTGGTAATTTGGTGTTGTCATTTTAGCAATGGGTTGTTCCCTGATTTAGCCTTCTGTTGTCATTTTACTGGGATATTCTTCCCATTTGCCTTTGGTTTTATTGAGTGTTATTCCTCTTCTCTGTCAAGAGAACATGATTTGTAGGGCAGGTCTGGAAGAGGCAAATTCTTTTAACTTTACTGTGGGAGAATTATATTTCATTTTCAAAGACAAAATAAAGCTTTGCTGGATATTTTATCCTGGGATGACAATTTTTCTCTTTCTGAATCTGGAATATGTCACTCCATTCTCTTCTTGCTGTAGAGTTTCCTGTGAGAGATCTCCTGTGAGTTTAATTGGCATCCCTTTATATGCCTGTTGAATTTTTACATGCACATTTAAGCATCTTTTCCTTACCCTTCCTTGCCATTCCTGGATCTTGTTTTCCCAGTCTTTCTCTAGATTAGGAAAATTTTCCCTTATTATTTCATTAAATATATCTGTAAAATCAGTTTCTCTTTCTGCACCTTCTGGTACTCCTATAACTCCTATATTAGGCCTCTTAATAGTGTTTTTCAATTCTTGAATACTTTTTTTGGCCTGATCAAGCTTTGCTTCCAGCTTTTTCGTTTGCTTTTCCCTGGTGACAGGAAATATCTTCCAATTCTGAGATTCTTTCTTCTGCTTGCTTCATTGTATTTGAGACTCTCCACTGTACTTTTAATTTGCTCTACTGTTCTTAATTTTATCAGTCTTAATTTGCTTTATTGCTGCTATTTTCTGAATTCTGAGTCCCCCATTGTCTCAGTGACTTCCTCAGTTAACTATGAGGTTGGCATCAGGTTTTGCTCATTTGCAGGGGAGTCTTCAATAACATTCATTTTACCTTTCTGTATTCTTTTGCTCTTGATCATTGTACTTCTAGTTATCAGATTCTTTTCCATGGGGCAGGTTTCCAAACTATGTCATGCACAGGTCTATAGTTCAATTTTACTTATTGTACTTGGCACACTGCTCCATCAAGTTCCAGGCCTGGCTTCTTATGTTAGATTTCCACAACAAACTCTGTATCCCCAGCTCCTGTTTCACCAGTATCCACCTCCTGTGCTGTACTGTGGTCTCTGCAAACTTTCTCCCACTTCTGGTTGGAGCAGGTCCCGGAATTAGGGAGACACCAGGTGTCCTATATAATTAGGTTGTTGGTGCTGATTCTGCTGGAACCTGTTAGACATGAGGTATGGGTACCACATGGACCTATTTTGACCCATACGATGTCACAGCCAGTATTATTTTCCTGTGGGACCAGTGCAAACCACTAAACTCAGTGACTCCTTGCAAGCTCAGCACATGCACAGTTTACTGTTGTCCCATGCAGTCCTAAAGCTTTTGCCACACTAACAAAATGGCATGTGACATGCCACTATTAGAGTTCTTGATCTGCTGGCCCTTAGGTCTGAAGGCTACCCAGAACTGTCTTTGGTGGAACCTATAGAATGCCACTTTGCTGCAGTTCACTGAGTCAAAAATGAGTTCACTCCTAGCTCAGTGCATGGACAGTCCTGCCCCATAGCCCTTGCCTCCTTACACAAAATTGTGCTGGATATGGCTCTAGTGGGCAGACTGGGCTGTGAAATCCACCCTGTTCTTGCACTGCCCACCTGGGATCTACTGCTCTGTCTCTGCTCCTGGTCAAATCAAACAGACCTGTAGGATGGACATTTCCTTATCTGGGATCACCTCCCAAGCTCCCAGTGAAAGTCCCTTTCCACCTGGTGCTAGTGGAGTTCCAGCTGCTGGTAGAGTCAGGTCCCCATTACTTGTATGCTGCTGGATTATCAGTCACTTAACCACCACACCATTGTATTCACAGCTTTCCTGTGTCTGTCAGTCTCCACGTAAACCTCTGCTGTTGTTTTATCCTCTCCTATTTCCTGGAATGTGTCTTCTCTGCTTTATCCTGATTGTTTTGTCAGAAGACAGAACAAGTCAATCAACCACCTCCTTTATATGTTGGCAGTGAAATACTGGGCAAAAGGAGACTCTATGTTGGAATATGTCAATCAGTGGAGTCTTCAACGACTTCATCATGCTCGGAGTGGCGATTGGCAGCAATTCATAAGTGATGAACTATCAAAACCACTTGAGCAAGTATCTCCTGACATGCCCCACATCCGGGACTTGGGGTGGATTGGAAATTAGATGGGACTTCTCCCTCAATATCCCCCTTTCCCTCAGATACATGAAAGAAATAATGTGGAAATAATAGTCTTACCCACTTTTCTATAGTCCTTGAACCTTTTTACCCTAACTATGTAAAGATTGCCAAAAATATAATAAAAAATGAAAACAAAGTACCAAGTAAATGAGCTAACCTTACATTTGAAAAAGGTAGGAAAACAGCAGCAAGATTATTGTTAAAGTTTCCCCCAGGGACATGGTGTGCCATGTGCCTATACATTCCCACAGGGACATAGTGGACAGAGATCCAGGGGTGATCTCCCACACTAGACAATTCAAGGAGTGACTGTGGCCAAACAAGATCCACATTTGGCCAGATGTCTCAGAAATTCTTCACTCTGATCAAGATTCATTATTCATAGCTGAGTCGTTAGCATTAGAATTGCCACATGCATCAGCTGATGTGTGTGCTTTCAATTTTAGTCTGAAACAGAATCTGGAATTTTGAAATTCTAGAAAACTCCTATTACATACAATGTGTAAACAATAAAGATGGCATTCTAAACAAGTGTTATGCATTGAACATTTATTATCCTCATGAAAATCTGAAAGCAGTACTCATTCACACTTTACCCCTCACAACAAAGCAGATTACATACAAATTGCATCTTATTTTCGCAACACATGGCCTGTGTTCTGAAATACACTGACATTCATCATATTTACTTTTTTAAGAGTTGCTGAGACTTCTAATGTTATTCCTCGTCCATTTTACTTGTAGTACTTTCTGTTGCAATGTTGCGAAAGCTTGTTTCTTTCATGCTGTAAGCTGATATGGCATGCCAGCAGGTTTATGGTAGCTAACATGTATTTACATGCTTGAGTAATGAAAATTAACGTTTTTCAAAGGGATTCTGCACATTACCTATACTTGTAATGTTTTTCCCATGTGAATTCTGATGTGTAATGAAATCTGATTGCCTGCAAAAGCATTTTTCCCAACAGGACATTCATAATGTTCTTATCCTGTGTGGATTCTCTGATGTGTAATGAAGCATGGTTTCTGAGAAAAACCTTTTCAGCACTCACTGCATTCATAAGTTATTTCCCCTGTGTGGACTCTCTGATGTATGATTAGAGATGAGTTCAGTTTAAATGCTTTTCCACACTCACTAAATTCATAAGACTTGTCCCTTGTGTGAGTTCTCTGATGTTAAATGAGATGTGACTTCTGAGAAAAAAACTTTTCCACACTCACTAAATTCATAAGGTTTTTCTTCTTGTGTGGATTCTCTGATTAATGAGATGTGACTTCTGAGAAAAAGTTTTTCCACACTCACTACATTCATAAGGTTTTCCCCCTGTGTGGACTCTCTAATGTATCATCAGAGATGAGTTCAGTTTAAATGCTTTTCCACACACACACTACATTCATAAGGTTTTATGTCGGTGTGGATTATCTGATGTGTGATTAGCGATGATTTCTGCTTGAATGCTTTTCCACACTCACTACATTCATAAGGTTTTACCCCTGTGTGGATTTTCTGATGTGTAATGAGTTTTGACTTCTTAGAAAAAGCTTTTCCACACTCACTACATTCATAAGGTTTTACCCCTGTGTGGATTCTCTGATGTGTAATGAGTTTTGACTTCTGCTTAAACGCTTTTCCTCACTCACTACATCATTCATAAGGTTTCTACCCTGTGTGGATTCTCTGATGTAGAATTACGTATGACTTCTGCATAAATGCTTTTCCACACTCACTACATTCATAAGGTTTTTCCCCTGTGTGAACTCTTTGGTGTATGATTAGAAATGAGTTCACTTTATATGCTTTTCCACACACACTATATTCATAAGGTTTTATGGCAGTGTGGTTTATCTGATGTCTGATTGGGGATGACTTCTGCTTAAATGTTTTCCATACTCCTTGCATTCATAAGGATTCCCCCATTCCATGTGAATTCTCTGATACCTAATGAGAGATAATTGCTGGTGAAAGGCTTTTCCATGCTCATTATATTCATATGGCTTCTCTGCAGTGTCAAGGATCTGATCTCCCATGAGTTCTGACTTCTGGTCAATGTTTTCTTTATAGTCAATCCACACATAGAAATTTTTTTATTATTAATTATTTTGCATTATGTGACAGTTTCATAGGCCCTGGGAATCCCCCACTCCCCACGCCCCTCCCCCCTGGGGGACTCCCTCACCCTGATGCAGCACCACAGTCCAAATTCAATCAAGATTCCTTCCTTGCAAACGTACACCAAGCACAGAGTCCAGCTACTTGTTGTCCAGATGGGTTGAACAGTTTCTTGGGGAGACCATTTCTGGTCCGAAGTTAGAGCTGGTAGAATATCATCCCAGTCAATTAAGAGTCGCAATATAACATTAACAGCAATTTGCAATATTATGGAATTGACATGGTTGTGAGTAACCAGTATGTTTAAAAGAAAAAAAAAAGAAAAAGCAAGTTCTTAACCACAACCTATGATTAGCTCATTGACATTTTACACATAGAAATTTGATCTAGTGTCAGTTCTCTGGTTATACTGCAAGATTTACAGTTAAAAGGCTTTTTACAGTAACCATATATATAGTGGATTCTAGCTGTTTGGGTTATCTGATCGACTTTGACATCTGTTTTATAAATAAGTGATTTCTCACTCTGGAAATGCTCAGGAGATTTCTCTCCTGACTATTTGTTGATGTTTGACAAAGTCAGGATTGTTATGGAACATTTGCTTTTAAACCTAAACAGATTCTCCCACTTTGACAGGTTGCTTACTACTTGGGATGTTGGTATAAAGTTTCTCACACACAAGGAATATCTTCTTCCTGTTGAAAGTTTTTACTTTCCAATTGTGTTCAAAAGGCTGCTGACAAGTGTGCATCTTATCATGCTGACTGAGAGTTTCCCCACTCTGGAGTTTGGTCTCTGGGAAATTAGAGGTATGCTTTATCTCAAGAGGCATTTCATCAGGCATCATGGGGGAGGAAAAGATTTCAAATGTGCTATGGTGTCTTTCTTTTCTCCTTTCAAAAGCCTGCTGAATTCTAACATCTCTTCTTGGAGGAGCTTTCTCTGCCCTGCATCCAAGTTTATCTGGTCACTTAGCAATAAAACTATTGAAAACTGATTTCCTGTTGCTGTTTCTATAGTATGTTGAGGAAAGAAGCACTGAGTTTTCCTGGTAACATTTGCTCTGGTGTGCAATATAAGACCTGAAAAAAGACCCAACCCCCAGTTGCTGCATAGCTTGGGTTAAACCTACAGATGGATTTCACTTTTAGAGGGGTGGAGATAGGAAGCACAGCAGTTTATCACTTCATACACACTACTCATCAACTACCTATTTGCACTTTTCCTATCTACTCAATTTTCATATTGGAATGATGATCCCTGGCAAAGGGCACTTTTCGCATGCTTGAAACACACTAACTGGATTCTTAGTGTCAAGCACATGACATGGTACTGAAGTTCCAGGCTCATTTTGATGTATCAGGTTGGTTTATCCTATTGGAGGACTGATGAGAGTCCTTGCACTCCCAAATCTGCAATGTTCTTTGGAAGCTGCGGTGATGGCTTAAGGCACTGGGGTTCTGCTACCCACAGGAAAAATCCTGCCTTTAGTTCTCAGCTCCAAGCTTAGCCCTAATTTATACTTTGCAGCTGTGGGCATCTCATAAATAAACCAGCAAATTAGAATTCTGATTTCTCTCACATCCTCTTAAACAAATAATAAAGTAATGAAAAAGTACAATGTGATTTTGGATGGTGGGTCAATGGAAAAACGTGTTTAACACTCAGCGATGGTACAAATATTCACTCTTACCATTTCTTTGCCATTTAATGTATAAATCTTCATTCAAAATGATACTACCATTGAACAAAATTGTTACAGTTTTTAATAAGTAAAAGGAATGACAGTAATTACACACAGAAAACGTAAAATAATTTGGGAAATATAACATACCTTAACTCTCAAGAAATAGCAGAGTGCTATTTAAAATTGGGTTAAGATTTGAGAAAGTACATGACACACTCTAGGAAAACTATACAAACAAAAATATAGGAGACACATATTCTTCATACCTTAATAAAAGAGAGAAAATGCCATCCTATAACATGCTCAGGTAAAACGAGGAGATATGGACATCTCTAGTGTGGTGGAGAAACAGCTAGGAGACCCTCACCCTACAATGGACTTCCGGTGTTTCTGTTAAAGCTAAGCACCAAATGCCATCTTGATGCTAATGCACACCGTGGAAGCCAGCAGGGAATTTCTCAAGTATGCAAGTCTTTGCAACTGCTGTCATGGACACAGATTTAATTCCTGGCTCCTGGTTTAGCCAGGCCTTGTCACAATCTTGCAGGAATTGAAGGAGTTAGCCATCAGATGGTAAATCACTGTATCTCTGTGACTTTTTATATAGGTTACAAGAATACAATTTTTTAAAATGAAGAGAACGAGAAATAACTTAAAAATAACAACTGAGAATGTACAGCTCTTTACACACACAATTTAGACGACCACATGCTTCTTCCCACTGATGCTAAATAGAGCAGCACATTATGGAAGGAAAATCTCAGAGAACAGCAAGGGAAGGTACACACCAACTGGCAGTAACCAGGACAAGTTAATGCTGCAGTGTCATGCCCAGCCAGTGGAGGCAACTACTTGGCAAGTTGATCACACAGGCATACTAGTTAACACGCACAGGACTCAAATGCAATAAAAACAGATTCCAAAATGGACAAAGAATTAAACAGATATTTCTCAGCATGATTCATCATTAGGTGAATGAAAATGGCAACTACAATGGCCACCACTTCATATGCACTGCAATGTCGTTCATTCAAACATATTCACAAAGAGAAATGGAAATTAGGTATTGATCTAAGTGGAAAATGATGAAACTGGTATTACAAATGGTGCTCAAGGACTGCCTATGGTGTTAACCATCTCACAAACTGCAGCCCAGTACAGGGTATCCCCTGGAAGATGCAGAGAACATGTCAGTGTTTCCATGGTCTGCCCCTGCTTCCTTTGAAAGCTGTCAGTATCTGTGCACTGAACTGTGGCCTGATGCGCTGAGCTTCCCTTATGGGTACAGTTCATGTCCTGTGTGTTCCACTTTCAATCCTGTTTCCTGCTTTTGCCCTGGGAGAGCATTAAGGATGGCTCAAGGCTTTGGGCACCTGCACCCTTGTGGCAGATCCAAAAAAGGTTCCTAGCTTTGGATTGGCTTAGCTCTTGCCATTGCTGCCAAGTGCAGAATAATGTTACACATGGAAGAGCTTTCTCTCTCTCCTTTTTCTGAAACCTTGCATTTGAAATAAAAATCAAAGAGAATGCAACAGGAACACAGCCCTGTGATTTAGCAAATAAAGATACTGGCATCCCACATGGACATTGGTTCATATCCTGGATGCTCCACTTCTGACCCAACTCCATGACAACAGGCTTGGAAAGCAAGTGGAGAATGGCTCAAGCACTTGGGTTCTTGCAATCAAGATGCAGACCTGGACAATACTCCTGGCTCATGGCTTCAGACTTGCTCATCTCTGCTCATTCTGGTTATTTGAGAAGCAAACCAGCACATGAGAGATCTCGCTTCATTTCTCTCTCTCTCTTTCTCTTCCTCTCTCTCTCTTTCTTAGTACAGCTCGCTTTATAATTAATCTTTCAAAAAAAAGCCCAAAAAACTAAGCCCTTGCAATAGCAAAACCACCCTTCATTAGGGCATGGCATTGTGTCATAACGGTCTAAACTACCATCTACGTCACTTCCAATCCAGTTCTAAGCCAATGTGAATTGGAAACAGTGGCAGATGACTCAAGCACTTGGGTGGGAGACTCATTTGAGACACTCAGATGAACCTCCTGCTTCATCAGTGACATGGTCCAGCCCTGACCACTGTGACCACTGGGAGAATCAATCAGCAGATAGCAGACATGTCTGTCTCTGTCTCTCTCCTTCTCTTTCTGCTTGTCAGTCTTAAAAAATACATAAATAGGATGACAATAAACACCACTTCCAACTTGGCAAATTCTTAGTTTCCATTGAAATCATGTAATAGTAATCATGTCTTGGCTATGCAATTAAAAACCTCAACAGAAAGTTTCAATCAACTTTGACAGCTTCAATATCATAGTTAAGACAATTTTGTCTTCTTTCTCTTATACTTGCCTTATCATTTTAGTTTAAAAATCATCATAAAGTTCCTAAAATGAAATGTTAAACAAGATGAGAAGTAAAACAACTTACTGAAGGTGTGTGTGTGTTCTCTAGCCTTGGAAGCATGAAGTGGGCTGCAGGGCTACACCTGCAAGAGAAGGTGGGCAGAGGGAGTGATGAGTTTTTCTTGCTTGTTCCCAGTTTCCTCGGTGCTTCCTACTATGTTAAGTAATGTCAAGGCAGGAAGCAGACACAATGCCTGGAGGAACAAAAGCCATCAGCTTCCATGAGCAAGAGTAGTGCTTCACAAGTGCCAGGAAAGCTTCCTGGAAGCAGTATCAACAATACAATAACGTGCAGTGATGAAACTCAAGATATCATTAGGTTAATGAAAACAACTACTACATATTTAAAATTGCTGAACATGGTGCCGTAGCATAGTGGCTAAAAGTCCTCAACTTGCATGTGTCAGGAGACCATATGGGTGCTGATTCATATCTCGACTGCTACATTTTTATTCCAGCACCCTGCTTGTGTCCTGTGAAAAAAGTCAAGAATGGCAAAATGATTCGGGACCCTGCACCCATATGGGAGACGTAGAAGAAATTCTTTGCTCCTGCCATGGACTGGCTGACTTCTAGCTGTTGGGGCTCCTTGGAGTGTGAGCCAGGTGATAGAAGAGCTTTCATTCTGTCTCTCCTCTCTGTTAATTTGATTTTCCAATAAAAATTACATAATAATAATAAACAATGATGTGACTGCCAAGTGCTAACTTATTTTTCTACAACTATCGTTACTATTGTTCAAATTACAAAATATCATACAAAAATATATTGTTGCTAAAATATATGCTACTGAGAAAGAATGGGGTGGTATAAAGTATTTCTCTGTTTCTACAATGAGCTGCATAGGACTCCAGGTAAGGACTTCCACTGGAACACTTCTTACTGTTAACACATCAGTAGAAGAAAAACACCTTTCAATTAAAGCAAATTTGTCTACACCTATATAAGGAAAAATGATATAATATATATTTATATTCTATACAGCTTTCTAGTAATTGTTCCAAATTAAAGTTCTTAAAATTCCAATGACACTTTCCCGCTCCTAATCCCACAATGGAACTTGACTTTATGATTTTATTTGCCTTAACCCATAGGATATCCATAACTATGACAGCAGCATAGTTTGAAAAGTGTTTCTACTGGGCGCGCAGCACCCTAATCTAGCAGCTAAAGTCTTTGCCTTGCATGTACAAGCATCCCATATGGGTGCTGCTTCTTGTCCTGGCAGCTCCACTTCCCATCCAACTTCCTGCATGTGGCCTGGGAAAGCAGAAAGGACAGCCTAAAGCCTCGGGAAATGGCACCCGTGTGGGAGACCCAAAAGAGGCTCCAGGCTCCTGATTTGAGCTCACCACAGCTCTGGCACTGGAGTCACTTGAGGTGTGAGATTTTGGATGGGAAATCAAGAAAAAGAAGTTCTGTGTGTGTGTGTGTGTGTTTGTGTGTGTGTGTGTGTGTGTGTATTTAATGAAATATTCTTTAATGTACATGTAAAAAAATCAATTGACATATAAAGGAATGCCAAGTAAACTCACAGGACACCTCTCAGAGAACTCTACAGGCAAGAAGAGAATAATTTTTTTTTTTTTAGAAAAAATGATGAGAACAAGAAATAATTTGAAAATAACAACTGAGAATGTGCAGCTTCTTACATACACACATAATTTAGAGGATCACATACTTCTTCCCACTGATCCTAAATAGAGGAGCACTTTATGGGAAGGAAAATCTCACAGAACAGAAAGGGAAGGTATACACCAACTGGCAGGAACCAGGACAAGTTAATGCTGCAGTGTCAATGCCCAGCCAATGGTGGTGATTACTTGGCAAGGTGATCACACAGGCATACTAGTTAACATGCACATGAAGAAAGGAGTCAAACCAAGTCCTAGAGAATCACAAAAGAACAAAGTGCAGAGCAAGGAAATGTTAAACTCCAATCTTTATGCCTTACCAATACCTCATACAGCATCAGAATTCATCCACAATTTGTAACAAAAGAAAATTTCCACATATGTAAAACACTTGCCAGGAATCAGCATATGAGAAGTAAAGGCAAGAAATATACTGCCATCAGGGAAAAAAAAAGACGAAAGCAAAGGCCAGCATTGTGGTATAATATGTAAAGCTGCCAACTGTAACACCAGCATCCCTTATGGAATCAGCCGTTCAACTTCCAACCCAGATCTCTGTCAATCTCCAGGGAAAAGAAGTGGGAAATCATCCAAGTGCCTGGGACCTGATTAACCACTTGGAAGACCTGGAAAGATTTATTTTCTTTTTATTGGAAAGTCAGATATACTAAGAGCAGAGACAGAGAGAAAGATCTTTCATCCGATCATTCACTCCCCAATTGAGCGCAATGGCCAGTGCTATGCCAATCCGAAGCCAGCATGCAGGAAATTCTCCCAGGTCTCCCACAAAGGTGTAGATTCCCAAGGCCTTGGGCTGTCCTCGACCACGTTCGCAAGCCAGAATAAGGCAGCTGGATGGGAAGTGGATCTGCCAGGAACAGAACCAGTGCCCATATCAGATCCAGTCGCATTCAAGGCAAGGACTTTAGCCACTGGCCACTCCTTACGGCCCCCAAAATATATACTTATAAAGTATATTTATTTATTGGAAAGGCAGAGAGAGAACAAGATATCATCCATTTACTGATTCCCTTCCTATATGACAGCACTTGTTGGGCCAGGCTAAAGCAAGGGAATTAGAGCTTATTCTTGATGTCCCAACAGGAACCTGGGACCTTAGCACTCTGAGCTATTTAGGCTACTTTCCCAGATGTATTAGTGAGGAGTAGAATTGTAACTGAAGCAGCTAGATCTTGACATGCTACCAATATGCAGGCAGCACCTTGATTTGCTGTGCTACCACATTGCCAAAGAAACAAATTTTAGGTAATCAAAAACAGCAAACCTGTGCCTGGAATGGTAGCCTGATGACTAAAGCACATGCATTGCACATACCATGATGCCATATGGGCACTCGTTCTAATCCAATGGCCCAACTTCTCATCCAGCTCCCTTCTTGTGGCCTGGGATAGCAGTCAGGGATACCCCAAAGTCTTGGGATACTGCATTTGCATGCCAGACCTGGGAAAGGCTCAAGGATCCTGCTCAATTGCTCAGCTCTGGCCTTTGCTACAGCTTGGAGAGTATATCACTGAACGCAAGATCTTCCTCTCCATCTCTACTCCTCTCTGTATATCTGATGTTCCAATACAAATGAAATAAATCTTAAAAAAAAAACTCAAACACTAGACAAAACCAGGACTTAGTCACTTTTGGGAACAGAGGTAAAAGAGACCAAGACCTGAACTGACAAATGCATTCAGTTAAAGAGCTTACAGTTTTACTGAAACTTGGCAGAAAATAAAGTTGTCAAGAATTTCCTATTATTTCTGAGACCACTGAATAAACTCAGGCTCCATGCAACAGAACAAAGACGTAACATCCAAATAAGGGTGCAGCAATCCTATACAAGTGGGCAAACTGTGAAGCAAAGCACTAGGACATGACAGACAATGAGCTCTGGGAAGCAGCCTGCTTACACTTCACAGGGAGATCCACACTCAGCAGCTTACTCAGGTTCCCAGGCCCTGTGGATCACTCTCACTGAGGACACAGTGACCAGAAGGCTCACTGCACTGATTGAGGTAATCCTAAGCAGCCAGCAATGTGACAGTGTGGCATGAGAACCCCTCACAGCCTGCAGTGTCACCTCAAGCTTCTTAGTTCCCGTTTGAAACAGCACACCCAAACCCAGTGATGCTTGGGGCCACTGTGATTTTCTCTTAGCACTTCTAACACCGGATGTGCTATGCTGCTATATACAAATTTAACACCAACAACGAAATCCTTAACAACTCAATTCTTTCTTCTTCTACTGGCAATAGAGGCCTCAGAGTCAAGGCACAAACTATACACACAGGTGCAGGTTAATGTCAGTAGAGAGCAGGTGTTAGGTCTCTCTGATCTTTTATCCCCTTCAAGAAGTTATGTGGGAACCCCACCCAGACCTATCTCTTTAACATTAGCTTATCTTGGTTCTGGGTGGGCATGTTATATAGAATCAGGGCTACTCCTTTGTCCCAGTAAATCCCTATCATCTTAAGGTCCTTGTGACATATACTGAGTGCAAAAATAACTTTTCATTAAACCAAATACTCTCACAAATTGTTAAGTGCTCTGGCCACCAGAATTGCTCCTTCACCAAAATTCTCTGTGGGTACAAAGACTCCTATGACTGACAATTTTATTGAAGTAAAATGAAATTTCTGGTACCCCAAGCACATTCTCCTGGCATTTATTCAAGCCTTTGCAACGGATTTCCTTCCTAGCTAGGGAAGGCTGAGACAACCAAGAATTCAATCATTTCTGCACCGATCCTTAAATATCAGCTTTGAATTAGACCAAAGGAAAACAGAAATCTCAAATTCCGAGAGAGAGACAGACAGAAAATCAGACCAACATGAAGGATAACCTGTCCCTGGGCACTCTCCCCTCCTCACTGCACAATTTGGAAAGATGGGAGTCCTAAGGTTCAAGGTCAGGGCTGCCGAGTGGGACAACAAGGTCCTCCTCCTGTCCCCTCCTGCCCTGGGGCCTAAGGAGATGTGCGCACACACTCACCACTTCCCAGCTCCTGAGGAGTCTGGTGTCCTCCAGAGGGCTCCTGTGGGGCAGGGAGTTCCCAGGGCAGCACTGGCTCAGCTCCCTGGGCCTCTCTCAGAAGCAGAACCAGCCAAGCAGGAATGGTGGAACCTCAAAACATCAGCCCACCTTCTTCTCTGGGCTTTCAAGGTTGCGCGTGATTGGGTCGCTTGCACAACCGTCAGAACAAGCGCAGGCAATGAGAACGGCCCTGGGTTTAAGGGCGGACACCTGCTTTTTCAGTGGGAGGGTGGCAAAGGGGTGGGGCTTCATCTCAACCTCCTCTTTTGCAGCTCAGCTTTAGAAGAGCAGGGATTGCTATCACCTCTAAGGTAAGTCCACCTGCTGGCTTCTCTCCTCCCTCTGCAGTTCAAGATCCTGTTCAAGTCTAGAATCCCAAAAAATGGGTGACAACCCCAACAATTTGTTACAATTTACTGAATGTTCACTATGTTTTGGGACTTTTCTTTTTTGTGTTGGTTTTTTGACGTTGGTTCATTGAATGTTTTTCTTTAAATATTTTTTTGAAGATATATTTTATTATTTTATTACAAAATCAGATATACAGAGAGGAGGAGAGAAAGAGAGGAAGATCTTCCATCCAATGATTCACTCCCCAAGTAAGCCACAAAGGCCGGTGCATGCCAATCTGAAGCTGGGAACCTGGAACCTCTTCTGGGTCTCCCATGCGGGTACAGGATCCCAAAGTATTGGGCCGTCCTCGACTGCTTTCCCAGGTCACAAGCAGAGAGCTGGATGGGAAGTGGAGCTGCCGGGATTAGAACGGGCGTTCATATGGGATCCCGGGGCGTTCAAGGTGAGGACTTTAGTCACTAGTCCACACGGCCGGGCCCATTTTTAATTTTTATTAGAATGGCAGATATGCAGAGAGGAGGAGAGTCAGAGAGGAAGATCTTCCATGGCATGTTTCACTCCCCAAGTGCCTGAAACGCTGGAGCTGAGCCAATCCAAACCCAGGAGAGAGGAGTGTCCTCCGGACCACCCATGTGGGTGCCAAAGGTTTGGGCCCTCCTGGACTGCATTCCCCTGCCACAGGCAGGGAGCTGGATGGGATCAGAACCATCATATATATGGGATCCCAGTGAGTTCAAGGCTGGAACTTTAACCACGACGCTATCGCATGGGGCCCCATTTGACTTTTCTTTTTTCTTTTTTTATTTTTTCAAAGATTTTATTATTATTGGAAAGCCGGATATACAGAGAGGAGGAGAGACAGAGAGGAAGATCTTCCATCCGATGTTTCACTCCCCATGTGAGCCGCAACGGGACGATGCTGTGCCAATCCGATGCTGGGAACCAGGAACCTCTTCCAGATCTCTCTCACTTGGGTCGTCCTCGACTGCTTTCCCAGTTCACAAGCAGGGAGCTGGATGGGAAGTGGGGATGCCGGAATTAGAACCGGCGCCCATATGGGATCCCGGGGCGTTCAAAGCGAGGATTTTAGCCGCTAGGCCCCACCGCCGGGCCCCTCATTTGACTTTTCAAATTCTAAAGCGGAAAGATATTTGAAAATAAATCTTTTCAATGTCATTTCTCTTACCGATGTTTATTTTGTGGTCTGTATTTTGTATTTCGATGTTGTTCCATATCTGTGTCTGATTAGTATATAGAAACCTTGCTTGATTCTCTTCTCAGGTTCTCCTTGGTTTTTGAATCTCTTGGATTATCTCTACAAATTTTAGGGTCATTGGTACAGATTGTTAGTTCTGCTGCTTAGAACTTGGCCACTATGCATACAATTTTGTTTCTGTGTTTAATTTCCCAATCACATATCCAGAACAATGTTTAACAGACAAAATGAGAAGAAGAAGAAACCTTGTCTAGGTTGACTCAAGGGAAAGACTCTCAGTGTTATATATTAGCAGTGCTAGTCATTATACATGCATTGTAGCCTCAGTTATAGTAGTAAAATTGCCATTTTCTGTCATTCTGCTAGCAGGTTCTTTTTATCACTAGGAGCTGAATTTTATTTAAGCAACTTTTTTTAACATTTGATACTAATGGACTTTTTAAAATTTTGCATTCCTGGGCCCGGCGTGACAGCATAATGGTTGAGGTCCTCACCTTGAAAACCCAGAATCACCTGTGAGTGCCGGTTCTAATACCAGCTCCCTGCTTCCCATCCAGCTCCCTACTTGTGGCCTGGGACAGCAGTTGAGAGCGGCCCAAATCCTTGGGACCCTGTACCCATGTGGGAGACCCTGAAGAGCTCCTGGCTTCTGGCTTCAGATTGGTTTACCTCCAGTCCTTACGCTCACTTTGGGAGAGAACCATCAGATGGAAGATCTTATTCTCTGTTTCTCCTCCTCTTTGTATATCCTCCTTTACAATAAAAATAAATAAATATTTCTTAAAATTTTGCCTTCCATATGAATTACTTACTGAATTAATTTGGAATGTTAACCACTTATCATCTTCTTTGAATATCCTAATTGTTTACTGATTTCATCTGCTTCCATAGTTTGCTTAAAATATTTGCTTAAAATATTGGTGGACTTTTTCATAAAGCTTTTTTAACTTTGTTAGTTCAAGTCCTGACACTACTGTGTCATCTAAGTAATGCTGAACTCAGACAAGAAAGTCAAACAGGTTTCTTTTTGTTTTTTTATCCTCCTTTGTGAACATCTTGGAAATGAAGCAGTGCTTTTCTTTCTTGAGTTCTGGAGTATTGTACAAGTCTGGGCCTGAAGTTTTCCTTGTGAATTTTGTTCATTGGTTGATTTGGTTTTTCAAATTCTGCTTCAATGTAGTTTATATTTCCTATGTAAGTAAGTATGTGTATTTTGCACCCATGTAGGAGACCCAGAAGATTCTCCCAGCTCCTGGTTTTGGTTTGGCTCTAGCTGTTGTAGCTGCTTCGTGAGTGAATCATTGTACACAAGATCTTCCTCTCTGTTTCTTCTCCTCTCTCTATATCTGCCTTTTAAATAAATAAATAAATAAATAAATAAATAAATAAATAAATAAGTAAATATTTTTTAAAAAAAGGCCTGAGACACACAGCAAAACATTTTCCATTCTTCAGTCACTCTCTAAATGGCCTTAATATCTGGGGCAGAGCCATTGAAAGTCAGGAGCCAGGAACTATTCCAGGTTTAACATGTGGCTGCAGAGTCCCAAGGACCTGTGGTCATCCTTTAAAAGAGTTACATAATGACAGCAATGAAACCTTCCTTGTGAATACACAGAGAATAGTGTTTTAAACCTTTGTCTTGATAGAATATCAACACAAAGAAAACACAGCATTCAATAAATTTCAGGACAATTCTTTGGCAGGCAACAATTTTTGTAACAAAAAATTATTTTGATTTGAAAAGGCATCTTTACAGAGAGAAAGAGAGGCCACAATGAGCTGAACTGAACTGAAGCAGTGCTTACTTGGGTCTCCTGTGTAGCTGCAGGGTATAGAATACTTGGGCCATCCAAAGACTTGGGAGCCTCCACCCTCATGGGAGACCTAGAAAACTCTGGCCTTTTGGCTTTGGATCAGCTCATCTCTGGCCATTGTGGCCACCTGGGGAGCAAATCAGTGCTTAGAAGATTTTCCTCTCTCTCTCTCTTCCTCTTTGTATATCTGACTTTAAAATAAAAATCATTAAGTCTTAAAGGATTAACCCATTTCAGAAATGTAAAAAAGAAAGAAAGAAAGAAAAAAAGGAAGGAAGGAAGGAAGGAAGGAAGGAAGGAAGGAAGGAAGGAAGGAAGGAAGAAAGAAAGAAAGAAAGAAAGAAAGAAAGAAAGAAAGAAAGAAAGAAAGAAAGAAAGAAAACAAACTTCGGCCATTGACCACTGCTTTTCTAGGCCATAAGCATGGACTCAGATCACACATGGAGCAGCTGGGACATGAACAAGTGCCTACATGGATTCTGCCACTGGAAAGGTGGATGAATAGCCTGTTTAGCCAAGGTACCTGGCCCATGGCAGGCAAGCAACTCTTAGGAAAACTTTGTGAGAAAGTTTTCTGTTTCATATTCACAGTGAAACCAAGGAGGAAGTTCTACCGAACTAGTTAAACACTCTGTTTCGTAGATAAATTCATCTTTTTAATAGCACTGTGTCTTAAGAGCTGATGGCATATTATGCACATGTAAAAACCAATGTTGGTGGAAACAACATTCCAGAGGGCATAGCATCCTTTTCTATGCTGAGTTTGAATATTTGGGACAGGGCTATTTCCTCAGATGCATAGCATTCATATGATTTTTGTGTTCTAAGAGAATGTAAACATATTGTCAATGCATATCAAATTTGACTTGGATGCCATGACTTCATATAATCTTGTCTACAACAGAGGAGTTCTGCTTACTCCAGAACTCATTCTCCTTGTGTTTGCTTTGGTGTAACATATAGATTGAGTTCTGGTAACAGGCAACACTTGCTGATCTCACAGAAGAAAAAGATTGTGACAGTCACTATCAAATGGAAAGACTAAATTGGTTCATTGAACTAGCATCAGTGACAACATGTATTTCAACTGTTGCATGAGAATGATGAATGTGGCATGAGGTCCAGCATTGTGGTCTAGTAGCTAAGGTTCTCACCTTGAATTGTTGAGAACACATATAGGAATACGTTCTAATCCTGGCAACCCCGCATTCCATCCAAGCTCCCTGCTTATGACCTGGGAAAGCAGTCAAGGACAGCCCAAAGCCTTGGTGCCCTTCACCTGTGAGAAAGACCCTGAATAGGTTCCTGGGTCTTGGCTTTGGATTGGCTCAGCTCCAGCCATTGCAGTCACTTGGGGAGTGAATCACTGGGCAGGTGATCTTCCTCTCTGTCTCTCCTACTCTCTCTGTTTCTGACTTTGAAATGAAAATAAACTAAATCTTAGAAAAAACAAAGTAGTATGGGTAGTGAAATGCTCCTTGAACAAATCAGTTGTGATCAATGTGTTGAGTTCCCAGAAAAACAAATGTTTCATGGTCTATGAAATGTGGTACAAACTACTTTTCTTAGCATACAATTCCTTTCAAGAAAAGTTTCAATAAAAATCAGAGTCTGTCCTTGCTCACATTTGTAAGATGACTGCGTATTACAATTGTGGAGAGAAAGGTATGGGTGAACATTGCATACCAGAAGGTGCAACATTCCTATTCTAGTTTCAGAAGAATTCTACTCTTGGAAATAACTTCAGAAACAATGTGGTTGTTGAATAGATTCCATGTACCAGCTTGAAAACTTGAGAAAAGATTGTTACTGGGATGCATGGCATTCAGATAAGATGTGTGTGGAACAGGAGTGAAAGCTGTGCTGCAAATGCATATCAAATTGGGTCTTAATCCCATGGCTTCATAGAACTTTGTCTTCAACACTGGAAGAATTCTAGAAACATGCAGTCGGGGCAGATGACACAAAGGTGTAAGAAGTATGGCTCCACAGTTAACAAGGCTGTGAGGAGTCTCTGGTTGCATGGCAAGGCCTGGCAGAATGTCTCTCTAATCACCTCATTGCTGCCTCAACCCATTGTATGGACACTTGATCAGCTCTCTGATATTTCATGAAATTTTCTTGATGGTGTTGTTATTTTTCTACAAATGTGATGTCATATCTTTATGTGGTATAACCTCTGAAACTGATTTTATTAATCAAGTGATGGTAAAATGGTCTTGACACACAGCTAAAAGCATACAGTGGTGCATTTGAGCCTATATTCTTCCCAATCCTCTTAGCATGTTCTCATATGTGTCCTGGAAGTTCCCCTAGGATGTGTAATGTTCTCCTGAGGAAATATCTTTATAATATCCTAGATTCAGATGGCAATCCTGGAGGTACAAAGATTTTATTTACTGCTCAGCCTCAAACTGCTATATTACATGGAATGACACATTGTGACTTTCCACCATGTAAGCAAAATGTATATAAAACATCATCTAAAGAGAGGCTAATGTTGGGATTTCATAGTGGAAAATGGTTTTAAATATATACCCTAAATTGGCACTTATATTTAAGAAAAGAAAATAGTTTAACAAGATAAAAAGAGGTTTCCTGTAAAGACCCTCTGTTCATTCAAAGGCTGAGCTGACCTCACCCTTTCACTGACCTTTAACAAAAGAACAGCAATGATAAAGAAAAAAAGAAAATATAACAATTGCATCAGTGCTAGATGAAGGTGAAAATTAACCAGTTTATGACTAAATTAACATTTAATAAGAATCTATGATATATGTTCTCATAAATTACTTTATTTTATAAACTTCCTTTCAAATTTTGTATTCTTGATTTTTAGCTAATATTAGTATAAGTTTAGAGAAAATTGGCTTTACATAAATGTTAATCACCTGTCACTCTGTAACCACATGTGCTGTCAACCGTGGAGTTCCTGGCTTCAGCCAGGTGACTGCAGGTTTTGATGAGCAATGGCTTGCTGAGAATATATGCATAAAGCAAAATGATAATTTTTAAAGAATTATTTTGCTAATCATTCTTTAATCAAAGTGTGGTATTAAAACAACTGGATGTCATGTAAAACCTTGTGATGCTTCCTATAAAATAAAGAAGGCAACTACTCTGAGTTGCCTATTATGACCATCACACTGTAGTGGTCTGTGTCTCTCCTTGTCTTCTTTTTTGCCAATCATGCACCCTTCCTGAACTCTGAAATTTTTTTTTGTTTTATATATATATATTTTATTGTATTTTTGTTGACAATCTTTACATAGTTAATTACGGTAAAAAAAAAAAAGGTTCAGGGGGTATAGGGAAGTGGGTAATACTATTATGTCCATATTGTTTCCATCATGCATCTGAGGTAAAGGGGGATATTGACGGAGAAGCCCCACCCAGTTTCCCACCCACCCCAAGTCCCGGATGTGGGGCATGCTCTGAGATCCTTGCTCAGATGGTTTTAATAGTTCTCCAGTTATGAATCGCTGCCAGTTTCACTCATTGAAGTCGTCCACTGATTGACACAGTCCATCATAGAGTCTTCATTTGCCCAGTATTTCGCTGCCAACATATAGCTGAGGTGGTTGATTGACTTGCTCTGTCCTCTGTCTTTTCTTGGCTAGGGTTCTGAGTCCAGCAGTTCGATTGGGGAGATCTCCAAAGAAACTTTGAGGTATTCCCAGACCAGATTCTTGTATGCTCTAGCAAGCAGAGGGCCCAGCACAGTCCATCACCACGATCAGCTGGTGGTTTCAATTGCTGGGTTGGTTCTGTTTTCAGTCCTGATTTCCACTGGAACCAATTGGTGTTGCAGTCCAGTCTGGTTCTGCCCAGCACACACTCGGCCCTTGCATCAACCAGTGAGAGCTACAGCCTAGTCGGGGCGACCCACAATAACCCCCACCAGGCCCGCCCCCTACCCTGGTTTGCCAGTATGTATAGCAGACTAGTCCAGTCTGTCCCACATCCTATTTGGCTCTTGTACTTGTCAGTGGGTATTAAAGCTTAGTTCCAGCTAACCAACTCAACTCTCCAGTCCTCATGGATGTTGTTGAGTGCCTCTTTGTCTAGCCACCCCAGCCCCCAGTCTAAGTTTTCATGCCCTCCCATGGGAGTAGTGACCCAAGAGGGGGGAACCCACTATTTCCCTCCCAGGTCTCTCTCAGTCCTGGTTTATGCACTCTTTAGGTGGTTCTATGATTTGACTTGACAGAATTAGTCCCCAGTGCCAGCTTCTGCCAGTTGATGCTGCGGTTAAGCCCAAATATCCCTCACCCACTCTAATTTATGCTTGCACCAGCAGGAATCCTCCACTTAGCCTGGCTTTTCCCTGATCTAGTCCACGTGTAGCGCACAGGTGTTGCAGCCTTGCTTAGTCTGGTCTGTGCCCATCCCAGCCCAAGCTCTCCAGTGGGAGTAGCTGTCTGGTGAGGGGACCAGCCCCTTAATCCCCCCGCTGGCTCTGCCCCTCCCTTCCTGGATCTCATGTGTGCTGGTTGGGTGCTGCAGTCAAATCCAGTACAGGCAACCTCACCCTAGTGTTCCATAGTGTGCACTGGCTTTGTCGCGACCAGTCCCGGCTCAACCAACACTCTGTTCTGGTGTTCGGATTTACCAGTGTATGACATGAACTGATTCAGCCTGGTCTGCTCCTGACCCATGCCAAATGTATGCCAGTGGGAAACTTTCCATGGCCTATTCTGGGCTGTTTCCTATCATGCTTCTTGCGCTTGCCTGCAGGGACTGTGTCCTGCCAGAGGAGTTGCCCAGGCTCCTCCATCAGAACCTCTCCCAATGCCAGATTTTGCTCATACCAGGGGGTCCTTGAGCCAGCCCTATTCAGTTCACCTCATGTCCTAGCAGGAACAGTGGCTTTTCCTGGCTGGCTTTCACCCTGTT
Organism: Ochotona princeps; assembly: GCF_030435755.1. Taxonomy (NCBI): domain Eukaryota; kingdom Metazoa; phylum Chordata; class Mammalia; order Lagomorpha; family Ochotonidae; genus Ochotona; species Ochotona princeps. The sequence goes on from NC_080833.1 coordinate 129,821,382, forward strand.
CTGGTTCTTGTTGTTGGATGTTTCAGCCCAGCCATGGCTCGTCCATACCCACGTACAGCTCACACATGGCTCAGTATGGGGTTAAGACCCAGCCTAATCAGTCCCACATCCACCCTGGTTCTCCAGGACACCAAATGATGTTGGGGTCTGGCCTGGCCTGGTGCATCCAATCCTAGTCCATACTAGTGCCTTGGGAGATTGCAACTGTTTCCTAAATAGAATGCAGCCCCCATTCCAGCACACATGCCCCTTGGTGGGAACCTCAACCCGGTTAAGGTGTCCCCTTACCTCCCCAACTGAGCCTGTTCCTAGCCATAGATCATGCGCCTGCCAGTGGTTGCTGTGACTCAGCTTGTCTCAGTCCCTCACTTGTCCTGGCCTCTGCCTTAGACAGTGTGACTTAGTGTCCTTGACTCAAGTAGCTACCTAAGCAGGGATTCAGACAACCAATACCCCAGAGCTCCCTGGCCGGGCGGCCAGCAGGCAGAGCCTGGCACCACATGGTGCACTGGTCGCCCTGGGGGAGGCCGAGGACTCGTTCACTGCCTTGCGGCAGTGTCTTTGGCGTGAGCCCCCAGCATTGGGTCCGACCCAGCAGGGACACCCCCCACAGCCGCCACACTGTGAGGAGAGGCACTTGCCCCCAAATCCCAAGGCCCAAACCCCTCCCAGACTCACCCAGCCACAAGATATTAGCAGCTGGGTGGAGCTAGGAATTTTAACCCAGTTCCCAAGTTCCCTCATGGCACACTTACCCTGAGGAAAGAGCTGTCTTGGGTCCTGGGGGAGGCCGAGGACTCGTTCACTGCCTTGCGGCAGTGTCTTTGGCATGAGCCCCCAGCATTGGGTCCGACCCGGCAGGGGCACCCCCCACAGCTGCCACACTGTGAGGAGTGGCACTTGCCCCCAAACCCTGAACTCTGAAATTGCCTGCACCTGGTTTTCAGCAAGAATTAGGACTAGAGGTAAAACTACGGTGATAGTTATGGTTATGCTAACACATGTGGAGATGGCTATGATTATCCCAAAACTTAGGATTAACGTTAGGAGTTTGATTTGTGTTTGAACTGGGGATGCTCTTAGTAGGGTCATTATTTGGTCTAGGGGTATTGTTAGCTGAAGCATAGAGCTCGGCTTAGAGTTACAGACAGGGTTGTCTTTATGGGAAGGTTTGTTTCAGGAATACGTCGAGGTTCATGATTAAGGGAATCTTTAGTGTTGCCTTTAAATCTGGTGTTACAGTTGGGTCTATGACTATGGTTGGCATTATGTTTAGTTTAATGCTCACATTTCAGTTAGATTGTATTAAAATTCTGCAAATAGGACTTGGCTAGGATTATGGTTAGGGCTAGTAGTATGGATGGGCAAGAATTATGGTTAGTATTTGGCTCTGCTGTGGGATGCTAGTGTCACAGGCTGCAGCTTAATCCTTTTCACCACCCTGTCAGCCCTGCGACTCTGTGTACTTGAATATGATTATCTCAGCTCTTCAATTGCAGTGTAAATTTAAGTGCTGGACTCACGGGACCAGCACCACATGTTCCACTCCCCCCCCCCCCCCCCCCGCCGAATGTAGAAAGCTGGACAGCACTGGAGTAGAGCTGAACAGAGGACTTAGAACACTAGACCCCAAGATAGTTATGTGTCCTCCTTCAGACTATGGCTCCCTTCCCTGGCTGACCTCACAGCTTTGCAGCCTGCCTCTGCTGGTGGATTTGCTCCCCACCCCACTCAGCTACTGTCTGAATTCCAGGATTGCCAGCGAAGGGACCCAGCCTGGGGCCTGTCCCCATCTGCTGTGCTGGCCTCTGGTCCTGCCCACCATAGCCCACTTCTTTTTTTGAGGCCCCACAGGCTCACGGTCTCTGTTCTCATCAGGTGATCGAGGCTAGCAATAATTGCGAGGAAATGAAGCTATAGGATGAGTTAGAGGTCACTTGCAGTCCCAGACATGCTGGTGAGGGGCCCCGGGATGCCACATGTGCCCACGCGATTCGCTCACAGAGACTGGTGAGGGCGGGAGGGGGCAGGCAGCTGGCAGTCCTGGCTGGGAACGGACAGAGGAAGAGTCAGATCTGACCCCAGATCCCTGCCTTCAGAGAAGAGACAGGCAATGGTGAGGGTTCTCTTATCGTCGGTTCCTAGTGGCATGGCACAACATCACATGAGCATAGCCTGGCAGTGGCCAGTACATTGCACAAGTGGCTTCCCAGTGGGTAAGCTATCAGGACAGAGGAAAAGGGACCTGGGGCAGGGGGATGTTGGACGAGATTAGATGCCATTCCAGGTGCCTGACCTCCCAAACTGCTGGTTGGGATTGTGGACTCAGCAGTGACCCATCATGCCCTTCTACAGACCTTGTGTTGCTTTGTCCCTGCTTCCCTTCACTCCACATATAAGAGGCTCCATTCATTTCTGCTGTGAGTGGATGGGGGGTGGGGGCAGGATCAGCAAAGAGCTTTCCCTAGGGGAGGGGCTGAGGCCTATTTATGTATGCAGTGCTGAAGTTGGAAGGAACTTGACTGGGTTGGTGACTTGGTGGGTCAGGAGAGCATAGGGGGATGCTAACAGAGATCCTTGGGGTGTGTGACTCAGTGTTCCCCTCTACCAAGTATACACTTTACCTTTGAGGCTCTGAGCACAGCCTGCCCCACAGACCCATAGCAGGGGCTCCATGGATGAAGGTGTGAATAGATGAATAAATAAATGAAAAGCAAAATCTAAGGGCTTCTGGGAATTCCAAAGATCCAAAAGGAAAGAGAGGAGAGGGGATTAAGGCAGAAGTCAGGGAAAGCAGTGCGTTCTGTGGTCTGCTCGCGCTTCTGTCCCTTGATGGTCCTCTTCCCTCTCCTGCCAACCCCTCCCACTGCTCCCCCAGTTCCTTTGGGGGATGCTGAAGGTGCAGCCTGAGAGCTCTGCCTGAGGAACTCATTACAGACACTGTCTGTGGGGTAGGAGTCGTGCTGGAGGCACGGGATGGCAGGGGAAGGCAGCTCAGCACCCAGGGGTGTTACCTATCGAACATCTGGCTCAGGCTGGGCTGTAGCCTCCACAGCCTGTCCCTTGGGCTGGGGCTTGCTCCTATCCCGACAGTCCCCTCCTAGGGTAGGGCAGTGAGCTGGCGGCAGCCTCCTGGTCTTTGTGTGTACAGCTGGGGTGTGGTGGCCAGGGCCCTGACCGTGGTCATCTGGGGGAGGTCTCCTCCAGCCACTCATGGACCCTGGACTGTGGAAATGCAAACCCAAATGCTTCACAGCACGAGTGGGGAAACAAAGTCCCAAGGAGGGGCGTGACCTCTCTGGAGTCATCTGCGACAGAGCGCAGAGCCAGGCCTGGCAGCTCAGCTTCCAGAGGGCCAGCTGCGGGCACACATCTGTGTTTCCTCCTTGCTTTCCTCGGCTTGTGAAATATTTCCCCCAAAATGCAAGGACTGTGACTTAGATGAGCATCATGGGAGAAAACTGCTGTACAAGCGTGTGTCATAGGAAGACATGAGCCTTGCCGCCGTGGAGGTTGGCCTGTTACCCTGGGAGGAGGGATGGAGGTCCCACAAAAAGGCGTGTGTTGGTTGCCCAAAGGAGGGATCCATCTTTCCGGTTTTTTCTTAAATAATTTGTTGTCAAATTCAGGCTTGAGTTAAAACACAATGGTACTCTATCTGGGAGAACACGATTCTATGAATTCTGACAGAATCGCGCTTGCTTCTCTATGAAAGTGCCCGGCCTGTGTCAGAATCATGCAGCATCCTTGCATGTTGAAGGGAGCAACCGAAATGCTTGGCCACACAGAGCAGCCCCCTGCTGCCAGGGGTGGCGGTTTGTTTTTGGCCTCCAGGCTGGGAAGCAGCACCAGAGTGAACATATGTCTTCCTCAGCCCAGGAAGGGCCCAGAAGTGGGTACCACTGTGCCCCTCACAAGGCCCCCTGCCCTCTCTCCCTCCCTCTCCCTGGCTGTAGGGAACCGGCTGGACGAGGGCTCAGATGTGGAGTCGGAACCGACCTCCCGCTGAAGCGGAAGCAGTGTCGGAGCCGGACCACGTTCACGGCCGAGCAGCTGGAGGAGCTAGAGAAGGCCTTCGAGCGGACCCACTACCCGGACATCTACACCCGTGAGGAGCTGGCGCAGAGGACCAAGCTGACTGAGGCACGCGTCCAGGTGAGTGGTGCCGGAGTGGGGGTGTTTCCTGCTGCAGGTGCATTTCCCAGGACAGGGTAGGTGAGTTCAGGGTGCGACCCCTGGAGGGAATGCTTGCTACAGGTGGTCAGGGGCCACACGGACAGGCAATGTCAGTGCCTGATGAAGAGTTCCCAGATGGCAAATGTTGGCCAACTGCAAAGGTGGACAGTCCGAGGAGAGCGGCAGGGAAGGGAAGGCAGAGGGAAAAGGGGTCTAGGAAGGGTGTGAGTCTCGTCTCCAGCTTCTGATGAGATGAGGGGAAGTGTTCTGATTGCCTGGGCTTCCTTAGGTAGGTAATGAGGTTCCCATCACCAGAAGTATGCAAGCCTCCCAGGAAGGTACATCCTGGGAGTTTGAGGAGTCAGAAAAGCGGGGGCAGACTCAAGACCTGGACATACCCCTGCCTTGTGTGTGGCTCCGCACCAGCAGGGCTATGGGAGGGGCATAGGTGGGGAGAGCAGAGCTTTCTGGGGGCAGGGACGCCCCTCTCCCCCAATCTGGGCTTCTCCCCTCCCCCTGGGCTGAGCCCTCAGATTCCTGGAAGTGCCTGGTTGTGCTCTGGGTACTACGTCTGTGCGGGTAGGAGGGATGGGGGTAGCCCAGCCAGTGGAAGGGGCTGAGGCTGGGGAGGGTGGAGGGAGAGCCAATGGCATGTGATGAATGACTCTCGGGGAACCTACTCTTGGTTCATCTTCTTGGTGGACATGGCAGTAAGGCAGAGAGGCACCACCCCATGCTGCTCTCTGGGGGAGCTGCCATGCCAGGGAAATCGTGTTCCCTGGGCACCTGATGGATGCCGCCTGTTAGCACTCGGGCTTTGCACCAATAGCCTGTCAGAGCCTCAGACCACATGGCCAGGACAGCTCAGGAATGTCCCTGGGCTACAGGTGGGCAGAGCTGCATGTGGTCATCTCCAAAAGGCCAGCATTGACTCAGAACCCAGAAGCCCTGGGAAGAAAGGGACAGTGAGCCCTCTAGGAGCCGACCCCCCCATTCTCACTTCCCTTCCCCCACTCCCAGCCTGGAGGCCCTTGGCCACCTTTGAGGGAGAACCCAAGTCAGGTGTAGAGGGCAGGAGGGGGAGCAGGAGGGGAAGACAGGCGTTAGCAGCCAAAATCTCCCCATCCCAGGGTGATATCCTAGCCTGCCTGTGCCCCCATCCTCCCCTGGTCCCCGTGCAGCTGTTCTGGGCTCATTGCTGGGCTCTGTCTCATTCCTGTGTCTGGCAGCTGCAGCTGGCTTCCCACCACCTTGAAGCCTGGCCGCTCCTTGTAAAGTGTCCTGCTGTCAGGCCGCTGCTTTTATTGGCCCCGGGGGCCCAGAAGCAGGTGTCACTAGAGGTCCCGGCAGGGAGGGGTTCTGGGAATGGAAGAGCAGCCACGCTGAGGGCCAAGGCTGACCCTCTGCACTGTAGAGGACCCCATCCCCTGTCCCCACCTCCACCCCTGCATCTGCTCTCAGAGCCACATACTCTTTCTCCCCACCCACCTCAGGCCAGGGCAGGGGCTGCTCGCTGAACCACAGAGCTTTCTCAAGAGAGAAGTCAAGGAATGAACAAAGGCTGGTCAAAGACAAAAGCCAGAGACACACCTGATGGAGAGTTCAAGAGAGAGCCTGCAGGTCCCTGCCTCTGATCAGCATGTCATGGGAACCCAATCAGCTTCCTTTTCTGAGACTTAGCGTCCTGTCTGTAACTAGGTGGCCACCAAGACCCCATAAGTGTACAACATCCTTCCTTGCTGGCTGTCAGGGGTGCCCGTGAGGTGGCGAGTTCCCAGTCACAGGAGTGTTCAAGTCAGGGCAGTTTCAATGGCCCAGGGGCCTGGAAAGTAGGTTCCTGCTGCAGGTGACAGATGGAGCAGGAACCTGGGAGGTGTACTCCCCACCCCAGCATGCCTGGGTCTTTAGTTCTGGGATTTGGCAGTCCTGTGTGTCAGCATGTGCCTGCTGGCGGCTCCTGGGAGGTGGGGGGGTGAGTGGATGATGCGGAGTTGGCCAGGCACCTCGGTGTGAACTCCAGCCTCACCGCTAGCCCTCTCTGCCTGTCTTCATCTTCAGAGTGGCGAGGATCACAGCAGTGTCTACCACTCTTGTGAGGAGGAAATGCTTAAATGCAAACACACACACAGAGAAGGTCAGGGGATTCTGGCCCACGGAGGGACTGGTCCCTGGGCTGTTACTATGGAAACCCAGCCTGCTCTTGGTGGCTCTGGGCCTGTTCCTTGGGTGCCCATTCATTGGGGTCTCACGGTGTGCCAGAAGCTTGCCGGGGGCACTGGGCACAACATGCCACCACTGCTGCCATCGAGGAGCGGGCATTCCAACAGACGTGGAAGCAGGTGGACATGTCCCAGGCCTGCTGCCTGCCCCTGCTTCCCTCCAGCTCCACTCCCCTCCCCTTGCAGCCTGCTGGGCAGTTCATGGGCCTGTGATTCCCTCACAGACCCTTCCTCCACCTTTTTTTAGATTTTTTTTTTAATTTGAAGGTCAGTTACATAGAAAGGGAGAGAAAGATTGTCCGCTGGTTCACTCCCCAAATGGCTGCCATGGCTAGAGTTGAGCAGTAGGGAAGCCAGGAGCCAGAAGCCTCTTTCAGGTCTTCCACATGAGTGTGGGGGTCCAAAGACTTGAGCCATCCTCTACTGCTTCCCCGGGCTATAATCAGGGGGCTGGATCTGAAGTGCTGAAACAGGCAGTGCCCATGTGGAATTCTGGCACTGCAAGCAGAGGCTTAGCTCATAATGCCATGGCAACGTCCCTTTTCCCTTTTTAAAGCCCCCCATTTTCCCAGGGGCTGGAGGATGATCCCAGCCTTGTGTGTGTCTTCCTTGGAGGGGAATGGATTCCTCGGCCGTGAGTGCCGTGGTTCTGAGCCTGTTGAGTATCTTCCAGAAACCGCTGCTGCAGGTCTGAGGGGTCCTGGGGTCTCCCCATTCGTCACTCAGCACCCGGAGCTGGGCAGCTGGGCTGCAGCTTGGATGCCAGTTCAGCCCCGACTCGGAACCTGCTGTTAACTTCTTTATCGTCTCTGGATAGAGCTCCCACTTGGCAAGTGCCAGGGAACTCGCTGGTGAGACAGTCTTGAGCCAGTCCCAGGGAGCTTGCGCCCAGCCCGCCACTCTTCAGCCACTCTTACTGTGCCTTGGTGGGGAGAAAGAGCTGAGAGGCGCCAAGGAAAGTAGCTTCCTGGAGACATGGTCTGATGTGGTCATATTGGGACAAGACCCACATCTCTCTGCTCTTCTGTGCTATGTCAGAGGACCAGGGGACATCCCCAACTTCGTAAGCAGTCGGTGCCTGCTGAGCCCTGTGTCTGAGTTGAGTGTTAGGATTGGGATCCCACTTGGAAACCCAGCCCTGGCTTTCCACTAATTCCTGCTTGACCAGGGATTCTAGCAGGATTCTAGGGCCTGTGTGCCTCTCCGGGGGCCTCGGCTTCCCCATCTGTAAATGGGCTGCTTGCAAGAGGTGCCAAAAGCGTATCTTAGGGTAGGAGGAGTTAGAGGCTGGATTGAAACCCAGGAAGTTAGCTCCAACGTCCCTGCTCTCCACTGACATGTTGTATTTGGTGAAAGAGGGAAGCGATGGAGAAATAGGATGTGGAAGAAGAGATGGGAGAACTGGCAGCCAAGGGCAGACCTCCTCCTTCAGGAAGTCCTCCTGGATTCTGAGAGGTGCTGTTGGAATCCCCTCCTCATGGTCTCTTGCATGACACTGCTGAGCTCACGGCACTTCTCCAGCAGCTGTGTGCACTGTGCTCGGACAGAGGACAGCCCAGCAGCTGAGAGCCACTCAGTGCTGTTCTCAGTGTCTTTCTTAGCATAAAATGCCAGCAAGATTCTGAGATGAGAAGGAGAGAGGCCAAGAAGAAGAAAGGGAAGAGAAGATGAGAAGGAGGAGGAAGGCTGCTTCTTTGCAAAGAGCAAAGAGGGGCCACGGACAAGAATACCTGATGGGCACAAACTTAAGATTTGTTTATTTGAAAGATGGTGCTACAAGCACACGTACACACAGTCATCCATCTGCTGGTTCACTTCCCAAGTGGCCAAAATGACCGTGGCTGAGCCAGTTGAAGCCAGAAACCAGGAGCTTCTTGCAGGTCTGCCATGTGAGTGCGGGGGCTCAAGCACTTGGGCCATCCTCTGCTGCTTTCCTAGGCGCATGAGCAGGGAGCCAGCCAGCTTGGAAATGGAGCAGCCAGGACTAGAACCAGCACCCATACAGGATGCTGGTGTTCTAGGCAGTAGCTTGCTGTACCACAGCATCAGTTCCACATCCCAGTGTTATCTGTATTGTTACATTTAACAAAATCAGTGCATTCCACAATAAATATACAAAAGTCCTTGGATAAATACATTTAAAAAGGTGTTTATTTTGGTGCATTTAGAAGTCTGTGCACGGGGTTTTCATAACAGGCAAATGTTTTGCTACAAGTCTTTTGAAGACCCCTGCACTGGCAGGCCATCCTTACAAAGAAAGACATCTGGGAAAAACAGGCGGGGGCCTGCGCTGCAGCACTGTGCACTAAGCTACCCCTTGTAGTATCCCATGTGGACACCTGTTGGAGTCCTGGCTGCTCTGTTTTTGATCCAGCTCTGTGCTAGTCTTGGAAAGCAGCGGAAGATGGCCCAAGTGCTCATGGGAGGAAACACAAAATAGGAACCCTCCTGGGAGAAGGCAGGTGATGTGCCTGGTTCTAAGTGAGGCGCACAGATTTGGGAACCAAGCAGGGGATTCATTTCAGCTGAGCCCCCGAAGCCCTGACCCAGGAGGCCTGCACATCTGGGTGAAGGGCAGGAGAAAGGCCTGCCAGGTTCAGGCTTGAACCTCAGCTGTCTGTCCCAGACCAGCTATGTGGCTATGGGCAGGCTCTTTAGTCTCGGTTGGCCTTGGTTTCTCCATCTGTACAATAGGACTCAGGAAGAGGAATTTCCGAGGGTGGAGATGGACCGACAGGTGCATGGTTGCCCATGCAGGGAGGAGAGAGATTCAGAGAGGTTGGGTTGCTTTCCTGCTGCTGCTTCATAATCCCTGGGTGTGTGTTTCCTGTAGGCTGGGTCCTGGGCTCCACCTGTGCGTCTTGAGTTGCAAGGCAGGTGAGTTCTGGGTGTGCCACTTGCTTTTCTCGCCGGGGGCTTCCTGGAGGAGGTGGGGTAATGATACTTTGGGGTGTGGTCAGCCACGCTATGGGAAGAGCTCTGGACACCGAGGCCCACAGATGTCACTGGACCAGCGATTTGCCCTGTCCAGGGCCAAGCCCCTGCTCTCTCTGGGTCTCAGGTTCTTCGCCTCTAGAGTGGGACTAATAGGAAGAACTCCTCACTGGGTGAAGACAAAGGGAATGGCGTCCACTAGAGCAAGTGCCTGTGCTGCACAAGGCTGTGGCAGGGGAGGAGGCGGGGCCTGGCGCACTCATCCTGCTGGGTTCCAGCTTTCCACTGGGAGCCAGGCTGAGGGTCCGGTCCTGTCTGATCTCAACCCAACCCAACCCCCCAGGTCTGGTTCAGCAACCGCCGTGCCCATTGGCGTAAGCAGGCAGGTGCCAACCAACTGGCTGCTTTCAACCAGCTTCTGCCAGGAGGCTTCCCACCCACCGGCATGCCCACGCTGCCACCCTACCAGCTGCCAGACTCCACCTATCCCACCTCCAGCATCTCCCAGGGTGAGTGCACTGCCCCTCCCAAGCCCATGACTGTTTCTCTGCTTTCAAGTGGACAGACAAAAAGATGCAACCTTACCCTTGAACTTCACGGCTCTGCCCACAGACCACAGCCCCTCCCCTGGGACCAGTAGGCAGCCTCCATGCACCTGTCTGTCCCCAACTTCCCACACTGTAGAATGCTCAGGGTCTCTCTGGGAATTGTATTGAAATATTGCTGGTGGAGAAGTGATCTGGACCTCCTCAGCGCGCCATGCGGTTGGAGTGGGGGAGGAGCTAGGAGGATCCGGGCGGAGGCCTGAGCGTCTCAACCCTCGGGCAGCCATGCTGCCCGGGGTGCTCGGGTGCCCCGCCACCAGTCCAGCCTAGCACAGCCAGGCTTACCACCACGTACGTATGTACATGGGGTGAGTGGCTTACGGGCGACCAGTGCGCCATTTGGCTCCAGGCTGCTCCTGCTGGCCGCCCGGCCAGGAAATTCTGGAATTTGATTTCTTTGATATGCTACATGAGTCACTCCATGCTGAACCCACAGTTCTCTGAGAATGTGTATTAGTCCTTAAGATACTCAATGGCAGTAAATCTTCCTCTGAAGAACCTGTAGTCACTTTATAGTGCAGATTACCAACACCAGTCCCTTCAAAAGCAAAATTCCTGGCTTGTCCAGCAGGATACCCCATTACCTGATAGAAGGATGGATCAGCAGAGGGGTCAAAGAAGGCAAGACTATGACATTGTCTGGCATTTGAGAACCATACTTGGGGCTAGAATGTGTCAGGTATGTGTGGACCAATCCCTGTGCAAACTCTGACCTCACTGGATGGTTTAGAAGGGCTGGTGGAGTCTATGCAGGAGGCATGACAGTCTATGGGGCCCGCTGGGCTGACCCAGAGCAACCTCTGGCATACTTAATACTGGCTGGGAACAGGCCTGGTTGTGGAGCTTGGGGGAGGCCTTGGCTGGGTGGAGATTACCACTAAGGGGCGCAGGAACTGGAAAGGGGCTGAGTTGGGTCATAGTTGTAATCCCTTGGCACAAACATGGATTCGGACTTGATGCACCATGCCAGGTTAGACCGCAACAGTTTGGTGCTCTGGTGGACCAGGGTAGATGTGGGACGGACTCGGCTAGGTTTCAATCCCAACTGAGCCATATATGAGCTATATGTGGGTATGGACGAGCCGTTGCTGGGCTGAAACTCTCAACAGCAGGAACCAGAATGGGTTGAAGAACAGTGCTGGCCAAAGGACCTGCTGGTATGCGTGAAGCCTGACACCAGGAAGGGGTCTGATGGAGGAATCTGAACAGTTCCTCTGACAGGACACTGACCCTAGAAATAAACGCTGGAAGCATGGAGGTAAACAACCCAGAAGAGGCTTTGGGAAGTGACCCACTGGCATACATCTGGCTCGGGTTGGGGGCAGACCAGGCTGAGTCAGTTCACGTCATCCACTGGCAAATCCGAGTGCTGGAACTGTGTGGGGGTCTGGCCAGGTTCGGTTGCGATAAAAACAGTACAAAACACAAAATGCCAAGGTGAAATGGCCTGTGCCAATAGGGAATGCAGCACCCAACCAGCACACCTCCCACTGGTTTAGGTGAGGGACGAGTGTGTGATGGGCAGAGCCGGGAAGGGCTGCAATACTCATTGGTTCCAGTGGAGGTCGGGGCTGAGAATAGAACCAACCCAGGGGTTACAACCACCAGCTGATTGGAGTGATGGACTGTGGCGGGCACTGTGCTTACTAGTACATGTAGGAGCCTGGACTGGGAACACCTCAAAGTTTCTTTGGGGATTCACTTGAACAAAATAGAGGAGTCAAAACATTAACCAAGAGAAGATAGAAGATGGAGTAGATCAATCAATCACCTCAGCTATATGTTTGCGGCGAAAAACTGGACAAGGGGAAACTCTAAGATGGACTATGTCAATCAGTGGACTCTGCACCAGTCTCATCGTACCTGGATTGTTGCGGATGATATGTTGGAGCTTCTAACTGATCGGGGTGACACTCTGATGGCTCTGCCTTCAAACCTGAGAGGGCCTCCCTAAGAGGCCATTGAACTTGACTGGACAGTGGGATTCTGGACTCTGTATGGTGTGAGCTTTTAGTTAGGGAATCTCAACGGAACTTGAACTGTGGTTATGCATCAAGGTGAAGGAACTCACCATGGGGAAGGGTTTGAGGTGAAGAGGGAAGAATCCCAGTACCTATGAAATTGTGTCATGTAATACAATGTAATTAATGAATAAATAAATGGAAAAAAAAGAAATATTGCTGGTGTGCGTTTGAGGATGGAGCTCGGGGGGCGGGCTCAGGATTCAGCACTCTGCCAGGCTGTGGGTCCATGGACTATGCTGTGAGTATTGAAGATCGCAGCAGCTGGTCAGAGGGTGGAGAGCAGCCCAAGGATGCAAGGAGGCCATCAGAATGTCCTTCAAGATCACTGGCGCTGCATGGAGTCACACCTTTTGGTGTAAATAAATGCATTTGTGGATTTGAATAGAAGAGACAAACAGATCTGCTAGTTTACTCCCCAAGTCACGCAAGAGTCGGTGCGGGGCCAGGCTGAAGCCAGGACCCAGGGACTTTTAGCCGGATCTTGCCTGTGAGTGGCAGGGGCTCACGTACTTGGATCATCCTTTGCTGCTTTCCTAAGCAACTTAGCAGGGAGCTGGGCTGGAAGCGGAGCAGCTGGGATTTAAATCATCACCACCCTATGAAATGCCCTTGGTGTAAACACTGACTTAGCCCACTGCATAGCTATGCCCTCCTGATGATTTTTAAATGAGAGAGTGGTGTGTGTGTGTGTGTGTGTGTGTGTGTGTGTGGTGAGAGGATATGGAATAATTATTTTAGATTAAATTGGTCTCTAATTGGTGCCCAATAAAAGTTTACAAAAAGGCTTTAATAATGTTCTGCAAGTTTTGCTGCTCTAATGAAGCAGAACTGCTAGGAACAGAAACAGCTGTGCAAACTCTGGTCCTGTCTGTTCCAGGTGTGGCTTCTGGATGAGCTACTGGGTGCTAAGCATTGAGGCAATGAGCGGGTACACAGTGACGGTGTGGCTGCCAGGCAGGACCAGGCAGTCCCTAGTTCCCGGTTGCCAGTGGGCCGCTCCCATCCCACATGCCTGGCAGAGAAGGCTTGTGGCTTGCCTGTGCCGGCCCATGTAGGAAGCCCCATGCTCAAGATTTCTCTTGGGTGTCTCCACAGACGGGGGCAGCACAGTGCACCGGCCCCAGCCCCTCCCACCATCCACCATGCACCAGGGTGGGTTGGCTGCAGCTGCTTCAGCTGCTGACACCAGCTCAGCATATGGAGCCCGCCACAGCTTCTCCAGCTACTCTGACAGCTTCATGAACCCGGCGGCGACCTCCAACCACATGAATCCAGTCAGCAACGGCCTGTATCCCCAGCTAGGTGGCTGCCCTTCTACCCTGGGTCACCTTGCCAGACACCGTTGCCAGCCTGGCCAGCCCTATTACACACAGGTGCCTGTCAGAATTCTCTGGTCCCTGTGGAACCATTGATTCTTGGTACCTTTTTAAAAAGATGTCTTTATATATTTGAAAGGCAGAGTGACAGGAGAGGGAGAAATAGGTTTTCCACCTGCTGGTTCACTTCCCAAATGATACAACAGTTAGGGCTGGGCAAAGGCCAAAACCAGCAGCCAGGGACTTCTCAGGGTCTCCTATGTGAGTAGCACATGGGCCATCTTCTGTTGCCTCCCTGGATCAGAAGTGGAGAGACCGACTTGAACCTGTACTCTGAAATGTGATGCTGATGTCCCAAACAAAGGTTTAACATGCTGAGCTGTGATGCTGGCTCCTGGCTCTTGATACCTGGGAGAGGTTTGGGTGGGATGTGGGGATGCCCCCTTCGTCTTCAGTTTTTTGCACCCATGATCCTTTGCCTTGAGTTTGTCTTCCTCAAGCTGCCAAGTGGAAGCTTGTGTATCAGTATTTCTCACCATGCAGAGAGAGAGATAGAGAGAGATTATATTGGAAACTTGCACTTGGCATGATGGCACCCCATTTAGAAAGCTGGCTAGCGCCCACCTCCGACTGTAAGGTCTGTACACACCAGGCATTTTCAGATGGGTGGTGGCTGCCACACATCATTTCCTGTCTGACGCCAACTATGTTTAAAGATTCGTCCTCTAGCCGAGTCCTTTCTGTGCCCCATCTGCTGCATTTCCAGAGGGGACCGATCCATGGTGAAGGCAGGGCCCGGGTCTGTTGGTGGAGCCCAGTCCCAAAGGGAATCAGCTGGGATTCACTCTGATTGGATCTTCGCAAGTCTGTTCCCTGGATGTGATTGGCTGAGTTGCTTACTGCCTCCTGGTGTTTCTTGAAGCCTCAGGACCTGCCTGCAGGATTCAGTAGGGTGGTTCTGGGGCTTGGGGGGTCTGTCTGGTACATTTGGGGAGCAGACCCAGGAATGGATTTGAGGAGATGATGATCTCATTCATGTGACGCCAGCAGGGTCTGTAATATCCAGTGTTGGGGGAGGGTGAGAAATCAATTGTGAGGTTGCCTCATCTGCCAACTCCATATGTGTGCAGTTGGGAGTGTGCTACCTGCCATGCCACCTGCTCTGTACTGCAGGCCTTGTTGTAAGAGGTGAGCCCTTTGGGGTGGGTGCAATCCCAGCTCCGCTGTGCAGGGCCTCGGCTTGTTGCCTGCTAAACACCTCTTAACCAGGAGTGTTTGCATCATTGAATGAACTCAAAGTCAAGTAAAAGCTCTCTCGTCCTGCTGCACAACATAGTTAATCTAGGAAACTCACTGCCTAGGTATAAGAAAGTCCAGTGGGAGCCACAAGCTACACCCTGTGGGCCACATCTACCCAGTGGCCTGCTTTGTTGATAAAGTTCTATTGGTGCACAGCTAGGTCTATTCACAAGGGGTGCTTTGGTGCTGTCACACCAAGCTTGGTTCCCAAAGAGACCTTTTGTGCACAAAATCTGAAATAGTTACAGGCTGATCCTTAGAAGAAAAAAGTGCCAATGCTGTTGCAAAATGTTGTGTGATTGGCTGAGTTGCTCACTGCCTTCTGGTACTTTCTGGTACTTTCTTGGGCCAGCTCTTCACTGCCAGGGTGAGCCCATGTAGCAGAGGGCTTACTGCATCTCTGTCCCTGGTGGGAAGACCTAGAGCACATTCCTTCTACTCTGTGCTTCGGTCTCTTGTCCCTGGAAGGTGACTCATTGGAATGTGACTCAGCCCCCCCACACCAGAGGGAGAGCCTTAGAAGCCCTTAGCTTGGGCAAGGAGGGGGCACCTGATGGCAATGCCCCCTGGGATCCCTGTGACAGCCTCATGCCACTGGCTGGCCTTGCCAGGTCACCCCCACTCTTACTAGGGTCCCACAGGCCAGAACGTTTTCTCAAGGGCACCGACTGACTGGGTTGCTTTGGGTTTAAGGTTATGGCTTCCGTCTCATGTGTCCAAGAATCAGACAAGCTGACTTTTGAGGGGACACAGTCCGGGCCTGGCTTTGTGGTATGGAGCAAGTGCTAGTGACAGCCTCACAGAGCCGAGTCCCTTTGGGCAGCTGTCTCCCTCAATGGACCAGGCGCTGGTCCACACTGGCCAGGCCGGAGCGAGCCATCCAGGATGCGGATGCCTTGCTCCCAGCCTGTCCCCTTGTGGTCTGCAGTTTATTCCCCAAAACAAGATTTTTAATCCCTGGGCAGAGGAAATATTAGATTAGAGGTCTCAGGCTTCCTGAATGGGGTTTAGGAATGGGATTAAAGGGGGAAGAGGAGGGAAAAACACGCATGGGTGTGAGCAGGTGGATTGAGGTGGGAGAAGGCACCCTGATCTTGGGGTTTGAAGGCTTTGGAGTGGGGTGTTGTGTTTGGTTTGCTGTGTCTGGGAATCCTTGGGACTGACTTTCATGCATTGCCATGCCCAGCATCTCCCTAACCCCAGATACTTCCCCCTTCCCCATCGGGGACCAGGGGCTGGCAGCACATGATGAACTGGGGACCCTGAAGGTTTGCCACCACAGGTGTGACTGGGGCAAGGGAAGCTGGAGGTGAGCAACTGCCTTGCCTCTCCACATCCTCTCTTCCCGACAGCAGGGTCTCCCTGAGCCTCTGCGAATGACTGACAGGAAGAGGATGGCCTTTGCACTTGGGGTACGTCCCTTTCCCAGGATTCCAAGTGGCCCACACTCTCACAGGAGAGCTTGGACCTTGAAACCTGAGGGAGATTTTGTTCTTGTAAAAGCCAAGAGGGGCTGCAGCTGGGGGTATGAAGCTGGGGCTCTCAGAGCACCTGGCAAGACCCAACAGCGGCTTACAGATGCACCTGGGGAAGCATGCCCCTCCCAAGGGTGGCCTCAGGTCCTTGTCTCAAACCAGCGTGGGGAATAGAGACCGCTCAGCCTCTGGGGTCCATGGAGAGACTGCCCAACAAGACTTGTCGGAAAAGCATGTAGTCCCTTAGCTCTGAGCCTGTGCCCTGAGTACCTTGTGCCAGGCTGTGTCCCAGGTGCTTGGCATGAAGTCCATGGACATCAGACAAAACCTCCCTTGCTAGTGGCACTCACAGGATAGACAATCAACACGGTCACAAAGCAGTCTACCCAGTGTGCTGAACGCCGACGTCAACAAGGGGGAGTCCTGTGGTGTCCAGACCTGGTTCTGAGCATTTTGTAGTTGGTCATCTATCTGCATACAGGGTCACAAATGAGGCCCAGTCCTGTCACAGATCTGACCTTTCACCTCAGTGGAGGGAGGAGCCCATTCCATCACTTTCGGGGAGAGACCAGGGACATGATTGAGTCACAGGGTAGAGCTCGGTCGTTCCCCCCGTAATCCTCACAGCCCCCACACTGCAGCCTTCTGAGACCAGGGACCCAGTGCTGCATCCGTGGAGAAGCCCTGTCCATGCACTGGTTTCCCCTGCAGAGAGCAAGGCAAGGCGGCTTGCCCGTGTTGGCACCTGGCCTGTTCCAGACCCCTGCCCCGTATGCTCGCCTCTGCTTTTGGTTGAGGCTTACTGCTTGCTTGGCAAATGATTCCTGCAAGGCAACTCAGGGCAGCTGAGGACAAAGGATGCCCTATGTGACATGGATATTTTGAGTATCACGGTCCCAGCAGACTGACTGCTGCATACCAATCCCTGTCCAGGAATGGCAAGCAGGACACTCTCTGAGTGGGGTGGGGCGATGGCAGATGAGTCCAGGATGTGTCAGATGTGTCTGATGGCAGAGATACTGTCCTGTCTTGGAGAGTTTCCAGGGGCAGTTTCAGCACACCCATGGGTGCAGGATCTTACATCAGCACCTGCTTGTAGCAGGCATTCAGGCCCACAATAGTTCTGCACCTGGGGAAGCCCAGTGAGGCTGTGGGACTTGCTGAAGGCCACAGAGTTCATGAGTGGCAGGGATGGGACGCCACCAGCTGGGAGCCACACGGTCTCTGAACCCGCGGCAGGGTAAGAGGGGCCCTAAGTGATGCCCTCACATGCTGGGCACCACGGAGTCCCTATGTGCCTCCTCCTCTCCTCTCTTCTCCTTTGTTCCCGCCCCATTAAGGGATGACACTGCTTCCGTAATAAGCATTTAAAATGAGTATTGCTGGACCAGGGACGAGGAAGGAGGAGGGAGTGAGAGATTTGTAGGCGGGAAGATGGGGAGGGGGATCATGGGGTGTTAAATAGCCCAGAATTTTTAAAAAACTGATGCAAATCATTGGTAGGAGAGAAAATTATGTGCAATTACGTTGTGATATTGGAAGGTTTTTGCCTAGCCCAGGCAACAAGATCTCATTAACAAGCAGAAAATAAGATTGAAATGGTGTGTAAAAGAGCTGAAAAATGAATTTGAATGCTGCGTTTGTCCACAATTACCCCGCCTTCACACATATTTTATTGCAATTTTTTTATTATTCTTAATCTCTGCATTCCTCAAAGCAGATTGGGGACATCCTGGCATTACCGGGGTGTCGGGAGGAGGCGCAGGGGATTTCCTGCCCCCTGAAACGAGACCCCTTGTGCACACATCCTCCAAGACTGGGTTGTGGAAGGATCAGAATTCATTTCTCCGGCTTAGCAGGTTGTAGGAACACAGGGCTTTCACCCTGACCCACGCTCCCCTGCGCCGTGCCCGGTCTTACTTGTTCCTCCCTCCCTGGGTGACTTTCCTTGGCTGTCTGCTTGCTTCCTGCTGCCTTCTTGGGGTCTCCTTTAAGCCCTTCCTTCATCCAGAGGCCTGACTCTCAGGCTTTGCTCTGGAAGTGAGCCTGGAGCAAGAGAACCTGTGAGACACCTACCAGCCAGCAGCATGAAGTCCGGATTCTGGTTCGGCCATGTTGACTGCTTTGCTGTGTGACCCTGGACACTTGCTTAGCCTCTCTGGGCTTCCTTTCCCTTGTCTGAAAATGAGGGTGGTACTCCCTCCTTCTCAGGAGGAGCTACGAGTACCTAGGGAATGTCTGAGTCAAGTGCTTGGGATGCAGCTGGTGCATAATGAATGTACATTCTTTCTATGCCCTCCTCCATCTTGGCCCTGGCCCCTAACTCTGACTCACTTCTCTTCTCCTCTCTGTGGCCCTCTTTGCGCTGCTGGGAAATGTCCCAGTTGGTCTCCTGTCCTGGGGCCATGCAGGCCTCTGCTGCCCGCAGGTAGAGGAAGAGGAGATGTCTTGGTGCAGGTGGAAGCGTAGGAGGAGGATCTCCTCACTGTCCCCACCCTTGGGCTGGACGAGGTGGACATGACTCAGGCTTGAAGGCCATGGCTCTGAGTGACTTTTTCCCAGGGTCAGGAGGAAGCTCACTAAGTGCACGCCCCATACACCCACGCTATCCATTCTCACCATGGCTGGTGGGGTGAGGGTGGGGTGAGGTCAGGGCACATTGGTGGAAGAGGCCAGGTCTGCGTGACTGAGTTTCCTTGGAGCCACGGCTAGGCGGCTGTTCTCTGTGTCTGCCTTCCCCACCCACTTTCACTCTGCCCTGGAAGAGTCCAGCTGCAGAGCCCGCCTTCCTCCCCCACTCCAGCCCTGAACATGGTGCACATCAGAGGATGCGCCTGCCTGGTTCACTCTGGTCTCCAAATCCCTGTCCTTTTGCTCCTGGCCAGGCAGCCCCAGACCACAGCTGAGCTGCCCTTGGCAGTGGTGACTCCGGGAGGTGGCTTTCATCCTGGGCCCTGGGCATCCTCGAGCCCGCCCAGGACAGGGCCTGCCAAGATGCTGCCCTGTCCTGGGCCGCACCGCCTTTGTCCACGCTTCACCTCCCTCGGTGGGAAAGGCTGAGCTATTTCCCCCGGTGGTCCCCAGCAAGCAGAACCAAATGCCGGTGTCCCTCAAGGCTCCAGCTGCAGCCTGCGGGAGAGGCCCAGCCCCTGTGAAAGCCGAGCCCTGTTTATGTATCTGGCTTCCTCACCCCCATTTCCTGGGGGCAGTGCAGAGAGAAACAGCTCTTCCTGGGCAGCATGGCTGGGCTGGGAGCGGGAACTTTCCAGGCCCTGCCCACATCGGGATGTGGGGGTGATATTGGGTGCCTTTGGTCACTGCAGGAGAAAGAGGAGGGCAAGGCTGGCCTTTCCTACTTCCTTATAGGGCCGGGGGGGGGGAGTGGAGGTCTGAGACCCCCTCCCAGTGCCTGAGCAGGAGATGGGGGTCTTGTTAGTGTCTGCCTCTGGACCACCAGGACCTCTGCATCCATTCACCGCACACCTGGGTAAGGTGTTGCAGGAACTCATCTCTGATCTGTCCCTTTGCCTGGGCAGAGTGAAGGCCCAGTTACACAGGCAGGGAGAAGAGCCTGCTTGGCATGGCATGGGACAAGTCTGGAGGTTTCCAAGTCTTAACCACTCTCGGCGTGTGATGACTGATCCTGGTGACATGTAACTCAGGATCTGGCACATAGTAGGCCAGCAGCAGCTGTCAATAAGCTCCAGGGTACCTGGCAGCTCTGTTGAATCCCAGCTGTGTTTTGTCCCGAGAGGATTCACGCCATCTATGGGTTGTTCAGTTTGCACTTGACTGTCAGCATGTGGGAGCCCCTTTAAATTCTCTTAGGAACACAGCACACAGGGCAGCTGGAAAACATGCATGATTGTTTGAGCTCTTGCAAAGTGTATTTTGGCGAAACAGACATCGCCTCACCAAAAGATCTGTTGTAGAAACTACTATGAAGAGTTGAAGGAAGTGCAGAGGGTGTGTGGAGGAGCAGAGGTGTGGCCAGGGAGGACTTCCTGGAGGAGGGGTCCTGAAGGGGAGTCAGAAGCCAGGGATGCTATGGATGCCACAGCAGTCGCTGGTAGAGAGGCATCACAGCAGGACAATCTTGTGGTCCAGGGCTCTAATTCTCCTCAGTCACTTACAGCTGTGTGATCACAAGCAAGCGACGCAAGCTTGTGGACCTGTTTCTTCATCATCAGTGGGGACCTGTTGTATTGACCTTGCACGCAGTGCTGTGAGAAATAGATGAGGCTGAGGAATGCCCAGGACGAGGCCTGGCATACAGCAGGAGCTTAACCCTGTGCCCATTCCCCACCCCCTGCTTCTCCGAGCCCCGAACAAAAGATGGGTCATTGAAACCTTGCTGGGTTTCACTGTGTTTCTGAACCTGGAGGTCAGGGCTAGTCCCTGGAGTGGGAAACCAGGAGACCTGAGCTCCCTGGGGCGCTGCCTGTCCCTGCTCTGTGCCATCTCAGTAGCTGCCTGCCTGTGTGGGGGTTCAGTCTCCCATCTGTGCAGTACAGAGATGGCCTGGGAGCAGAGCGCCACTGGTCCCAGTTGCTCACAGTCTGTGGGGCCTGTGCCAACACAGGAGCCCCAGCCTCTCGGCTGCGTGGGCAGGGCCCAGGCCTCTCAGGCTCTTGTCCTGCTGCACCCCATCCCCTGCCTCCTGGGGGCCCCTCCCTGGCAGGCCTGGGGCTTAATGGTGGCAAAGCTGCCTGCCTCCCTGGGAAAGAATTCAAATCTCAGATTTGTTCTTTCTGATTAGCACGAGGGCTCCAAACGAAACAGGCCCTGCAGATAGAGGGAAAGCAAATGGGGGAGATTAGCAATTAATACTGTGGGCAGACTCGGAGCTACACGGGCCCATCCCTGGGGTCCCTGATTGGGCAGGGGGAGGGGAGGCTGCTGGGATGGCCAAGAAAGTGGACGTAGGAGGCCAGGCAAGACCCCAAGTAGGAACATCATGGATGAGTTGCAGGCTCTGTCTCCAGCAGCCCTCTGCACCTGCTACTCCCTTGGCCTGGGGTACTTCCTCCCCACTGGCCATTGTCTTGAACCCAGTCCTACTTGGGTCCATTTCCTCGACCCCTCTCCCTCCCCCCTCATGGTGAGTTAGCTAAGCTTTCCCCTGTATATTTGGTCATGTTTTCTATCAAAAGTACCTGTCAAATACCACTAAGTAATGATAATAATAACGAGGTTCAGTCTCCTTGAGCCCAGGACGCTGCCTGGATTAGTTTCCTCATTCTCCAAACATTCGTTGGGGAGGAATTATTTCCGTCTCTCCATGAGGGGTGAGGGCAGAGGCACTGGCTAGTTTACATAATCCATCCCGGGTCAGTGGCTGACAGGCTGTAGGGCCTAGACTTGAGCCCGGCTTGTCTGGCTCAGGAGACCATACTGTCAGCTGGTGTGAGCTCCACTTCCCAGTGCTGGAGAAATTTCTAAGGGCCAGGAACTTGACCTTTAAGTTTGACCATATGCATGACTTGTAAGAAGCTGGGGTGCAAGGTCATGGAGTGGGTGGTGGTGGGAGTGGTTTCTAACACGGTCCCTCCCTGCCTGTGTGACTCCAAACAAGAGTTCCCCTGCCTCAGGCACCTTCCAATGCCCCACCCCGCCGCATAAAGCCAAGCTGATGGCAGCTGCTAGCACACAGAGCTGGACCGGGCAGTGGGTGTGTTTGTTTGGATGCAGAGTGTGTGCACACACATACAAGCACGTGGAGCAGCCCAGGCACCAAGGGAGGCAGCTCCTTGCAGACAGCGATGCCATGAGGCTCAGGCAGGGACTGGGATGGGCCCAAGGCCATGGTGAGGTGGTGCAGGACCAGGGCCGGGGCCTCCTGAGGCAGCGTCCTCCAGCCCCATTCCCCTCAGCCTGGTGTCTGGCCTGCAACCTTGAGCATCTGTAGCGCCCCTTCCTGTTTCCCTCTCCAGGTTCTAGTCCTGCTCCACCTGAATCCCCGTGGTGGTGCTTCTCCCTCAGGGTCCTCTCCCAGATGTGCCCCTACTCCTCTGTCAGCAGGCACAGGTGTGTGAGTCACCCCCGGGGGGGGGGGGGCTCTGCCCAGGCCATTAGCAGCTGCTGAGATGAGTCCCCTGGGAGATCTGGGCTGGTCTCCCTCGGGGCATGGTTGGGGACCTTTCCTGGGGGCAGGCCTTAGTGCCAGCGTCCATTTCATTCTTGCCAAAACTTTCCCTGGGGCTCACTGATGGGTCTGTTTTGTACCCTGCCCCTTCCTTCTTGTTTCTCTTCCTCTCGCTCTTCCCCTGGACCCACCTTCTCCTACACCTTCACTCCTATACAACCCCCCACCCCAGTTCCCTACTCTCAGTCTTATCCTCACTTCCTGCCTGCTCTCTGCAAGCCCTTCTGTTTCCTCCTCCTTCTTCTCCTTTCCCCTTTTCCCTCCTAGGCGCCCAGCTCTCCCACTTGGCCCTGTGTGTGTTGCTAGGCTGCTGCGGGCACCGGGCTGGGGCCAGGGCTGGGGCCTGGCAGGGAGTGTGGGGGAGGCTTCGTGGTCCCCCTCCACGCGCTCCGCTGCTGCTGCCACTGCCGCGCCTTTGATCCATGGCCCGAGGCCTCCTGACAGTGGAAAATGCAGGGAGACAAAACCACTCAGTTAAAGTGATTCCCAACAACTGTGTCCCCGAGATAAGGATGCCCTTGGCTTGGTGGCCGCTTGATTCCCCGCGGCCCAGGCTTGGCGTCCCCGCGCCAGGCTGGGCCACAGCCGGGTTTGCATGAGCTCCGTGGCTGCCTTGCTAGCGCAGGGGCTCATATCCACTCCCCGTGCTTTCCATATACCCCTCGGGCCCTGAACCTTCTCACCCCACCCTGCCCTCTCAGCTTCTGGTTCCTTCTTCCAAGACCCTCAAGCCTAGGCAGCCACATCCCCTGTTCTCCCCCTCTCTCCCGCTTCGCCCCCCCCCCCCGGGGGCTGTCAGGTCTCAACTTCTCAGATCTGGTTCTCCCTGTACACAAGGCAAGGGCCAGGTGCCTGTGGATCTAGCCTGGCGCCTAGAAGGGCTATCTCGCCACTGTGGGCATGTCTTGGTACCTCCCAGCATCCATTCTGTTCCCTGGGCAGGTACACTGAGGGCACCAGGTGTTCTCTACCTGGCCCTTGGTCTCAAGAACCTTGCAGTATGTTTGACCATGGCTATGTACCCTGAGTTGGGCGATTTATGCAGAGGAGAGGCTATCTCCTGGAAGGGTGTGTGGCCCCCAGTCCCTGGTCACCATGGTTGGGTGGGGTTCCTGGCGGCTTTCCCCCTGACCCCTCCATCCTTGATAAGCTGGGGTTTAGTGTGACACTGGGTGGCTGGCAGACCTGTGTATGCAAAGTGATCCCAAAAGGAAGTTCAACTCAACCTCTGAGCTCTGGGTGTGCTGTTGGGGACAGAGAGAGTCAGTGGGTGTGTTGGGGAGACTAGCATGGGCACAGTGCAGCCCATGATGAGGCAGGGCTGTCCACAGCCACAACTGGCACAAAAGGGACAACCCTGACAGTCAGGGAATGCCTCTGGTGGTGGCACCAGGCCGGAGGCTGCTGGAAGCACACTGCTGGTCGCCCCATCCAGGTTCCAGGAGCGTGCATTCTTCACAGGGCAGGACAGTCAGAGCTCGCACTTCCCAAACCTTGCGTCAGAATTATCCAGAATGCCTATTGGCCTCAGTTCCCAGGCTGCACCCTGATGAGGGGTGTGTGTGCTTCAAAGCCTGGTGTGGTAGAAGCACTGTGTTAGCCAGTTCTGAGCTGGTCACCCCCGCCCCCCGTCCACCCCAGGGGAAAGCTGGAGGCCATCTGGACTGCCCCCTTTCCCGCCTCAGCTTTTTGATGCCCTGGGATCCTGGTGTACCCCACTGGCACCAGACCTGTTCTTTAGAAAGCAAGCTCTAAACTGGGCAAGATCTGTTTTTGGTGACCAGGGACCTCCCCAGCAGTTGCGAAGCCAGATATTCCTGCAGAAATGATGCCTGCTTCGTGTCCCACGCTTCCGCAGCTCTGAAGATGGAGGGGGTGGGCAGCAAGACCTTGCTGAGGGAGGGATGGCTGTGGCAATGGCCTGGCTGCATAAAGAGCGGATGGACACCATTTTCTCGCCTCAGCCCCTGCTGTGTGTGCATGGAGCCCCGGGAGTAGGTTCAAACAGCATGAGTCAGGCAGCCAGCACAGAAGGATAGGGACTGGGGAGGAGTGTATGTGACCCCAGGGGGGAGTCGCTCCTGGCTCTGCTCTTGTTCCTGTCCCCCTGTGCCACTGAATGCCACTGTGGGGCCAGCAGAGAATGTGCGGACTTGAAGTGTGGCGCCCTGGGGACTGCCGGGTGGAGCTGGCCCTAAGCCTGATAAATGCGAACCTCTCACCAGACCCTGGCTGTCTGACCTGCGGCATCAGAAGATGACAGTCCCATGACGACCCTGACTCTTTGTGACCCATGTCACAAAGAGGACGTGTCCAGGCTGAAAGTGAGACATGTAGCCTGGAGCAGAAACGCCTGAGCACTCCCATTCCCTCAGGAGCTCCCTCTCCATCTTGGTTGGAGATCATCCCCCCACCCCCTGTCCCTGGCAACCCTTCCTGAGTCCCTGGTGTGCTGACCCTGAGTCCAGACCCTCTCTTGGACTCTGGGGTGAAGCAGCTTTTTCTCTTGGTGGGTGGAAAGGGGACATTCTCTTCTCTGACCCCAGATAGCAGGCCTGTGTCCACTGCCATCAGCTGGGAACCCTGTGGTTGGTGAAGGCAGCATCGTTGCTCCTACTCACTGTTTCACCCCCACTTGGAGACCTTCTGCAGGCTCAGAGAAATAGCACTCAGGGTGAGCAGCCAGGGGTAGCAGCCAGGATCTCGGGCCCTTGCCCCCTTTCAGGCTAGACCCTGGCGTTGCGGGTCAGCTCTAATCTTTCCGGAGATCCCCCTGTGTGTGTGTTTCTGTGTGTGTGTGCTCCATTTTGAAAGCACCAACTGAGGTGCAGCTCTCATGCCCTGTCTATCTGCCCCCTCCCACATGTCCCCATGAGTTCGTTGCTGTGACTCGGGCGGGGGGGGGTTAGACAGCAGGAGATGGAGACAGGAAGGGGTCCCAGAGACCAGGAGGCAGGGGAGCCAGGGAACCTGGCCAGGGGCTCCCCAGCCAGGCTCTTTCCAATGCTGATGAGCAGATGGGTGAGATAGGGGTCCAGTGCCCTGACATCGAGGCTCAGCCCTGCCCTGGGCTGAAGAACAGAGAAATCAGGGAACAGGAAATCAGAAGGGACCAAGGACAGAAACAGGAACAGGATGATAATAAGGAGAGATACAGTCGGCGAGGAGGGTGGGCAGAGGCTCCCAGGAGTGTAGGCTGGAGAGGGAGACCCCTGAGCTGCTGGGCAGGTGCAGCGAGGGAATGTGAGGCCCCACACAGGGAGGCCAGCCCTGTCTCTGCAGCCAGAGGACCCAGATTGAAAGATTCCAGCTCTGTGGGGGTCCTGGCTGCGTGGCCCCAGTCATCTGGCAGGCCCCCTTCTCTCCACATCCCCTCCAGCCTCTTTTCCCCGGAGTCCTTGTGTCTCTGGTAGGGCCCTTTCCCCAGGCGCAGGGGTTGAACCTCCACTGCCCTGCCCCCCAGTGTGTTGGTGGTTGGTCCCAGAGCCTGGGGTGAGAAGTCCTGTCCTTTAGCCAAGTGTTTCTGTTTAGTCCTGGATGCCACTCTGACAGGTGTACCCTGTGATTAATGTCCCCAGTTCCCTGCCCTCCCACTCCTGGGACCCATCCTTCCTCCTGGAGCCAGGGCTGCCGTGTGAGTGGGTGGTGGCAGGGCAGCACAGGGGTGCAGGATCCCCTCCTGGCCTGTCTTTTCCCCTGTAGACCCCCTCCTCTGGCCACTGGAAGCTGAGAGCAGAGCTGTTTCAAAGCAGGGTTGGAGGCTGAGACTGAGCATCCTGGCAGCTCCTGCCTTCCGGCCCTATCATGGTGTTGGTGACCCTGTGATGGTGACAGCCCAGTCTTGGGTGTTCTGGGGCAGAGCAGGGAGGCTTCAGGGGTGTCCCGGGAGCCCCTAGAGCTGTGATGAGGGCATTGCTGAAGACATGCCTTGGGTTCGAACTTGGGTTCTGCAGTGAGACCAGAGCACAATCAAGCTGAGGGGCCTGGCTGGACGCCTGAGACCATGGTTGGAGTTAGATCTGTCACATGGAATTGGAGAGTATTAAATGCTCTCTGGGTGTTCCTCTATGAGATGCAGCGGACAGCAGTACCCACTTGCCATGTTTTCATGGGCTGCATGGCTTGGAACAGCAGCGGGCATGGAGCTGGCCTTGAAGAAACACGGGTAGGGGACTGCAGACAGCTTGCATCTGGAAGCGTGGCCGGCTCTAGGACCCTCCAGTGAGGCTGGGGCTGTGTGTATGGGACAGGGACAGGTAAACTGTCAGCACTGCGTTCTTTGCTGTTGCCGGCGCCAGCCCCAGCAGAAAGCCGCTGTCTCCTCCCGCATCTTTCCTGGGCACGGGAGGATGGAAACACAACAGCATCTCCACGTGGCGTCCTCAGCCTCTTGTTTGTTTGGTGCGTTGGCGCCATGGGAAAGGTTTTGTTAATTTTGTCGCTGCCTTTATCAAGTGGGGAATTCACAGGCGCTGTATCCTCGATAAGTGGATTAGTCAGTGAGCTAAACAAGAAGGTGTGGAACGCAGGGGCTGTTCCAGAGAAGATATTTGTTTTGCAAAGAATGGCACCCGTGTTCTCTGCCCCGTGTGGGCCAGGCAGGCAGGGCAGCTGCTGAGGGGGTTCACGGGATTTCAAAGAGCTGGAGGAACCCACCCTCAGGGCAGCCCATGGGCAACAGCCTCCCCAACCCCTGGGGCTGAGCCCTTGGGTCCTCCAGGATGGGACTGGGACCCTGAGTCAAGCCTGGCTGCAGTACACAGGTCCTTTTGATGGTATCACCTCCCTCACCCAGCTGCCTCTGCTTTATCCCTTCCCTCTTTTCCTTCCTTTTTGTTGCCTTTCTCCCCCTATCCCCCACCCCACTGGGGCGCCTTTTCACTTTGGGGAATTCATGGTCTGATTGAACATAACTCACTGATTTCATAGACCCCCATACAAGGCAGTGAGAGGTGAGAAACGACATCTCCATCTGTCACCTTCGATGGGATGCTCTCTAAGGCATGGCCGGCAGGTGCACCTTAACGCTTCTCAAAACTTCTTCAAAGCCCCCCTGGTAATCGTTGAGCCTAGAGGTGGGATGAACACTGGCTCCTGCATTTCCTTCGAGGTGCGTATAGATCTTGCATTCCTTGCCATGGTGGAGCCATCTCTGCTGGCCAATCATAATAGGATGAATTTGTGCCTTGTTTAATCTGCAACTTTGCAGGCCCCAAACTGGTTGCTAAGAATGCAGAGGAAAGCTGAGACAACCAGGGCATCCTGAGTCTGTGAGATGAGAAGGTGAAGCAGCGATGGAAACAGCAGGCTGAAGACTTGGGTCTCAAGGAGAGTTGCTATTTGGAAAGCAAGGCTGGAAGGAGCCACAGGGTGCCCGGGAAGAGATGAGGGTAGACACATGGCTTTCAGAAGCTTTGCTCTGCAGAACCCAAGGTGGAGCAAGGTGCACAGGGAAGGAGGGGAGGGGAGGGCTGGGAGGATGCTTGGTCCAGATTGGCATAACTGGGGGGAGGAACCACATAGTTTCCTTTCCCTTCTTTTTAAACTAGGAGCACTAAGGATCTTGAGGTCCCTGCCCTGTGCTGCAGTGGGAACCTGGAGGGGAGGGGAGCAGTGGAGTAGAGACCCCGAGCAGGAGAGAGAAAAATGGAACAGAGCTGCCCGGGTCCCCAGCTGGTCCTTAGCCGTGCCTGTCCTCCCCAAGCTGCCTCCAGCTGAGTGTGATTTTGCTATTTATTTACATGTAATTATTGCTATGAGGTGCAGATATTAACGCTGTCAAGAGCAATTTGCTCTGACATTTTTCACTCACTCAGCACCCCTGCCACTCTCGACAGGGCCCAGGGCTCTCCCGGATCAGGCCGCTGCACGCTCGGCGGCCCGGCCGGGGAAGCACCCAGTCGGTAAGGAGTGGCATCAGAAAGCTCCTGGGCTCTTCTGCAAAGTCATTAAAGTGCGAAATTGAATTTGGTCTGGGAGCGGGCTGGCTGGGCCCTGCTCCTCCAGCCCAGGCTGGCTCAAGGCCTGTCTGCTCTGCCTGCCATGGAGCAGACTGGGCAGGGGCGCAGGGTCCTGTGGTTGAGGCTGGCAGAGGGCAGTGAGGCAACTGATGCTGATGGTGGAGGACCATTGTCAGAAAGTTGGGATCCACAGTGCCAACCCTAGGGGTGATCCCAGCATGGCTGTGGCTCAAGGAGTGGGAGTACAGTTCAAAGCCTGTCCGCTCCATTCCCTGGTCTCCTCTCTAGGAGGCACAGCATGGCACCTGGTCGCTGAGGTGCTTGGGTGGAGCCAGTCAAGCTGCTTAGGCCTCCTGTACAGGGTGGGCAGCACCTGAGCCGGCCCCACACTCAGGGAGACAGGTTTGGATGGACGCCTCTGAGTCTCAGCCCCATCACTTAGTGCTGCTGCAGATAGAGCACATTCTGCAGCTTCCTAAAGCCTCAGCTTCCCAAGCTGTGCAATGGAACATTTTTCATCATAACCATATTCTTTGACTCCAAGCCAGTTTGGTGCTGGTACTTTCTTGAGTTTTTGTCAGAAGGTGTGGGTTGAAGTTTTTGCCCAGCTTCCTGTCACCCGGTCAGCACCAGGTACGGAGGCCCAGAGCAGTCCAGTTTCAGAAATACGGGCACGTGTGTCCTTGAACCGTGCCCTTCAGACATGGTGTTGGTGCTGCCTGCACACAGCAGGCTGTGATTCTCACTCCATGCAAGCATCCCAGGTGCCAGGGGCCATTTCATGCCTGCAGAAACCAAGGCCCGGGCCGGCATTTGTTCATGTCACTGGCTGATTGTGCAGAGTGGGCAGGCAGCGTCTGGGCATCACGGCCAGGAGGCCCTAACGCATTGTGATCAGTGCCGGCTTATGTGCCCAGGTACTAATGAGGCCTCGCTGCCACCACTCAGCTCCTGCCATGGGTAATCTGCATCCCCATCTCAGACAATTACCAGCAGAGACCCCCCACCCCCACCCCACCCCGGGTAGGGGGGCTGTGAGCCCTGGCCTCCCAGTCCTCCTTCCTTCCAACCTGGGCTGGGGCCAGAGTCAGGAAGTCCCCCTCCCCTTCCTTCCCGAGGCTCAGCCAATTAGGCCCCTGACACCTGGAGCCGCTGACAAACTGTTTTTGTCACTTGCTCTCTGTCTTTCATTAGGACTGCATAGGAGGGGCAGAGGGAGAAGGCGCGGGAGACGGGCTCTTTCATGCTTAGTAAGGCAAGATACATTAATTACAAAATGGCCATTTGCCGCTTGAAAGTGTGCTAATTAAATTTATGCAATCATTATCTTTAAATAGTCATATCTTTCCCGGCGATTGGCCCCTGCCTTCCCCAGCCCCGCCACTGCTCTAGTCGCTCTAATCCCTGGCCGGCGTTTATCGCACCATCAGAGATGGGCTCTGAATTCCCCCTGCGTCCCACCAGCTCCAGCACCCGTCAGGGGCCCGGAATCCTTGGATCCATCCTGGCATGGTCGTCTTAAGGCTGGAGCCAACATCAGAATCTCCCCCGGGGGGTGGGGGAGCTCAGATGTTTCTAGATGTTTCTGGATATTCAAAGATTGATGTCTTGGAGACCAAACATTGGAAGCATTCTGTCCACCCGCCTTCCCCACCTGCAGACAGCCTTTAACCTAAAGGCACGGAGGCCCCAAGGGTGGGGGGCTCCTTGAAGTCCATTGGGTTGCAGAATTGGGGAGGGTTTATGAGCAGGCAAGGCCCTGTGTGCCGCTATTCAGATAGATTCACTCATCTATGTATTTGCTCACTCATTCATTCATTTTTTTCACACGTTCATGAATCTGCTCACTTAGAATGTTTGCCAGGCACCTGCTAGTTGTCAGGCATGGGGTATAAAGTGAGGATCTGCCCCCAGGCACTTCCTGGGGTGGTGTGTGTGTGTGTGTGTGCTCGCGCACACAAGTTTGTCTTGGCAGGCAGTGGCGCAGCATCAGGCCCAATCTGTATGAGCCAGAGGCTGGGCTGCGCCGTTCTCCTGGACCAGCTGCAAGTGCAGGGATGGGATGTGTCTGCACTCAGCTCAGCCAGGTCTTTCCCTCCACCCACCAGGAGGCTCACACCCAGACCTCTGGTGCACACCCACACATGGTCCATCCTTGCCCCTTCACCCACACAGAGCTTGCCCCTGGAGTCTCCTCCTGAGAGGAAGATGGGGAACCCTATGCTGGTTGGAGATGGTGGTTGGGGACCTGAGCTGAGGGCCTGGACCCATCCCTGCAGAGTGCCACCTGGGAGAACATGTATGGGACATGTGTGCCCCATGTGTGTGCTGTGCTTAGTCCCCTACACACATTCAGTCATCCGCAGACTGACACATGCACACACAGATCACCCACACCTAGGCAGTGCTCAGCAGTGGTGTGCCTAACCCTTCCTAGGCATGCGCAGAACTCCCCTCCACAGATACCCATATAGCACTCCCACGTGCCCATGCATACACACACCATGTTCCTTACACATGTGAAGAGTTAATGCACACACACACAGTGAGTTACTGAATGAACTGTCCGTGGTAAATGAAGACCACTACTGGATGCAGGGGTGACTCTGGATGAACCCCTAAACCTCAGTTCCCTCATTCAAATACCGGGGTGACTGGTTCCTGGAGTGGTGGTGAGGCCTAGGGCCGCGGGCTGTCAACTATCAGGGGACAGCAGCAGCCAGGCTGGAGCTGGTTTGGCGGGAGTGGTAAAAAAGGAAGGGAGTTGGAGCTTGCTGGCCAGATGGACTGGTGCAAGCAGTGTAGGGGTGGAGGGTTGTGGGGAGGGTTGGGGGTGAGCGGAGCTGGCAGGTGAGGGGCTGGGGACTGGAGCCCTGCAGGAAATCTTTTTTTTTATTAATTATTGTGCATTATGTGACAGTTTCATAGGCTCTGGGAATCCCCCCACCCTTCCCCCTCCCCTCCCCCCTGGTGGATTCCTCCACCTTGATGCAGTATTACAGTTCAAATTCAATCAAGATTCTTTCCTTGCAAACATATACCAAGCACAGAGTCCAGCTACTTATTGTCCAGATGGGTTGAACAGTTTCTTGGGGAGACCATTTCTGGTCCGAAGTTAGAGCTGGTAGAATATCATCCCAGTCAATTAAGAGTCCCAATATAACATCAACAGCAATTTGCAATATTATGGAATTGACATGGCTTTGAGTAACCAGTACGTTAAAAATAAATTAAAAAAAAAAAAAAAAAACAAGTCCTAACCACAACCTATGATTGGCTCATTGACATTTCAATTTTAGTTTATATACAGGACCGGCTGCTATATACCTTAAAATGGCTATAAGGTACCATCTTGTTTGGAAGCTCCCAGTCAGCACCCGAAGCCCATTACTGCTGTCCGCAGGGGGAAGGCAGAGGGGAGGGGGCCCAGATCCTCTTAGTGGAGAATTGAGAGGCAGGGAGTGGTGGTGGCCACTGCCTGGCTGTGAGATTTCTCCACTTGCACTAATCTCAGCATGGAGCTGGGATAGGCAGTGGGACTTGTGTGTGTGTGTGTGTGTGTGTGTAAAGGAGGGTGTGGAGAGTGTATTGGGGCTGCAGGAGGGTAGACTAGGTAGGCAGGTAAGTTATGGCACTGTGAGGCTGTCATGTCTGTGCCTGCGTGTGGAGGCGTGGGTCCTGGTGGCACATGGGGATGGAGAGGGGTGCTCTGCAGCTCGGCAGGTGCTGTCTTTGCTGTGTGCTCCTGCCAGCTCGTGTACGTGTCTCTGTGCCTGTCATGGCTCTTACAGGTGTGCATACTCATGGTGTGAGCATGACAACAGTGACGATTTGAAAACAGAGATTTTGAAAATTGTCTGCAGTTGGAATCTCTGGGGAGTCTTTTTCCCCCCTGGGGTTCTTAAGTCAGCTCTGGCAAGTGGATGCCGAGAACCAGGACCAACGCAGACAGCAGACGGGTCCTAGCTCTTTGTAATGATGCAGTAAGAATCACTCAGGGTGGGGTCCTGGGCACCCAGGTGGACTCTAGGCCCCAGGCCTATAGGGGCTGGGTGGTGACCCAGGCCACCTTGGCTGACTCCCATGCTTGGAGACTGCCCCTCTCCCAAAGATCAAGGGAATGGATAAGCTATACCTGCCACCTGCAGGCAAGAGCATCCTTGGACCCCCAGCTGGGGCCTAGGGCAGGAGGGCATTGTGGGCTTATACTGCCCTCAGTCTTTTGTCACTAACTCAGTGTCTGACTGTTCCCACAAGTTGTCTCCCCAATTTCACATGTGTATCAGGTATGCTTACATGTTTGTGACTGTCTCTGTGTGTAGGTGTGTGCATAGTGAGTTTCAAGCATAGTTGGGGTGCAGATATAAGGGTGATAGGGACCCTCGATGGGGGTATCAAGACAACACTACCTGCTCACCTGGTAGGAGGCATGGTGCATGTGTTGCACTTGGCTCAGGCTGCTCTGTGCCCACGTGGCATGGAGCGGGGATGTTCTTGGCCCTTGGGCTGGGAGAGGTCCTAGACTTACCAGCAGGATCTGCATTCCTGGTGGCTCCCTTTGTAGAGTAGGGGAGCAAGTTGGGAGCAATGTGGGCTTATGTTCCGGGTAGTTCTTCGTTCAGAAGCACCCATTGGGTGCCATCTCCCCCTGGGGAAAGAGGAAGAGAGAGATGGTCCCTGACTGAAGGAGACCCCAGAGCTTGTTTACCAGGGACCAGGCCAGGACCTTGAGCCCCTTCGCCTCTCCCCCTCCTCCATCCCTCTAAATCGGGTGGGCAGGGGAGGGGAGACGTGGCATTGATCGGGAACAAATGTGGCACCGACACTGTGTTAACATTCTATGCGCATCTGCTCATTTAGCCCTTATAGTAAGGTTATAGGTGGCTACAGCGAGAATCATTCCCATCATGCAGATGAGAAAACTGAGGCACAGGGATTCCAGTAATTGTTCAGGGTCCCAGCTGGTCAATGGCAGAACACAGATGCCAACACGAGACATCCCCACTCCCCATCTGTACTGCATGGCCCAGTGTCCTCTGCTGTGTCTCTTTGAACCTCAGAGTAAACCCTTCTCCACTCCCCCCAATGCTAGGCAGTGTCGGGATGGGAGCCCGACCTGCAGCTGATCCTGACATCCCTGATCTCATTATTTCAGGCCCTGTTCCCAGAGAGGTCCCGCCATCCTGACCTCGTGGCCTCCAGCCCCTGCACCCCCGCTCCCCATCCCACTCTGCACCCCGCTGCGACCCCCGCCCACCTGGCCCCTGCCACGGAGCCCCGGTGATGGTGATCGCCTCTTCTAATTGCTGCCGTGCTCCCAGAGCTGCGCTCAGTTATCACAGAGGGTGCAGATCCCGCAGCTCAGCCGCCTGGGTCCCAGGACTTCAGGGCCAGCTCAGGAACAGAGGAAATTAATTACATTTCTCGATCCCCTTCTTTTAAAGTAGGGAAGTGCGCAGGCAAGCAGGGGCTGTGCAAGGGGGCTCCACCCCTGAAACCTGCTAGCCTCTCCCCAGCTGCGGGCAGAAGGGAGGGTGGGGCCCACGCTCCTCAATGATTTAGTCTGGTTGAGGCTGGGACTGATTTGGGGCAGAGCGGGAGGAAGGGGTTGGGGGCTGGGTGAGGGGGTGGGTGGAGGAAAGGAGAGGAAGGGATGGCTGTCAGTCAGCTTGACAGACAGGCCTGAGATTTGCCTTCAGATAAAACCTTACAGATGTGGAGGTCGGTATTGATTTTGAGCTAGTAACCGTAACGTAGCAAGAAGTAATACATTAGTGAGAGCAAGGTCACAGGGAACACAGCAGACCCACTTGGGGAGAGGCCGGAGCATTCTTGAGGGGGGTGGCTGACCACAACAGACCAGGACTTCCTCAAGTTCAAAAGTTTGCGGGCCCCAGACCTCAACTGGGCCCCTTCCCGTGGCCAAAAGCTTCCTGCATCTGCAGGCAGAGAGACCCCGAGAAGGGCTGAATGTGGGTGCCTAGCTGGGGCCTGCGGGGCTGGGCCGGCCTTTGGCAGCCTGTGGTGGGGTGGGGTGGGGTGGGGTGGGGTGGGGCTCTAGGACGCCTGGGCGACCTCATCACACCTGTGTGATGCCAGATGAGCCTGTGCCTCAGTCTCTGGTGGTGGCTGTCCCGGTTGCTGGTGGCACTCTGGCTGGAGACCGGAGGGTGGGGAGAAAGCCAGCTGCTGTGTCCTCAGGCCTCCAGGGACTTGAACACCTCATGGCCTAGGTCACACATCTTCATTCATGCCGACCCAGATGTGGAGCTGATTGGGTGTTCCAGGACAAAGCCCATGGAACAAATCCCATTCTAGGAGGTGCTCCCTGGACCTGAGCTCTTCAGGAACTGGCCTGTGGTGGCCAGGACCAAGGTCTCCAGAGCTTGAACAGAGGACTGTGGGAGGCCTGCAGCACCCAGGATTTTGGTCTGAACCTTGACCTTCTGCTTCCCCTCTCAGGGCCTTTGCACTTGCTGATTGGCCTGCCTGGAAACTTGTGGCTGGTTCTTTGTAGTCCTGCTGAACGTCTCCTCTCCCTTGCCCAACTCCCCCTCCAACACCCCATTCCACATCCCCTTACTTTTCCTCCCTAGTATTTTTCAGGATCAGAAATGGCCATTTATTTGTAGAGCTTCCTGCTCTAGGAGGATGTGCAATTGGGCTCGCTCATTGCTGTATCCTCTGTGACCAGTTCAATGGTGCATCAAACCTGCTCACAAACACCTGTTTCATGAATATGCGTGAAGGTGGCAGAGCTTTCTTAAGCTCACTGTCCCTGGCAGACACAGCACAGGTCGTGAGGCTGCAGCTGTGGCTGAAACCCAGCTCCACGCTGCCATTAGAGAACTCAAGGTCCGGCCCTGTCCTTGGCCTGGTGCAAGTGACCCTCCGTGCAGTGTTTGTTGAATGAGTATGCATGAGAGTGCAGGAGGCAGCATGTGGCTTGGTGCAGCTCAGATGCAGTGCAGAGGAGGGAGGTGGAGCTGGAGGTAGGAGGCCAGAGGTTGGGGTAGGAGGCCAAGGGCAGACTACATCAAATCCTCGTGGAAGGTTCTGAAGAGCCCTGGGTAAGTCCTGGGGGATGGGGTCAGGTTGGATGTCAGTTCCATAATGGTCCTTGTCTTTCAGACTGGGTGCTGGTCTGGGCACTGGTTGCAGCCTGTCTCAGAGCTAACTCCTGCATCCTCTCCCTTATTCCTCTCCCTTTCTCGCTTGTAAGTTTGACGTTTTGGCAATGAGCAGGTGGGAAAAATGGAGCAAGGGCTCGAGTCCCTTGCCCCGTGATCCTGAGGGCTAGGAAATGGGACCCCTGTGTTCTCCCCAGGCTCTCAGGGCCCAGGTCTCCGATGAGTGGATGGTGGGGTCTGAGTTTATGGGAGATGAAGTGTTGCTTGAGTGTTGATTTATCACTTTAGGTAGGAAGGAAGGTCTAGCCTGGGAACCTGTCTCCTAAGCCCCAGGGTGATATTAGATCACTGAGATGCCTCTGGGATCCTCCCTTCCCCTTCCTGTTCATACCGCCCCTCCTACCGGCCCCCAGCAGCCTCCTGGGCTGAGGACCTCCAATGCAGATGGTAGAAAGAGCCCAGTGCCATCTGAACTTCACACATGGCTGTCCCCTCACCAAACTGCCACCTCGCCACGTTGAAGACCTCGCCAGCATATGTGGGGTTCAGGTCCCCATGATACTAGGAATATCCACAGAGAGGAAGTGGAAGAGCTTTCCCCAGAGAATCCATGTCGACCAGGCCAGGCCTCTGGAGAACGTGGACAGGGAACTCTGGGCAGTGGAAGCGTCATTGCTGGATGGCCATGGCCAGCTGTCTTCCCCACACCCCTCCCGCATAGCTCACCGGCTGCTGCCACCTGCAGGTGCTTTTTCTGAACCCACAGGATGGACAGAGAGCAACCCTGGGTCTCACCTACCAGATGTGGATCTGCTCAGCTCCTCCACTGAGGGCAGACAGTGTGCTTGCTTCTTCCTGAAGTCCCTGGGACTCTGGGTCTGAGGCTGAGGACATGGTCACCCTGTGTGCGTGCTTGTTAAATGAGGAAGTGAATGCCTCCCTGTCCCAGCGCCTGGTTTTCAAGATGAATTGCTCAAGACGAGCCTTGGCCTGGCAGCCAGATCGCCACTACTGATGGCATGGTCCTGTTGGCTGTGGCTACGTCTGATGGCCACTGACATCAGGACTGATAGCATAGTGGGAGGTGGGTGGACAACCTTGGCTTTGTGTTGGTGCTTGTTGGAAGCTGCACATCTGGAGACGCTGAGAGCAGGGCTAGCCTAGTACAGGAAAGGGGTAGAGCCAGGAAGATCCAGAATCCTACTCTAATATGTGTGTTGGAGGAGGGTGACACCCCAGTCTGGTGGAGGAGGCACAGTTCTCTGACTTAGGAGAGCTCCCAAACTGAGGGCAAAGGTACCATTACTTATGCAGGTCATGCATGCAGGCAATGCATTTGTTCGTTCATTCAGGATGCACCTTTGGGCCAGTTCCTGGGGAATAAGGGAGTAAATTGGGTCTGGCACCTGAGGGCAACCAGTGGAGGGGGTGCCCCACGGGTCAGGACTTGGGCAGGAGAAATGCTGAAGACCAGTGACTGCCTCTTGCGTAGGATTTACAGAACAGATAAACTGAGGCCTCCCCATACTGCAGGGACCTGGAGGGAAGAAGCAGGCCCAGTCCTGCTTCAGGGCTGCCTGACCCTGTCCACAGGCTCGTCCTTGCGACACTGACCCTATGTCCCCTGCAGGTCATGAGCATCCTCAGCAACCCTGGCGCCGTGGCCCCCCAGCCGCAGGCCGACTTCTCCCTCTCCCCGCTGCACAGCGGTCTGTACTCGGCCACCTCCATCTCGGCCAGCTGCAGCCAGCGTGCCGACTCCATCAAGCCTGGAGACAGCCTGCCCACCTCCCAGTCCTATGGCCCACCCACCTACAGCACGACCGGCTACAGTGTGGACCCCGTGGCTGGCTGCCAGTACGGCCAGTATGGCCAGAGTGAGTGCCAACGGCCCCGAGTGTACCACTCCCCTCCCTCATTCCAAGGACTCCTGCTTACTTCTAGAGAGAGCAGTCTGGTGTTAGGGTGTGGGCGCCTGTTTTGCAGATGGGGAAGTTCAAATCCAGATAGGAGACAGACTTAGCCCAAGATGACACTGAGCTGAGCATCCAGGTCCCTTTTCTCAGCCAGGTCCCTTTCCTTTTCCTTTGGATTCCCGTGGAAACATCACTTCGCATTTTCCTGTGACCACATGTCAAAATGTAAGAAGAAACAAGTGGCAGTCTACGCGCAGGACCGGCCCAAGCCCTGCTGCCCGCGCCCCCCGGATCGTCCTCCGATCCCGGGCCCTGCGCCCCTGGCCATTCCGGCGCCTTTAGCGGAGAGGTTGGAGACTCCGCGCGTCGCCATTTCTGGGACCAGGCTGCCGCTTTCCGTGGTTTTTCGGCGCCGGGGACCGACCCCTCGCCCCGGGTTCCGGGCGCCGCTCGCGCGTCCTGGGGGGCTCTGGGCCCCGTGTTCTGTGTTCTGGTCTGGAGCCGGAGCTCTGGAGGCGTTGAGTTGGATGGGGTCGGGGACCCAGACCGGTGGGACTTGGAAGAGATGAGAACCCGGCCTCAGCGGCCTTCGTCTTCCAGGTAACGGGGCCGCCCCCAACTCCCCTGCGCCAGGGTTAGCGGGCTATCCGTAGCGCCGCCACTCCGCGGGCTGCGTTGCCCAGCCCTGTGACCTGAGCCCCCGTCCTGAGGCCCCCGGCACCCTGCCGGGGTCGCGCGCCTGGTCCTTTGGCCCGCCCCTACCCTCCTGAGTTTGATCCTTGCTGTGCCAGGGAGAGCGGCCTGTTTATTGGTCAGACAGGACTTTTTTTCTTTTGGGGAGAAAAAGATGGGCTCGAGAACGGTAGAGTTTGGGATTCAAGGCACAGGCGGTAAGAGCGTGAGGCGGCCTCTGATCCGGTTTCGGAGAATTCGCGGTTCCGGGAGAGAGGAGACTCAGATGAGCCCCTGCTGACTTGAGAGAGAGAGAGAGAGAGAGAGAGAGAGAGAGAGGCAGACAGACACTACACTGCCAATTGCTGAGAAGAACTGGAAGAAGCAGAAAGAATCCCCAACTCGTGGTGAGCAGCGCGCCCTCACCATGAGTGGTGCTGTGCTGGTGAGCCGCCTCCCGGACCCCAGCAGCAGCTTCCGGGAGGATGCCCCGCGGCCCCCTGTGCCTGGAGAAGAAGGGGAGACCCCGCCGTGCCAGCTTGGGGCAGGCAAGGGCCGCGTCACCAAGCCCATGCCTGTGTCTTCTAATACCAGGCGGAATGAAGACGGGCTGGGAGAGCCCGAGGGGCGGGCGTCCCCCGACTCCCCCCTGACCAGGTGGACCAAGTCCTTGCACTGCTTGTTGGGCGATCAGGACGGCGCGTACCTCTTCCGGACTTTCCTGGAGAGGGAGAAATGTGTGGATACCTTGGACTTCTGGTTTGCCTGCAATGGGTTCAGGCAGATGGACCTCAAGGATACCAAAACCCTGCGGGTGGCCAAAGCCATCTACAAGAGGTACATCGAGAACAACAGCATTGTGTCCAAGCAGCTGAGGCCCGCCACCAAGACCTACATCCGAGATGGCATCAAGAAGCAGCAGATCGACTCCGTCATGTTCGACCAGGCACAGACGGAGATCCAGTCAGTGATGGAGGGCAACGCCTACCAGGTCTTCCTGACTTCGGACATCTACCTGGAGTACGTGAGGAGTGGCGGGGAGAACCCCGCCTGCCTGAGCCACGGGGGCCTGGGCAGCCTCAAGGTCCTGTGCGGCTACCTGCCCACCCTGAATGAAGAGGAGGAGTGGACTTGTGCCGACTTCAAGTGCAAACTGCCCCCCACCGTGGTCAGCTTGTCCAGCAAAACTCTGAGGGCTACAGCCAGCGTGAGGTCCACGGAGACGGCTGAGAGCGGATACAGGTCCTTCAAGAGGAGCGATCCTGCTAATCCCTATCACGTAGGCTCTGGTTACGTCTTTGCACCAGCCACCAGTGCCAATGACAGCGAGATCTCGAGTGACGCTCTGACCGACGACTCCATGTCCATGACGGACAGCAGTGTAGATGGGATCCCTCCTTATCGCATGGGAAGTAAGAAACAGCTCCAGAGAGAGATGCATCGCAGTGTAAAGGCCAATGGCCAAGTGTCTCTACCTCATTTCCCGAGAACCCACCGCCTGCCCAAGGAGATGACCCCCGTGGAACCCGCCGCCTTCGCAGCCGAGCTCATCTCGAGGCTGGAGAAGCTGAAGTTGGAGCTGGAGAGCCGCCACAGCCTGGAGGAGCGGCTGCAGCAGATCCGCGAGGATGAAGAGAAGGAGGCGTCCGAGCTAGCACTGAGCTCGCGGGAAGGCGTGCCAGCCCAGCACGCCCTGTCCCTGCTGCCCTCTGGCAGCTACGAGGAGGACCCCCAGACAATCCTGGACGACCACCTGTCCAGGGTTCTTAAGACCCCCGGCTGCCAGTCTCCCGGCGTGGGCCGCTCGAGCCCACGCTCCCGCTCCCCTGATCACCACCACCATCACCATCACCAGCCATACCACCCCCTGCTCCCGCCAGGAGGCAAGCTGCCCCCAACTGCTGCCACCACCACCGCAACCCTGGCCTGTCCACTGCCCGGCGGCAAGGGCTTCGTGACCAAGCAAACCACAAACCACGTCCACCACCACTACATCCACCACCACAGCGGCCCCAAGACCAAGGAGGAGATTGAGGCCGAGGCCACACAGAGAGTGCGCTGCCTCTGCCCCGGGAGCCCCGAGTATTACTGCTACCCCAAGGGCAGGGGCCACCCCAAGGCTCCAGAGCCCATGCCCGGGGAACAGTTTGGTGGCAGCAGAGGCAGTACCTTGCCCAGACGAAGCGGGAAAGGCACGGAGCCCGGCCTGGCCCTGCCGGCCAGGGAAGGAGGGGCCCCCGGTGGAGCTGGGACCCTGCAGCTTCCTGGCGAGGAAGGAGACAGGTCGCAGGATGTGTGGCAGTGGATGCTGGAGAGTGAACGCCAGAACAAGCCCAAGCCTCATAGTGCCCAAAGCACAAAAAAGGCTTCTCCCTTGGAGTCTGCCCGAGGGTCCCCAGGTGAACGAATCAGCCGGCACCATCTGTGGGGGAGCGGTGGGCATCCCCGCACCACCCCCCGTGCCCACCCCTTCACCCAAGACCCTGCAATGCCGCCCCTGACTCCACCCAATACTCTGGCACAGCTGGAAGAGGCCTGCCGTAGACTGGCTGAGGTGTCGAAGCCCCCAAAGCAGCGTCACAAAGAGCCAAAGAAGCCGGCAGGCGTCCACGCCCTCCAGGCCAGTGAGTTGGTCGTCACTTACTTTTTCTGTGGAGAAGAGATTCCGTACCGGAGGATGCTGAAGGCGCAGAGCTTGACATTAGGCCACTTCAAAGAGCAGCTCAGCAAAAAGGGAAATTATAGGTATTACTTCAAAAAAGCGAGTGACGAGTTTGCCTGCGGAGCAGTTTTCGAGGAGGTCTGGGATGATGAGACGGTGCTCCCCATGTACGAAGGCAGGATCCTGGGCAAGGTGGAGAGGATCGACTGAGCCCGTGGGCTGCGCTCGGCTCTGGCGAGCCCTGCAGCCCCAGCTCCCGCGAGCTGCTGGCCACGTGAGCGGCGGCCCTAGAACAACTTGGAAGGAAAACACAGCCCACGAGGAAGACAGAGCCTAGGAAGGCCTTGGCCATGGGGGCCTTCAGGAGGGCGAGGCAGGCTGGTGGTGAGGATTCACGAACTGGGTCTTGAGAGAAGAAAAGCCTGAACTATTTATTAAAACCATGACCACTCTTGGCTGTGGAAGATGCTGACCATTAGAGAGACTGCCATACATAATATATGACTCCCTAGGGATCTGAAATCCATAAACTAAGAGAAACTGTGTACAGCTTACCCGGACAGAAGTCCTTTCTGATATTTATTGAGCGGTTGCTTCCCCTGCCCCCGTTTATGGATATGCTGCTTTACTCGTGGAAGGGGAGAGAGAAGGTCCTATTTGTTCCGTCGAAACTTGGGAGCTGAGCTCTCAAAGGATGTTGGCGATTTCTTCAGTAAAGAGGCGTGGCCTGCGTTTCTCCCAGTGAAGACAGACTGTCAGAAAAGGGTACCCGCCGCTGACCCGCAGAACGCAGTCCGTCTCTTCATGCTGCTGCTATGTCATCATTGCAGTCTCCAGGGTTGACCGTCGGCAGTGTCATGGCCATTCGCTGGCTGGCCTGATCCAGCGCGTGTAGTGGGGGCCCTCACTGAGTGTCTGTGTAGGTGGGGGTTTCCCCAGTGTCGTCCTGTGACCAAGGCATCGTGTCTTCGAGCCCCTCTGCTGGCACAGGGCGTGGTCACTGAGGCGGTCCCGGCGTCACCTCCTTGTGGTTCAAGCTTGCGCTTTGATCGAATTGCTTTTTCTTCCCACGGACTTTTCTTTCTTCTTCTTCTTTTAAATGAGTCTTTGGACAACAGCTATCCAGGAAACTACACTCCCTCCCACCCCAAGAAATGAGCGGCTGTGGGGGAGACCCAGCGGCACCTTCCTGCAGACACCCTCACTTTGATGTTTGGATTTTTGTGTTAAGTTATGTGTACATTCTGTTTGCCATCGGTCCTTGTACTTATACGTGTGTGTGTATATAGTGTACGGCAAAAGATATCGATCCACTATCTCTAGTGCTTGACTTTGAACCAGTACAGTACCTGTACTTGCACGGGGCCCGCTCCGTGTGTCGCCCTATATTGTAGGGCTCCAGCTTTCCCTTGGTTTTTAAAAGGGGCTTATGTATAAATATATTTTATGCCTTTTTATTACAAGCCTTGTACTCAATGACTTTTGTCATGGCATTTTGTTCTACTTATACTGTAAATTATGCATTATAAAGAGTTCATTTAAGGAGAATTACTTGGTACAATAATTATTGTAATTAAGAGATGTAGCCTTTATTAAAATTTTATATTTTTCAAAAAAAAAAAAAAAAAAAAAAAAAAAAAAAAAAAAAAAAGAAACAAGTGGTATTACTTTTACTAACATGTCATATTTAATCCCATATATCCAGAAAGTGATCACTTCAATATGAAATCATGAATGAGTTACTTCACCCACTGCTCTTTGTGCTGGCTGGGTGGATGGAATGAATGAATGAATGTGTTTGACAAGCAGTGTGTGTTTTACACTTACAGCCCATTGGAATTCAGACTCTGAATTTCAACATTGACACACCCAAGTTTTTCCAAAATAGAATTCTGAGTTTCCCAACCACGAAATGGCTAAATTGAAGAGCAGCTTTAAAATTCAAATTAGAACAACCTAAACAAACATTCAGAGTTTGGTTGGTGGTGTTCGCCAGTTCAGCTTTGCTGGGTGGTTCTGAGTACTGAGCTCTGTGCTTAACTGCCTGAGCCTGCGATCTCCCCAGACCCTGCAGTGGCCTCACTCGCTCATTCCAGCTGCTGTCCGCTTGGCACCAGCCTGGAGGCCAGGCCCACAGCCCCTTAGACCAAAGGCTGGAGGAAGGGCAGCAAGGCAGGCCTGCAATGGGGGAGCAAGAGCCAGAGGGCACCCTCCTGCCCCACCTCCACATGAGGCCTCACCTGCTGGTGTCAAACTAATCTGAAGGGCACACGGGGAGTGGGAAGAGGCCTCCAAGCCTGGGGGATCCTCTCCTCCAGCCGCAGCCCTGGCCTGACCTCTCCGACCTCTGCTTCCTGTACCCCTCTCCATCTCTTCCTCACATGACCTTGGCCTCCATGGCTAAATGAGAGCCAGCTGTGTGGGCCTGCACTGCCCAGCTGCGTGTGTGTGTGGACCCTCCCTGTGCCTGGGCATGCTTGCTCGTGTGCAGAGTGGTGTCTGTTATGAATGTATGGTGACTTGTGTCTGCGCACACCATGTGCATGTGGTGTGTCTGAGCAACTAGCATGCGTGTGTTGGCAAACATCTTTGCAGAGAGGTGAGCATTTGTGTGGGGGATGTGGCAGTCCTGTGTAGAAATATGCATATAGACTATTGATACATGAACATAGCTCACCTAGGTTGTCTGTACGGGATTTTATATGAATGTATGTGTGCACACTTGTGGCAGTGGAGTATGTTAAAATGTTTTCAGGTGTATGTTTGTGGATGCGTGGATGCATGTATTTGGCATAGGTGTGCATGTGTAGCTGTGTATAACAAGTGTATGTACATGTGTGTAAATGTGTGTTTAGGCATGCACATTGCTGGCAGTGACTGCAATGTGTATGTGTGTGTGGATGGTCAGGTGCACTGTGGGCAGTGATTCAGGGGTACAGCCCGAGCAGCAGGGGTGTGAGGGTTGGAGGGGGGAGCACAGGTCTGCATGCTTGTCTGAAAGCAGGGCGCATGAGAGTGTGTCCTAGGGCCCCGGGCGACCCCCTGACCCCGCCCATGTGTCCAGACTGCAGCGGGACACACATGCTCTTGATCAAGACTGAGAGCGGTTCCAGCGGCAGCAGGCCTGGGGCAGGCGTTAGTCACACCAGGAGCCCTGCCCAATTCGGAAATAAAATTAACCCCAAAGTCAGCAAAGGCCGGCAGGGGAGGGGATCAAACAGGGAAGGGGCCCAGGAGGCGAGAAAGGAGTGTTTGTTCCCATTAGCTGGAGGAGTAGGGCACAAGTTCCTGGGCCTCAGCTCCCCTCCCCTCCTGTACCTTCCTCCAGCCCTCTTCTTCCTCTCACTCTCCTCCAGCTCCACCCCTGCCCCCCAGCTCCTCCAGAGAGAGCTCCGAGCTGCACTTGGGCTACTTCCTCTAACCCTTCCCAAAGAGATGCAGGCTCCCCCTCTCACCTGCTTACAGCTGTCCTGGACTCCAGTTTAGCCCCAGGAGCACTGGCCAAAAGACATGGCCTTCATCACTGTGATTCTCAAAAACTCTGGGCAGATGCCAAAACTAGAGTGTGGGAGAGTTAGGCAGCTTTCCCAAAGCCCCACAGCCAGGGGTGGTGGGCTTAGAGCCACCCTCACTTGATATTGCAGCCAAAACAGACTGTGTGAGACCCTTACTGAGACACCTGTACTTGCCCACATGTGGGTCTGTGCTCATCGCTTTACCTGCAGCTGGATGCAGGTAAGCCCTCACCCGTGTGTGTGTGTGTGTGTGTGTACGTACAGATGTGTAAGATTCAAACACACAAAACATATGGGTGTGGAAGCAAGGACACCTGCCTCCTGGACACCCACTCTGAGCTTGGCCTGGCAGTGTTTGTGGCTGCTGCCATTGCACGGCAGAGGATGTAGGGGACCCACAGAGCGGTCACGTGCCTGAGGACACACAACAGCACAAATCAATGAGTTCACAGCCACACCTGCAGCCCAGGTCCACACGGGGCCACAGACCGAGCAAATACATGGGCCAGGCTCTGGCCAAAGGGTCCTCCCCTTTTTTCTGGGCCCCTCTGGTTCCCTAGAACTACTTCACTCCTTCTTTTCCTGCCCTGGCCATTGTCTGACCATCTGTCACTGCCTGCTCCTGGGAGGGGTGGGGGGCCAGGGACGGGGCACCCGGCAGATTAGTATGGTCCTGGTGTTCCCAGAGGCCGGGGCTGTGCTAATGATGGGACTGATGGGACGCAGAAGTGTGAAGAGAATGTTAATAGATC
This sequence comes from Ochotona princeps, assembly GCF_030435755.1. NCBI lineage: Eukaryota > Metazoa > Chordata > Mammalia > Lagomorpha > Ochotonidae > Ochotona > Ochotona princeps. Next base: position 129,866,182 of record NC_080833.1, read on the forward strand.
TGCCAAGTCTAATAAGAGTTTGTGTCTAGAAGAGTCCCCCTCAGGGGCCGCGGACTGACGAGGCGCTGACGGCCGAGGTTTGTTTACTGCTTGGCATCACCGCCATATCTCCTGCCACCTCCTGCGTAATCTAATTTGAGATGTTTAGAACCCGGACACGGGTGCGAGCAGAGAAGGGGACATGCAGGGACACAGGGACAGGGATGGCCACTGGTGGTGGTTATGATAAGAGATGTCACAGCCTTGTCCCTTGCAGACCCTCAACCACCTCGTCCTTTCCAAGGTGGGGAGAGGTAAGCCCTGTGACCATCGTGTGACCTTGGCGTTGGCAGGGTCACCAGCCAAGGTAGGCTTCCTGGTGTTTTCTTAGGTACCTGGACAGGGTGAAGACAAGCTCCTACTGTGCACTGGGCCATGGCAGGTGTCTGGGAGAGGCACGAGAGGGGACACACCGAGTGATGCGAGGCGCAAGCAGCATCCATACAGCCCCTCCTTGCAGCAGTGCTGGGCGGGATTCTGGACTGGCTTTCTTCGGGGTCTCAGTTTCCATTCGTGCGCAGTGAGCACCCTCAGGCCTGAAGCCCATGGCTGTTGGAAGAGTCAAATGGGATTGGCTCAGCCTGGCACTCAGCGAGTGCTCATCCCTCATGCACATTTTCCCCAAAACCGGTCCTTTCAACCCCACCCGCAAGCACAGCCCGTGGAGGACTTAGGGAGGAGGCACACAACAGCCTCTCGTGATGAGGATAGGATCTCCGACCTTGCCTGGAGAGTAAATGGCCCCCATTGAGAGTTGAGGTACAGAGACCTTTGTGCAGCCTCGGTGTCATGCATAATCCAGGTGCTGTTCCATGCAGGCTGCAGGTCTGGGTAGCAGCTATCAGTAGAGTGTCAGACACAGGGCAGCTTCCAGGAAATGGGCCTGTCAGTGCTTCTGGCCTCAAGGACTGCCGTGTATATTAAGGGAAAGAAGAGCCAGAAGGACTTAGGAACTCTGTAAACGCTAGCACCTGCTCTTCCCATTCTGGTTCCTCGCTCCAAGAGGGAGGCCTCTGGGCAGGTGGACTCTGGTGCCCAGGTGGGTCTGTCTGTAGGTGGCAGAGATGGGAATGCATCATGCCCTCGCTCCAGGATAAAGGACAGGCCTCAGGCAAGACAAGGCCAGCTGCAGCTATCTCTGCGGTGTCAGCTGGAGATCTGGTGGCTGCAGAGGGAGGACGGTGGCTCCTGGGCCTTAGCTAGGGCTTCCCTTCCCTCTCCTCCCCTGCTCAGGAGCCTGGAAAGCTCAGACATTCCAGAGCAACCCCAGGACATTGGCACATCATGGCAGCATCAGGGCAACTGAACCTCTGTGATGGCCATCTCTATTATTGTTGTTATTATTATTTACAGATTTATTTATTTTTATTGGAAAGGCAGATTTATAGAGAAGGAGAGGCAGATTATCTGTGTTCTGGTTCGCTCACCCAAATGGCTGCAAAATACCTGGAACTGAGCCAATCCAAAACCAGGAGCTAGGAGTTTCTTCTGGGTCCCCCATTTGGGTGCAGGATGATAAGGACTTGGGCTATGCTCTAGTGCTTTCCCAGGCCACAAGCAGGGAGCTGAATGGGAAGTAGAGCAGCTGAGACACGAACTGGCCCCCGTATGAGACATCAGCTCTTGAAGGGGGACGATTAGCCAGTTGAGCCACTGCACTGGGCTCTGTGACGGCCATCTTAAAAAGTATTTTCTCACAATAAGACTCCTCACAGCAGCTCTGGGGGAAGCCAGATTAGTTTCTCCCATTTTAGAAATGAAGGAGACAGACTTAAAGGGCAAAAGCTTCTGCCCAAAACCACGCAATCAGGAAGGAGCTGGGATGGCAAGTCTGCATTTGCCACCTTGCGTACTTTTCGCACCTACTGGAGGTCAAATTTTCCCACCAAGCCCACTTCTAGGGTCCCTGTGCCTGCCTTTAAACTCTTTATCCATGAGCCAGACAAAGCGTGGTCACAGGCACAGGCTTGTGGAGCTCCAAGGAGCTCTGCAGCCTCAGTACTATGAGTAGCCCCATTTTACAGACCAGAACCCTGAGGTTTGGAGGGGTAACACTGTGTGCTCCAGATTGCAAACTCAACAGTGGCAGGCCTGGATCATACAGACTACAAGGCCTCTCTGTGGGCCAGGAACCGGCATTGCCCACTTGCCTTTCTTGACTTCATCCTTAGGCTGTGCTTACCACCCAGGGGTGCCACCCATCTGCTCTTGGCAGGAGCCTGCTATGTTGGGGCAGCATGTAAAGCGTGGTCTTCTCTGGACAGGTGATAGGGCAGGTATGGAACCTGGCCTCAGGATTCCTGGCATGGTGGTGTTTCTGCCCATCTCTGCCTCCTGGAGTGTTGGCTTGGCCACAGTGACAGATCCTGGCTTTGGAGTCTACAGCCGTGTGTGTCAGGAGGCCTTGGCCAGGAGCCAGGAAAGGCCTCTGGTCAGGACTGATTGATGCTGCAGCCTCAACAGGCCCAATCAGGACAGCCAAGACAGAAAGCATGTGCACCTGGACCAGTGTCAGACACATGCACATACACGTGTACAGGTGCTTGTCCCTGGCTCAGGCGGCACTCACCTGTATGCAGTGTCAGTGCATGACAGATCTTCCCCCGTCTGTCTACTCAGAAGAGGGCACAGGACTCCTGCATGTATGCGCATGTGCTTGAGCAGGTGCTGCTCTTGTGTGATGTTCATCATGACTACATAGATAATCTTGATCCCACTCCACTTACACAGATATGCACACACAACCCTGTCTGGGTGGCCAGAACTGGGCCTCAATTCGCTGTGTGTCCGTCAGCCTGCTCTTCCTTCTGTATGGAGCACTCAGTTCATTAGAAGGCAGAAGGAGCTTGCCTCGTTACTAGCTGTCCTCAGCAGGACTTGCCAGATGGCCTCCATAGCAGGGCAATGTCAAGGACTGTTTGGAAGAGCAATTTTAATTCCCTTTTCAACAATGGGAATATCCTCTCGTACTTTCCCACAGGGCCCATGAGAGAGCTGAGCAAATAAGTGTTAGGTAAAGCTTTGCTGAATGATTGGACAAGAGTGAAAGAGTTTCATGAAGAGGTGGGTGGGTGGCTGGCTGGCTGGATTGAAGGAAGGATGTATGTGTGGGTAGATGGATTTATGGCTGAATGGATAGACTGGTAGGTGGATGGATGATGGATAAAGGATGGGTAGATGGATGGATGGATGGGTAAATGGATGGGTTGGGTGGGTGAACAGAAGGAAGGAGGTAGGGAGGAGGCGGATGGAACAATTTTCAAAGAGAACCTCCATATCTGAGTTTCTGTCTCTCTCCCCAGCTGCTGTTGACTACCTGACCAAAAACGTGAGCCTGTCCACACAGCGCCTCATGAAGCTGGGGGAGCACTCGGCCGTGCTGAGACTGCTGGCAGTGGAAACTGGCCAGGCCTACTAGGGTCCCTGGGATGACTTGCCCCAGGCTCAGCCCCACCCAGCCTTGCCTGACCCCTGAGCCTCCTGGCCTCTGCTCCCTCCTGCCCCTGGAGCCTCTGGAGCCTCAGGAGGCCTAGAAGGGAGACCCTTTCCTTCTCATTGCCCAGGCCCTGGAGGGGCACAGCTCACATTGCTCACCTGCGTAACGGACCCAGTTCATGACCCCTGGGCTTGTGTGACCCCGTGCTAGCCCCAGAGGGTCCTGCTAACCTTCAGTGCTCCCACAGTCCAATCGACTGTGGCCTCTTGGCCATCTCACCTCAGTGGACTCTGTGGCTTCCCCTGAACAGAACACCTCTGCCCCCCACCCCAAAAAGGATGGCGCCCATGACGAGGGCCTTGAGCCCTTGGGCTCTGGATGCAGGGGTGCCCTGGTGGACATGGAGGTGAAGCCCACAAGGCCACTGTCAGTAGAAAGGGCTGGGAGCTGGCCCCAAGTCAGGTCCGTGGCCCAGCATCAGAAGCAAAGCCCTTCCCTCCCATGGACACTGGACCCTAGTAGAGGGGCCTGGCCCTGGGTTCTTACCATGAAGTGACCAGGGTGACCGTCGGCCTCCACCCAGGGATTGGGTGGGGGTGCTTCAGGACCGTCCCCACACATCTCTGCTTGGGAGGGGTGTTGTAGGAGGGCCACAGCCCAGGGAGAAAGACCAGGAATGGGGCTTTATCAGGGAGTAGGACCCTGTGACAGCAGGGCTTGTCAGCCCCAGAGCAGGCATCTGGAAGCAGAGAGCTTTCAGCCTGCAGCTCGGCCTCCAATCTTGTCTACCCCCATGGAGGGCCTGGGCTTGTGGAACCTTTTAGTTTCCTCAGATGGGCTGGGGAGAGGGACATGGCAGTGAGGGGGCTGAAGGCAGTCTCAGAAGGGCCTTTGCTTGGGGGTTTGAGCCAAGGTGTTCGCTTGCAACCTTCAAGTCCGCACCAGGAGCTGAGCTGCACAAAGCCTGCTACAGAGTGCTGAGCCCCTTCTGCACATGCCTATTTTCATGGTGGGAGTTCGAGGGGGGGACCTCCAAGGGGCAGAGACCTTGGGAGTTGAGCTTTGGGCCCAGGCAGGGGTTGCTTGCCCCACAGGAAGGCCCCTGAATCCCTCAGCTGCTGTCCCATGCAGAGTGGCATGACTCAGTGAAGTCAAATGCCCAGCCAAGGAGCTTGTGTCTCATGATGCCCCACAGCTGAACTAGGGCACGTGGCCACTTTGCCAGCCACCACCCTGATACCAAAGGTTCCAGAGTAGAGAGGGGAGGCACCTTCTTTTACCCCTCAAGCTCCCCAGTCGCTCTAAGAGCTGGGTACCCCTGTTAGCCGCTCCCTTGGAATTGCTCACCACTTTCATCTGCTTCTCAAAGGTGTATGCGTCTTCATTGTGGTTGTTACAGTCTTCTGCTCTCGGATCACCTTCATCAAGTGCTGTTGGGGGCTGGGCACTCGGATGGAGGACTCCGTGCTGAATCCACAGACATTGGACCTGATGGTTTGTCGCTATCTGAGCATACGAGGCCACCTCTCTGCTCAGTCCGTTCTTCTTGTCCTTGTCCAGCACAGAGGGAAGGGCTGCTGCCTCAATGTCTCGTTGAGATCTCCCCCAGGGGGCTGGACTGGCAGGGGACAAAGCCACTTGTCTGTATGAACATCACCTCTGTGACATAGCTCACCTGCTTCTTATCTTCAGAAAGTTCTGGACATGATCACGGTGGCTCAGATCTCCACTTGCGAAGGACCTGTGGAGTCATGGGGGATAGGGGACAGACAGGCACATGTGGCCCGTTAGGTTCAACCTCGGTCTCGGCTAGAGCAACCATTCCAGGAGACTTTAGGTTCTTCCAGGGTACAAGAATTTGGGTGGTGAACCAGCTTCTGAGAGTACTCTGTCTCCACGCTCCCTCTCCTTGACACTAAAAACCATACAAAAAGATGCCACCAGCATTCTGTGGCTAGGCATCCACCTGCAGTTCTGGCATCTCCTATGGTGCTGCTTTGGGCTTGGCTGCTACACTTACAATCCAGCTCCCCACTCACAGCTAGGAAAGCAACAAACAATGGTCTAAGTCCTTGGGTCCCTCTACTCATGTCAGAGGGCTGGGAGAAACCCCAAGCTCCTAACTAGGACCAGCCCACATTCAGCTAATGAGGACACTTAGGGAGTGAACCACCAGATGGAAGATCCCTCTCTGTCTCTACTTGTTTCTCTGTAAAGCTGTCTTTCAAATAAAAATAAAATTCAAAGAAGGTTTATTTAAACAAAAAAAAAAAAAGGAAAGAAAAGCGTCCTCTCTGGATTTCTCTGATATTTTAATACTTCCAGTCCAAAGTCATTACAAATGTGCTGCTTCTATATAGATTCATCCACAGTGCACACAGTATATGGTGAAGATGGGATCCAGGTGTCCTCATGCTCAATAAAAGTCCCATAACCCTTGCAGGCCCTGGGCCCACTCTTCTCACACCACTCAGCAGAGCATGATTATGACAACACGTAACTGAGGACAGGAAAAGTGGTGATGCCTTCTTCTGCTGGCACTCAGCAGGAGGTGGAGGTCTGTGTTCTCAGCTGCAATTGCCTGAGAACACAGTTTCCACTTGACCTGGTCATGATGGGGGAGGGAGGAACCAGTTCTAGGTTCAAATAACACGGAGTCTCCCTGCCGTGATCAAACCTTCATTTTTCCTCAAATATGTCTTCATTTGCTGTCTCTCTGGCACCATTTTGAGAATCTTCACAAGAACTTTTTTTTTCTTTTCTTTAAACTTTAGCCACTGAGCTACCAAGCCAGGCCCTCCTGATGAGATTTTAATGTCTTCCTGATTTAGTTTGATGGGCGAGTACGTATCCAGAAATTAACCATTACTAGTACGTTTACACTCTGCGTTAGTCGTCCCTAGTGATCCATTGCCATTTTTTTTGTCAGTGAAGATTTATTTTATCTATATGGAAGGCAGAGTTATAGAGAAAGAGGGAGAGTTAGAGAGATCTTCCATCTGCTTATTCCTCTCCAAGTGACCACAATGGCAAAAGAAGGACCAGGTGGAAGCCAGGAGCCAGTGGCTTCTTCAGTTCCCTGACATCAATACAGGGACTCAAGCGCTGGGGCATCCTATTCTCACATAGATAAAATAAACCTTCAGGTTTCTTCACTACTAAATTTTACCAAACACCAATGATTGTAGAATGATTGTAAAAATTGGAAAGGGAGAAAACAATTCCAAACTTATCCTAGGCCTAACAATAGTTAGATTTCAAAACTAGACTGAATCAGCAGTTGGCAGATCTTATCCTACATCTGACACTGTGTTCAATTGAAAAACACAATGGAATGGCTCAGTAAAAATTCAATCTCCATTGTAGCACAATTGGTCTTCTGTAGATTTATTTCTTAATGCTTCTTCTGAAATAACCTTTCATATCCCAGAAATCAAACTAAACATATCCTACACCAGTATACCTGATAAAAATAAAGGTAAACAAAAGGAAGAAAATCAAAGGCACAGAAATAGGAATGAAGATACAATTCTTTTTGCTTTACATGTTGTTTCCCCTGATTTTCTTAAGAGTGAAACCTAATGAATGCATTCAGCCATTAGAAAGAATAAAATATTGTATTTGTTGCAAGATAGATGAAACCGGTTATGATAAGACTTAGAATGGTGATTATTCCAGGTTGGGAAGAGTGAGGCCTGGGGACAGGAAGAAGGTGGAACAGGTAGCAAAGAAAGTGAGACAGAAGGTACAAGATCCAGGGTTCCATCCCAGCGTGTGGTGACTACAGTTCACAATATGATAAGTTTATGCAGGAAATAGGAATGGAGGAACCCTGTGCTGTTGAAACAAAACCTGGGCACCTGGTTTACTCAGCGTATGCTATATATGTACTCAAATACTGCACTGTGCCTCATGTTAGCATTCAAGTACATGCCGATCAAAATTCACTATAATTTGTTTAAACTCAGAATCATCCTCTCAAACTAACAGTGAGCCATCTCTATACAATTACTGTTTTAAAATTGATAACTGTAGTTTTTTTAAATATTTATTTACTTATTGGCAATTCAGATTTACAGAGATAAGGAGACAGAGGGAAGGATCTTTCACCCACTGGTTCACTACCCAATTGACCTCAAGAGTCTGAACTGAAATGATCTGAAGCCAGAAGCCAGAAGGCAAGAGCTTCTTCAGGGTCTTGCATGCAGACACAGGGTCCTAAGACTTTGGGCTGTCTTCTACTGCTTTCCCAAGTCACAGGCAGGGAGCAGGATCAAAAGTGGAATACCCAGGACAAATGAACCAGCAAACATATAGGATCCTGGCTCACGCAAGGTCAAGACTTTAGCCACTATGCTACCATAGCAGGCCATTTTTAATTCTTTCAAAAGAATTTATTATTTGCTTAAATGTGAGAATCACAGTACAAGAGTTAAAAACAGACAGACAGAGATCTTCCCTCCACTTGTTTACTCCCCTACGGCCACAATAATTAGCAAGGTCCAGCCAAAACCAGGAGCCTGACATTCCATTCAGATCCTCCTCAGGGCTGCAGGCATTCAAGGAACTGGGACATTTTATGTTATCTTCTAAGCACAGTAGCAGGAAGCTAGCTCAGAAAGGGAACATCAGAGCATAACTGGTCCTTATATGGAATGCTGGCACTGCATGCAGCAATGTAACATGTTATCTTACAACATCCACCCCAAGGATTATTTAAATACTCAAAACCTGGAACTGGCATGGGAGCCTAACAGGTAACATCCTGGCACCCACAGAGACCCATATAAGCACCAGTTCTAATCTTAGCTGTTCCACTTCCCATCCAGGTCCATTCTTGTGGCCTGGGAAAGCAGTGGAGGACAGCCCAATACCTTGGCACCCTGCACCCACGTGGGAGACCAGGAAGACACTCCCAGATACTGGCTTCAGATTGGCTGAGCTCCGGCTGTGCTCCAGGTGTTGAGGCCACTTGAGGAGTAAACTAGAAGGCAGAAGATCTTCCTGTATCTGCTTCTCTCTGTATATCTGTCGTTCAAACAAAAATAAATACATCTTTAAAATAGGTAGATAATTAAGTATTAAATAAATAAATAAACACATAAAACAAACTAATACAACTCTGTAATCAAACCACAGGGTGGCTTTTCTCTTTGAACCCCTTGCTCACCTTGTATATGAAAAAAAGTGTTACACTCTTTTGTTCAAATGTGCCTATGCACTTGAAAGGAAGAATGATGGAAAAACAGATGCATTGTGCACATTTTTGGAATGCTTTTAACAGCTGTGGCTGTGTCAGACTGACTCTGGGTCCAACAATGCCCCTTTCGTGTCACATGTGGATGTGAGACACTCAAGTACTTATGCCACCACCAGCTGCTTCTCGATGCTTTAGCAGGAAGCTGGATTAAAAGGGTGGAGCAGAGACCTGTGCTGAAGCCTAGTGTTAAAGTCCTCACCTTACACACGCCCCTGATTCCATATGGGCACTGGTTCATGTCGTGGTGGCCCCACTTTCCATTCAGCTCCCTGCTTGTGGCCTGAAAGGCAGTCGAGGACAACACAAAGCAACGGGGCCCTGCACTCGCATGGGAGATCCAGAATAAGCCCCTGGCTCAGCACTAACTATGATGGCCACTTGGGGAGTGACTAAGCCGACAGATCATCTCTGTTTCTCCTGCTGTCTGTGCCTCTGACTTTCCAAGAGAAATAAATAAACACTGAAAATCAGACAGGGAGGAGTAGCCAGGCTTGAATCAAGTGCACTGAAACAAGATGCATTCATTCCACCTCATCCAAACCATCCTCCTCGTTACACTGTTTGATCCATTTTAATACTGGCAAGGTATTCAACCACATATGAACCCAGTTGGATTCCTGGCTGCTCTACTTCCGATCCAATCTTCAGTCAGCAGAAGATGGCTCACGTGCTTGGGGATCTGTACCCATACAGAAGTACCAAATGAAGGCCCTGAGCCCTGGCTTCAGCAAAGCCCACATTAAGCCATGGTGGCCATTTGAATGGTGTCCACCAGTGAATGCAGGCACACTCTTTACCACACTCCACTTTCTCTAAGCTTTCCTTTCAATTAAATCTTTCTTTTATTGATTATTTTGCGTTATGTGACAGTTTCATCTTTCCTTCCAATTAAATCTTAAAGAGCAAGAAAGTAAGAAAGAAAAACATGACTTACTATGAGATGTCATACTACCGAAGCAGTGACTGGAACAGGGCATAAGATGCATCTTGGGTTTCTCTAGGTTTCTGCTTTTTCTGCCATCTTAATATTTATGCCACGTGTGCTGAGCCTAAAAAGTCACCAGATTACATGTGTATTAATTCAGAGTTATGGCTGCCTGTTCCTGTCCCCGAGTGTACCTCAGTACACTTAGAAGAGAGGAGCTGACCACCTCTTCTCACCGAAGGCTCCAAGGGCACCTCTGGATCAATGAGAGCAAACACTGTCAAGGAAAGTCCTGCCCTCTCTCTGTCTCATCCTTCCTCTCCACCCACCCCTCCCACACTCTCTCTCCTCTTATACCGCCGTTTCTCCCCACCCTCATTTCTTCCTTCTTACCCACCTCTTTCTGTTCCTCCCTTTTCCCTTCTCCCTCCTCCCCTTGCCTCCCCCTGACACTCATAACACCTTCCTGATTTTTGTCCCCACACAACCTTTGGCCCCACCTCAGGCCTCCACCTACCCCGGGACACAAGAGTATACAAGAATATCCAGCAGCTCTGTATCCAAGCCTCCTGAAAAAAGAATACTCTGTCAGAAATGAGAGTGTGTGCAGTCAAGATTTCCAGAATGAGCAGTAGAGGAGACTTCCCTGGAAAATCCCAGAAACCCAAGGAGCTCACCCGACTGTCACAGGTAACAGCCTCACCTGAGAGGCCTGGTGCTGGCTGCAATGGGTTTTTCCCAGGGTGGCCAGCAACACTGAGGGTGGCTCCTCATGGCATGCCCAGGGACTGTGCAGGAAGGGTTCTGCAATATGTATCAGGGGCCAAGCTTCTGGCTTTATTTTCGAGTTTCAGTGCCTGGCACAGGCAACCCCTACCATGGGTGTGGTGGCACACTAGATGCTGCTGCATGCTGCCACATCCCAGCACCCAGTTCCTGTCAGCCACCCCCACATTTGGAAGCCATAGAAGCATGAGATGGTCCAAATGCTTGGGTCCCTGCCACCCACGGGGAAGACCCACATGGAGATTTGGCACCCTGGCTTTGGTGGGGCCCAGTGTGGCCTATGGAAGCCACTTACAGGGAGAGAGCCAGTGGGTGGAAGAACTTACATACCCCCTCTGCCCCACTCTGTTGTGTTTCAATACATAAACACATCATACATAAATATATAACTAAGTAAACAAATACACACCTGTATTCATTCATACTCATGCAAACACACAATGCCTAACTACATGTGTACATATATAATAAACCCACAATACATACACATAATGAATATACCTACATGAATGCATGTGTGCACACACGTAACCATTTGTTGATCGCATAAACAGCTACACATAAACACATATACCTATGTAAATTTCTATTTCATTCTTAACCAAATACATTTAAATATATATGTAAATACAGGCATAAGTATAATCATATACAAATACCTAAACACATTCATTCATACATACATATATACTTACATAAAGACATATACACTTACACTCATAAACATACATATATATAATTACACACACACCTTTATAAGCACACGTATATATACTTAAACACATATACACACCCCAATTTCTTGCCCTAGTTCCCTTTCCCGATCCCATTTCCCCTTGACTCTCTCTTCCCCACCTCTCTCTCTCCCACTACCTCCTCCCTCCTCTCCCTGGGCCCCTAAGTCTCCCTCTTTTCCTGTGCCCCTCTCACACCTACGTTCCTTCTCTGTTATCTCAACACATGAATACACAAAATATACACCTATATAAACTCATACACGGCTACATTCACATTCACAATTACATACATACCTTTTTAATATATAAGCACCTAGATTCACATACACACAATTACGTAAATATATTCCTTTATACTATATACGTATATATATAACACCTACATTCACACACACATATGTGCAAATATCCCATTCCTTGCCCAGGGTCCTTACCTTTCCACACCCCGTCTCCCCTTGTCTCTCCTTCCCCATCTCCCTCTCTCACCCTTCTTCCTCCCTCCTCTCTTGTCCCCCCATTTCCCCTCTATACCCGCACCGCTCACACAACCCGTCCTACTTCACTGTTAGTGTGAGTGTAGGCTAGTGCAACCACTATGGACATCAGCATGGAGACTGCTAAGACAACTGAAAATCATCTACCTACGACTCAGCTATCCCACTCCTGGGAATATATTCAAGGAAATGAAATCTGCATATGAGAATGTGACCTGTAATCCTGTTTGTACTATAGTAACACAATTTACAATAGCAAAAACATGCCCATTAAAAGAGGAAAACAAAAAAATCCTGTGTTAAAGTTACTCTATGGAATACTACTCAACCGTGGAAAGGAATGAAATTCTACCTTTTGCAACAAAAGGGTCACAGCTAGAGATCATATGCTCAATGACACAACTCACTCCCCTACTTCCCCCCAAAAATCCTATGTTCTCTCTGATATAAGGCAACTTTCATGCAAAATACAAAATCAGTATACACACATTCAAACAGAGAAATTATATATGGGAGACTAACATAACAAGCAGAGAAGATATATTGCAGTATGCATCCCTACTTTCAAATAAAATAACTCCTAACAAAACTGTTAAATACAGCTTGACAATAGGATGCTGACCTTGGACCACTGTCAACAGCTACAATATCACGATACACTTAAACAGCAGGATTACAGGGTTGCACCTGTTGCTGAAGGAATATACTATGCTAACAACATGGGGAGAAACAGTGAAAGGGAAGGACAATCCTGAGGGTAAAAAGGGAAATCCATGAGCCTATGAAATTCTATCATTAAAAATAAAATTTAGAGCCCGGTGTGGTGGCCTAGTGGCTAAAGTCCTTGCCTTGAACATGCCGGGATTCCATATGGGTGCCGGTTCTAATCCCAGCAGCTCCACTTCCCATCCAGCTCCCTGCTTGTGGCCTGGGAAAGCAGTCAAGGATGGCCCAACGCTTTGGGTTCCTGCACCCGCATGGGAGACCTGGAGGAATTTCCTGGCATCTGGCTTTGGATCGGCACTGCACTGGCCACTGAGGTAACTTAGGGAGTGAATCATCGGATGAAAGATCTTCCTCTCTTTCTCTCCTCCTCTCTGTATATCTGATTGTGCAATAAAAATAAAACAAATCTTTACAAAAATTTAAAATTTTTAGAATAAGTAAAAAAGTACCTACTTAACTACCTGCAAACACACAATCAATCACCTGGAGTCTGGATGTCTCTTGGCTGACACTGGGACAAGGTTACCTGCCTATCCCTCATCTAAGTTGAAGCTGCACACAGCCACAGCAGGTGCACACAATCAGAGCTATCTCTACACAGGCAGACACACACCACAACTCCACCATCTCCTGACACCAAGCATGACACAGTAGAAGCCATCTTCATGTCAAGATTTCACATGTCCTTTAATTATTCCAAGAGGACTTTGAAACTAAGGTAATGGCCCCCCTTTAATCACTTACCACATATATTACGTCAAGGTTCTCACTTGCCACGTACATGTCAAAGTTCTGCCTTCATCAGCACCATATCTTGATCCCTGTCTCCATCTTTACCATGAACAACACAAGTAATTTAAAAAGCAATTTTATCTAAAATACTCCCCTCAAATTAATACATATTTTCAAAAGAGGAGATTTCATTCTGTCTCAACCACAGAATAAGGAGAATGTCAGCCCAAGTTTGACAAATTATTGAATCAAAGAGAAAATGCTTGAATAACAAGTTAGCAAGTGTCAAGGATGGTTTAAACAGACATCAGTATTCATTTTCCAAGCAGGCACAAAATGTCACTAACGTGTATGAATAATGTATAAGCAAAGGAAATATCAAAATAAAGTAATGTCACATTAAATAGAAATCTTCTGACATCCTTCAAGATATCAGTGCTATAAAACAATAATGAAGACTTTCTCTTAAAAATGGGAATTGGACCTGGAGGAGTAGCATAGCAGCTAAAGTCCTCACCTTGAATGAAACAGGATCCAGTTTGTGCATTGGTTCTCATCCAGTCAGCCCCTCTTCCCATCCAGCTCCAAGCTTGTGGCATGGGAAAGCAGTTGAGGGAGCCCGGCGGCGTGGCCTTGTGGCAAAAGTCTTCACCTTGAATGCACCGGGATCCCATATGGGCACCGGTTCTAATCCCGGCAGCTCCACTTCCCATCCAGCTCCCTGCTTCTGGCCTGGGAAAGCAGTTGAGGACGGCCCAATTTATTGGGTCACTGCACCTGCATGGGAGACCCGGAAGTGGTTACAGGTTCCCGGCTTTGGATTGGCGTACACTGGCCCATTGCAGCTCACTTGGGGAATGAATCATTGGACGGAAGATCTTCCTCTCTGTCTCTCCTCCTCTGTGTATATCTGGCTGTAATAAAATGAATAAATCTTTTTAAAACAATGGAAAGCAGTTGAGGATGGCCCATAGCCTTGGGAAACTACATCCACGCGGGAGACCTGGAATAAGCTCCTGACTACTGGCTTCAGATCTGCTCATCTCCAGCCACTGCAGTCACTCAGGGAGCAATTCATTGCATGGAACATCTTCCTCTCTGTCTCTCCTCGTATATGTATATGTATATGTATACATACACACACATATATATATACACACATGAATGACTGCCATAAAAATAAATAAATCTTTTCAAAAATGGGAACCAAGTGAAATGTACATAGAAATAATGTTTTCAGTACTTTGTGTAAATTTCTAAACTTCATTAACAGAAAATCCAGAAATTTTTAGGTTAATCCATGTGTTGCCAATGCCACTGAAATAAGGATTAAGCTACAGAAGAAGCCCTTACACTGGGGACTTACAAAAGTTACCAGAGGCAAGCCTAACACTGTTCAATTATGCACACATATGTATGTGTATTTTCTCATTCAAGCCAATCTGAGTGTCAGGCAGTTCTGCTTACTCTAATTCTCAACAAACAGAAAGAAAAAAACATCACGCTGACACAAAATGTGGCATAAGTTTAATCAGCTGATGCAGCTCAGTTTAAGCCAGGTGCCAGAATAATCATAAATCCCAGCCTCCAGAAAAGCACCTGGACAACAGCTCTCTACAACTCAATCTACATGCAGGAAGTCCTCATGCTGGAACGCACAGACCCCTACAAGTGTGGACAGAGCTGGGCATTGCAACCTGGAGCCACATGCACACTTACTGCTGTTTTTCCCAACACTCCCACCCATTGTGGAGCATGGTATCTCTTTGCTTTCTGGGCTGTGAGGTTCCCAAAAACAGGGCCTTGTCTGTGTCATGACAAGACAAACATGCAAGACAGCAAGCTGCAAATGGACACGGATCCTAAATTAGTGAGTGGATGGCTGAAAAAGCAGCTTCTCCTCTCAGGTCACTACTTTCCCACGCCCCACCAACAACCACACAATCAACTAGTCATGTGCTGGTCTGTGTCCCTGTGGGGATTGGCAAGGTCTTGGACACCCATATGCCAGTAGTCATATAGCATCAACCCAACCAACCATAGTAAACACCCAAATTGCACCTCAACTGTCATCCCACACCAGGTCAATCTAAGATTCAGAATCTTGGGCTGGCATGGGTAACAGGTTAAACCACCACCAGAAATCTCAGCATCTCACATGGATTACTACAGTTCAAGTCCCAGTGGTCCCATGTCCAATCCAGCTCCTTGATAATACACCTTGGAAAGCAACAGAGGGCAGCCCAGTGCCTGGGGTCCATGCATCCACATGATGAAGCTCCCAGCTCCTGGTTCTGGCCTGACCAGACTGAGCCATTGGAGGAAGTGAAGCAGAGGAGAGATGACTGCTCTCTCTACATCTCCATTTCTCTCTTTATGTAACTCCATATTTCAAACAAACAAAATAAATCCTTCATCAAAAGAAAAGAATATTTAAAAACTGGAAAAGTGCGTCAAGAAGGAAAGCTCCGGGAGTGCACCTGCCCTGACCCCCACCATCTGGGTTGGACTCTGAATCCTGGATCCTCAGTTGAAAAATGGGAAAATAATTCATTGTACTCCCACGAAAGAGAGAATATTAATGAGCTAGTATGTGTACAGTTCTCACAACAGTGTATGCTACACAGTAAGTGCTCAACAAATGCCAGCTACTAAGCAAAATGTGACTCCAAGAGTATTAAAACTTCTCAGGAAAATGACTGGCAAAACTGGGAGTAGGAAGTATTTATATGCATATATCTCTTTTCCTCTAACAGCACTCACTGTACTATCAAATATACACTTATAGACAGATATTTTCTCTTACAGAAGTCACATACAAATCAGTTCAATCAAACCCAAAATGAAAATATTTATCACCATGATGGACAATCACTTAGTGAACTTTTTTTATTGTAAACAAGGGCCTGTACTATTTTATATTTTTGTGTATATTTGAAGGAATTGCAGGGCAGTGGCAGAGACAGAGAGGGAAATCTTCCATGGGCAGTTCAATTCCCAAATGAACACAACTTCCAGGGCTGGGTCAGGATGAAGGCAGGCACCAGCAGCTTCATCCAGATCTTCCGAATGGGCAACAGAAGCCCAAACACTCAGGTCACCTTCCACTGCTACCTCAGGCACATAAGCGGGGAGCTGAATTGAAATAGAGCATCCAAGACAAAAACTGGTGCTTGAACATGATGTCAGTGTCACAGACAATGATTTAACAATGTCACATTGTTGGTCCAGATTTGTAAAAATATGATCAGGGGCCCAGTACAGTAGCATAGCAGCTATTTGTCTTTCATTTCACAGGCCAGGATCCAATGTGGATTCTGATTTGTGTTCCAGCCACTTTGTTTCCCATCCAGCTCCCTGATTGTGGCCTCAGAAATCAGTGAAGGATGGCCTTGAGACTCTGCACTCATGTGGGAGACCTGGAAGAAGGTCTTGGTTCCTGACTTTGCATGGACTCAATTCCAACCATTGAAGTCACTGGGGAGGGGATCATTCGATGGAAGATCTTCCTCTCTGTGTATCTCACTTTCCAATTAAAATAAATTATTTGTAAATATATGATCAGATGTAAAATACTTATCAAATTATTCAGAATATCTAAAACATGAGGTCAAAAGCACAAACTTCTTTCTAATAGAGAAATATAAATGAATTTCTTCTACAGCCTTACAAAGAAGCATATATAGTATACAATATTCAACAGCAGATTATAATGTTAAATAGAATTATCAATATTTCTTAAAGCTTTGCTTTCATACAAAATTAATATTCTGGGGGCCCAGTGCAGTGGCCTAGCAGCTAAAGCCCTTCCTTGAACATACTCGGATTCCATACGGGTGTTATTTCTAATCCCAATGACCCTGCTTCTCATTCAGCTCCCTGATTCTGACTCAGGAAAGCAGTTGAGGATGGCCCAAAGCCTTGGAACCCTGCAACCACCCACCTGGGAGACCCAGAAGATTCATGGGATGGAAGATCTTCCTGTCTCTCCTCCTCTCTGTACATCTGACTTTGCAATAAAAACAAATCTCTTAACAAATTAATGCTCCTAAGTGTATTTTCTAGGTCAGCCTACATTTTCATGAATTTCAGTAAAATAAGTAGAACAAGTCCCATTCAAACCATGATCCTCTTTCTAAAACCGATTCAAGTCTCTATCCTGAAAGACCTACCAGCCTAGTGTTTCCTTCCTTCTGTTGTCACTTGCTCCCTTCTGACCACATTGGTTGGCTGGAATGTTAAGGAAAGCCTCTATCATAAGGGACAGAAATGGCACATATGCTAAAGGTGCAATTAAAATATGGTATGCAAAATGAAGAAGGAAAATAAAATTAGCTTAGTGAAATATACAAAATGAAGTAGAGTCACCAACAGCAAGTGCATTTACATCAGGCATTCCAAAGAAAATCGTCTACAAATCAAAGGAAAGCAAGCATTTCTTTCTACCCACAGCCTAGCTGAGCACATGGCTGGTGCACGGCAAGGCACATCTTAGGGGTGCTAAGCGAGTGTGGGATTTGTATGTTAGCTGGCTCCCTAAACTTTGGATGGAAATGGTCTCTCTCCAAGTGACTATGAGGTAGACCTCAGACAGATCTAAAAATCCAGAGAAGAGGTCAATGAAGTACAGCCCATGGGTCAAATCTAGCCACTGCTTACTTTGTAAATAAAGCCTTATGAGAAATTTGCAATGCTCAATTAAGCATAAATTATTTATGGTCACTTCCATGCTACAAAGCAGCCAGCAGAGACAATGAGTTGTGAAAGGATCTCTATGACTTCAATACCTAAAATAATTACATAGCCCTTTCTAAAATAAATAGAACCCTGATAAATTGATCTAGGCCATCACATAATCTTTCATTACATCTTTCATCCCTTCACTCTTGGGAACTCAAGAAGGAAGACAATGACTGAAGGCTACCAGAAGGTGATACTTTAACACCACCATGGGAAGTCCACTGATGCTTAACCAACACTTCTCCCTCCACACACTCACCTGTAGCTCTTGCAGTCTTCCTCATCATTCTCCAAGCTGACCAGATCACTGGAACATGCTACGCTGCCCAGCAGGCTGAGATACTCTAGGTCTGGAGTCACGTCTTCCAGCACACACTCCCAATCACTGATGTGACAACAGTCAATGATCTTCATCCAGGAAGCAAGCAAAGGCCTAGAAAGAAGCATGGACCATCAGCCTCACAGTGACAAGTCTAGGCTGCTCAGACAAGATGACACAGTAAGGGTCAAAATCAACTTAATTTGTAGCAAGCCTACTTTTTCATCACATGTCAGACACCCTACTGAAGTTTTCTCTGGAAAAGCAGGAATCAGTCCAGATCACTTGCAAGAGGATTAATACACTTAAAGATTTATAACAATTTCTTTAGGCATTTTTAAAAAAGATAAACATAGATTCTGCATATTAAGATATGTTATTATAATCTGCAGGGCTTATTACTTTCCTAGTAATGCAAACAATAGCTTACTGTCTTTTTCTTTTTTTAAAAAAGATTTATTTATTTAATTACAAAGTCAGATATACAGAGAGGAGGAGAGACAGAGAGGAAGATCTTCCCGTCTGATGATTCACACCCCAAGTGAGCACAATGGTAGGTGCTATGCTGATCCAAACCAGGAACCTGGAACCTCTTCCGGGTCTCTCACGTGGGTGCAGGGTCCCAAAGCTTTGGGTTGTCCTTGACTGCTTTCCCAGGCCACAAGCAGGGAGCTGGATGGGAAGTGGGGCTGCTGGAATTAGAACCAGTGCCCAAATGGGATCCCGGTGCATTCAAGGTGAAGACTTTAGCCACTAGGCCACACCACCGGGCCCAAAAATAGCTTATTTTCAAATGCCACATTAAAAAAAAATATGCATTCAAAGAACTCCAGAACAACCATAAGAACAAATCAAGCAAACCAGTCAAGAAATGGGCAAAGGGAGAATCAAGATGTCGAAACGGGGTAGGGACATGTTTAAATGGATGGAGAAGCACTTGATCAGGATGAAGCAGAGAAAAAAACATTCCAGAGGACAGAACAACAGCAGAAGGGTACCTGGAAACTGACAGACACAGGAAAGCAGCAGACACAATGGTGTGGTTCTGTAGTGACTGATAATCCAGCGGCATTCAGCTAATGGTGACCTGAACTCGACCAGCAGCCGGAACTCCACCAGCAACCAGGTGGAAAAGGATTTTCACTGAGAGCTCCGGAGGTGAACCCAGACAAAGAACTGCCCATCCTTCTGGTCTGTTTGATTTCACCAGGAGCAGAGACAGACCAGCAGGTACTAGAAGGGCATTGCGGGAACGAGGTGAACTTCACAGCCAAGTCAGCTCCCTAGCACCGAATTGGGCACCATTTTACATAAGAAGGCAAAGATTAGGGAAAGGGCTGAGCATATGCTGAGCTGGGAGTGAACATATTTCTGACTCAGTAAACTGTAGCAACATAGCATCCTATAGGTTCCACCAAAGACAGTTCCGGGTAGGCCTCAGACATGACAGCCAGCCGACCAACAACTGAAGTAGTGGTAAGTCAGGCACCATTTTGTACAGTGCAGCAAAAGTTTTAGGACTGCAGGGGATAACAGTGAACTGCACTTGTCCTGAGCTCACTAGAACTCATTGAGCTCAATGTATTGCACTAATTCCACGGGAAAATAACACCAAGTATGACATCCGAGCACCTAACGTCCTCGCCTTGAACGTCCCGGGATACCATATGGATGCCGGTTCTAATCCCAGAAGCTCTACGTCCCATCCAGTTCCCTGCTTGTGGCCTGGGAAAGCAGTCAAGGATGGCCCAAATCTTTGGGACCCTGCGCCCGCGTGGGAGACCTGGAAGAGGTTCCTGGTTCCTGGCTTCAGACCTGCGTGCACCGGCCCATTGCGGCACACTTGGGGAGTGAATCATCGGATGGAAGATCTTCCTCTCTGTATCTCTCCTCATCTCTGTATATCTGATTTTGCAATAAAAATAAATAAATCTTAAAAAAATAGGTTGTCTGGCACTCAGAATTAATGCCCAAAAGGTTCCAGCAAGATCAGCATCACCAACAACTAGCTATATAGGACACCTGGTATCTCCCTAATCCTGGGACATGCTTCAACCGGAAGTGGGAGAAAGGCTGTAGAGACAATGGTGCAGCCTCAGCACAATATTATAGCTAGTGGAGACTGGTGAGCACCAGCTGGGGCTACAGAGACCATGGGGTAAATCTAACGCAAAAACCCAGATGTGGAACTCAGTGGAGGGAGTGGCACAATTGGCTGCATGCAAAGAGCCATGTGCCAACTGCAATAAGTAAAATTAAACTGTAGACCTTTCATGACACACGTTGGAAACCTGCACCAAGGAGAAGACTCTGCTAAACAGAAGTACAATGACCAAGAGCAAACAAAGGTACATTGAATATTGCTGAAGACTCCCCTCCAAAGGATCAAAAGGCTTTGCCAATCTCAAAGTTAATTAAGGAAGACAACCAGAAAATTAGGGATACAGAATTTGAAACACTTGTTATAAAGCTGCTTCTCAACAAAAAGAAGCACGCAAAGCAGGCATTCAAGGAATTTAAGGAATATGTCACACTGGAAATCAATCAAATAAAAGCTGATACATTAGAAATGAAGAATATAGAGAAGCAAATTAAAAGTGTAGTGGAGAGTCTCCAAAATAAAATGAAGCAAGCAGAAGAAATAATCTCACAATTGCAAGATATTTCCTGTTACTTGGGGAAACAAACAAAAGCTGCAAGCAGAACTGGATCAGATCAAAACATGTATTCAAGAATTGAAAGACACTACTAACAGACCTAATGTAAGAATTATAGGATTACCAGAAGATGCAGAAAGAAAAGCTGGGATTCATGGTGTATTCAATGAAATAATAAGCAAAAATTTCCCCAATCTAGTGAAAGAATCAGGAAACAACATCCAGGAGGGTCACAGAACTCCCAACAGGGTAGGGCAAACATAATCTTCACCAGAACACATGATAATCAAGCTCTCTCAAATCAATTAGTAGTAAAAGATTCTTGAATTTAAGTTCACATTAAAAAAATTTGACATATAAAGGAATGACAAACTCAGAGGAGACCTCTCACAGGAAACTCTACATGCAAGAATGTCTTTGAAAATGAAATCAGGGCCCAGCCTCATGGCCTAGCAGCTAAAGTCCTCGCCTTGAACACCCCGGGATCCCATGTGGGCGCCGATTCTAGTCCCGGAGGCTCTCCTTCCCATCCAGCTTCCTGCTTGTGGCCTGGGAAAGCAGTCGAGGATAGCCCAATGCTTTGGGACCCTGCACCCACGTGGGAGACCTGGAAGAGATTCCTGGTTCCCGGCATTGGATTGGCGTGCACCGGCCCAGTGCGGCTCACTTGGGGAGTGAAACATCGGATGGAAGATCTTCCTCTCTGTCTCTCCTCCTCTCTGTATATCCAGCTTTCCAATAATAATAAAATCTTTAAAAAAAAAAAGAAAAGAAAATGAAATCAAATTCTTCCACAGTAAAGTTAAAAGAATATACCTCTTGCAAACCTGACCTATAAACGATATTTAAAGATGTTCTCTTGACAGAGAAGGGGAATAGCACCCAGTAAAACCAAACACAAATGTGAAGAACATCCCAGTAAAATGATAACACAAGACTAAATCAATGAACAACCCATTCCTAAAATGACAGGATCAAATTACCACCCATACGCATTAATCCTGAAGCTCAATCATATATCACAGAATAGTAGACTGGATTAAAAAACAAACCCTGGCTGGTGGCATGGCCTAACAGCTGAAGTCCTCGCCTTGAACGCACCGGGATCCCACATGGGCGCCGGTTCTAATCCCAGCAGCTCCTCTTCCCAATCCAGCTCCCTGCTTGTGGCCTGGGAAAGCAGTTGAGGACAACCCAAAGCTTTGGGACCCTGCATCCATGTTGGAGACCTGGAAGAGGTTCCAGGTTCCCGGCTTTGGATCAGCGCAGCACCAGCCATTGCAGCTCACTTGGGGAGTGAATCATCGGACAGGAAGATGTCTCTCCTCCTCTCTGTATATCTGACAGTAATAAAATAAATAAATCTTAAAAAAAAAAAGCAACAGCAGTGAGACACCAAGTGGGACATGTGCGCAGAGTACCCTGGTGCCCGCTCTGCCTCGGGGCTCTGTCCTGTGCCACACACGACAGCCAGAGCCAGCCCAGCCCAGCCCCCACAGCCCATGGGCAACAAACACCCACCATGATCCCCCACCAGACTCCTTGACCTCCACCATTGTACTCTTCACGGCCAGGGGCCACAGTGCACACAGCCAGCCCACCAGCTGCTGGACTGCCCCTGTCACCTCATTTTTCTAGTTTTTTTCAAATAAAAGTGGAAAGGCAGAGTCACAGGGAAGACACACAACTAGATACAGAGATAGATATAGAGAATCACCTGTTGATTCTCTCCCTGAATGGCCACAACGGCCAGAGCTGGGCCGTGTTCTGCTGCTCTCCCAGACCATAAGCAGGGAGCTGGATCAAATCTGGAACAGCTGGGACTTGAACCAGCACATGTCTGGGATTCCGGCCAACAACAGGAATTTACTCCAGCAAAAGAAATCACACAAGTGGTCATTTAAAACAGAACCGTGGTGGCCCAGTGGCATGGCCTAGTGAATAAAGTCCTCGCCTTGAAAGCCCCGGGATCCCATATGGGCGCCGATTCTAATCCCGGCAGCTCCACTTCCCATCCGCTCCCTGCTTATGGCCTGGAAAAGCAGTTGTGGATGGCCCAATGCTTTGGAAACCTACACCCACGTGGGAGGTCCGGAGGAGGTTCCAGGTTCTTGGCTTTGGATCGGCGCAGCACCGGCTGTTGTGCTTACTTGGGAGTGAATCATTGGACGGACGATCTTCCTCTCTGTCTCTCCTCTCTGTATATCTGACTTTGTATTAAAAAAAAAAATAAAACAGAACCGTGGACTGCTCTGTGCACTCTGCGCATGGAAATCAAAGAAACAAGTGGGACCCAGGAAAGCAGCTCCTGCTGAGCTGGGACACACTGCAGCAGCACACCAGCAACCCCACAGCCACCACATCCCACAGCCAGGTTCCCACTGACAACCCCACAGGGACAAACTGGAAGCAGCACACTGGAGCCCAACCTCTCCCTCAGCACAGTGCAAGTGAATGGCCGAAAAAGCTCAATTAACAAGCAGAACTGCCAGACTGACTTAGGGGGAAAACAGGCAAGATGTAACAATGTGCTACCTACAAAAGCACACTTTCCAAAAGGAAGGTGCACGGGTCAGTAATGCAACAAGCTAACCCTCTGCCTACACACGGGCATCCCATATGGACACTGGTGGGAGTCCTGGCTGCCCCACTGCAGACCCATCTCCATGCTGCTGGCCTGGGAAGGTGGTGGAGAATGGCCCAAGTGCTTGGCCCCTGCACACACGTGGGAGACCTGGAAGAAACGCCTGGCTTCTGGCTTAGGAGCAGCTCAGCTGTAGCAGCTGCAGCCATTTGTGGGGTTTAACCAGCAGATGGAAGAGCTCCCTGTCTTGGGTCAGCTCTGGCATGTGGGAGTGAATCTGAACACAGAAGGTATTCTCCTCCCTCTGTCAGTCCACCTTCCAAATAGACGCAAAGAAATAATGAAGAGAGATGTGAGGGCCCGGCACAGTGGCCTAGCGGCTGAAGTCCTCACCTTGCACACACTGGGATCCCATATGGGCACTGGTTCATGCCCCAGCCAACCTGCTTCCCATCCAGCTCCCTGCCTGTGGCCTGGGAAAGCAGTCGAGGATGGCCCAAAGCCTTGGGACCCTGCACCTGCACAGGAGACCCGGAAGAAGCGCCTAGCTCCTGGCTTCAGATTGTCTCAGGTCTGGCCATTGTGGCCACTTTGGGAGTGAATCATCGGATGGAACTCCTCCTCTCTTTAAAGCTAACTTTCCAATAAAAAATAAAAAAAAATTAAATAAATGTTAAAAATTAAAGTGATGTGAAGATGCAAAGAGGTAGCAAGTGAAAGGTGAACAGGCTGTGCCAGTCAGCCCAGATGTTCCATGAAGATGGCAGTCCTGGCCGGCCCAGGGCCCAGCCTGGGGAGGTCACCAACTACAGTGGTGGGTGAGCCAGTCAGGAGGACATTATTGAGAGGCAGCGATGGAGAGATCTTCCACCATCCAGTTCACTCCACAAATGCCAGAAATGGCTGCAGTTGGACCAGGCTCAAGCCAGGAGCTTCTTCTGGATTTTCCATGTGGGCAACAGGGGCCAAGTCCTTGAGCCATC
Organism: Ochotona princeps; assembly: GCF_030435755.1. Taxonomy (NCBI): domain Eukaryota; kingdom Metazoa; phylum Chordata; class Mammalia; order Lagomorpha; family Ochotonidae; genus Ochotona; species Ochotona princeps. The sequence goes on from NC_080833.1 coordinate 129,890,600, forward strand.
CTCTGCTGCTTTCCCAGGCCCCTCGCAGAAAGCTGGGTCAGGGAGAGAATCAAGATGGCAGAATTGGGTAAGGACATGTTTAAATGGACGGAGAAACAATTCATCAGGATGAAGCAGAGAGGACACATTCCAGGAAATAGGAGAGGACAGAACAGCAGCAGGGGGGTACCTAGAGACTGTGAGACACAGGAAAGCAGCAGACACAACGGTGTGGTGTTGCAGTGACTGATACTCCAGCCGCATTCAGCAAACCGTGATCTGAACTCCACCAGCAGCTGGAACTCCACCAGCAACCAGGTGGGAAGGGACTTTGACTCGGAGCTTGGGAGGTGAGCCCATACTAAGAACTGTCCATCTTGCTGGTCTGTTTGATTTGAGCAGGAGCAGAGACAGGGCAGCAGATCCCAGACGGGAAGTTCGAGAACAGGGTGGATTTTGCAGCACAGTCAGCCTCCTAGAGCTGAACTGGGCACCATTTTGCCTAAGGAGGCAAAGGGGAAGGACTGAGCATAAACTGAGCTGGGAGTGAACTCTTTTTTGACTCAGATAATTGCAGCAACGCAGCATTCCACAGGTTCCACCTAAAACACGTCTGGGTAGCCCTCAGACTTGATGGCCAGCAGATCAAGAACTCTAGTAGGGGCATGTCAGGCACCATTTTGCACACTGTGGCAAACGCTTTAGGACTGCAGGGACAACAATGAACTGCACATGTGCTGAGCTCACGAGATCACGCCGAGTTCAGTAGACTGCCCTGGTCCCACAGGAAAATAATACCGTCTATGGCATCGTACGGGTCCAAATAAGTCCGTGTGGCACCCAGTCCTAATATCCAACAGGTCTGGCAAGATCAGCGCCACCAACAACCTAGCTGTATAGGATACCTGGTGTCTCCCTAATCCTGGGACCTGCTCCAACTGAAAGTGGGAGAAGATTGTACAGATAACGGTGAAGCCTCAGCACGATATCACAGGAGGTGGAGAGTGGGGAGCCAGGAGATGGGGCTACAGAGACCATGGTGGAAATCTAAGATAGGAACCCAGATAGGAACCAGCTGGAGGGAGTGGCACAATTGGCTATAAGCAAAGAGCTGTGTACCAACAGAAACAAGTAAAATCGAACTGTAGACTTTGGGTGACATAGCTTAGAAACCTGTCCCAAGCAGAAGAATCTGATAACTAGAAGTACAGCGTCCAGGGAAGATGGCCATCCATAGAGAGCTGGTGTAGGGCAGTGTGGGGACAGAGGGGAACCGAACCAGCAGAGAAACAAACCATGAGACACAGAATTGTGGGGATAGGTGTAGGAAGGTCACTGGAGTTCGCTGAAGTTAGAAGATCTACGCAGCGTGGAGAGACAACCATAAAAAGAAAAAAAGAAGAGACAGCACGCCGGGAAAATTTTGGTGAGTCGCGATCCCAGCCAGGGGGAAGGCAGCGGAATCTCATCCATTCCTGGGAGGACAAAGGCGGTTGGAAGGACAGGCATCCACACCCACAGGGGCACAGACCACTGGAGTGCAAGAGACCCTAAAGGAGGCTGCTGGATTGAACAAAGGGGGCATGATCCCACGAAGATTAGCAGGGGGGGTTGCCCAGAAACTTGCCTCCCAGCAGGTCAGCAGCTTTGAGAGAGTGCAGAGGAGACTGGAGCTGCGCTCTGGGTCCTGGTTACAGTAATCCCCAATTCAACTGCAAGAGACTAACTGCAAGAGACTCCAGTGGAAACTGTTGCTGGGTTCAGCCTGAGCACTAGGAGCGGGGCAACACTCGGCACAGCCTCCCTGGACAGAGGTGCAGGCTGGTGGGAGCACGGCTACATGACTCCCACGGCTCTGCTCCTAATGGCAGAACACCTTTGAGAAAGTGTAAAAAAAAAAAAAAAAAAAAAAAAAAGGAGAAAGAACAGCCTTGTAAAGGAGGCAGGGCAGGACTGTGAACTTGAGCAGATCCCCTGCTGTACTCAGCTCAGCAGGAGACCCCGAAGCAAAGCCGGTTCTGCAGAACCACAGGGCAAGTTCTCCCAGTGGACCTGTGGCCTGAGGTGTCGCAGGAGCCCCAGCTACACGTGGCTCCCGCCCCGAGCCCAGGAGGTGGGACCAGCTCTGTAGACCTGTGGCCTGAGGTGGTGCAGAGGCCCCTACTACATGTGGCCATGGCCCCAGGCCCCGCCTTGAGCCCAAGAGGCAAGACGAGACTCTGCGGACCTGTGTCCTGAGGTGGTCCAGGGGCCCCAGCTACACGTGGCTCCCGCGCTAAGCCCAAGAGGTGGGACGCAGCTCTATAGACCTGTGGCCTGAGGTGACGCAGAGACCCCGAGCTCAAGAGGCAAGACCAGTGTCTGCGGACCTGTGGCCTGAGGTGGTCCAGGGGCCCCAGCTACACACGGCTCCCGCCCCTAGCCCAAGAGGTGGGACGCGGCTCTATAGACCTGTGGCCTGAGGTGGCGCAGAGACCCCGAGCCCAAGAGGCAAGACCAGTCTCTGCGGACCTGTGTCCTGAGGTGGTGCAGGGGCCCCAGCTACACACGGCTCCCGCCCCGTGCCCGAGGTGGGACGCGGCTTTGTAGACCTGTGGCCTGAGGTGGCGCAGGGGCCCCAGCTACACGTGGCTCCCGCCCCAAGCCCAAGAGGCGGGGCCCGGCTCTGTAGACCTGTGGCTTGAGGTGGTGCAGAGACCCTGAGCCTAAGAGGCAAGACGAGTCTCTGAGGACCTGTGGCCTGAGGTGGCACAGAGACCCCGAGCCCAAGAGGCAAGACGAGACTCTGTGGACCTGTGGCCTGAGGTGGCACATAGGCCCTAAGCCCAAGAGGCAAGATGAGGCTCTGCAGACCTGTGGCCTGAGGTGGCGCAGGGGCCCCAGCTACACACGGCTCCCTCCCCAAGCCCAAGAGGTGGGACAAGGCTCTGTAGACCTGTGGCCTGAGGTGGCGCAGAGCGCCTGAGCCTAAGAGGCAAAACACAGCTCAGCAGAGTCAACTAACCCAGAGAGAGGTGTGGATCAGTGTGTCTTCCAGTGGGGCAACGACTTTGAGTGGGAGCTGCAGGGGGAAGACCTGGCACTAGGGCTGGGACATAGAGCCTCCTGACCCAGCTTGGGGCTGTGGTCCACAAACTCCGAACAACAAGCAGCTGGAACCCCCTGCTATGCTTAGCTAGAGCCCCAGAATCAGTGGCACCACCCAACAGATCTCCTGAACCAGGAAGAAACACAGACAAGCAGGGCCACAGCAGGGGGTTTCCCAACAGGGGAATACATCTTTGATGTTATAGTTGGGTGTGGAACTGCAAGCTCTACATCTACCCAGAGCAAAGAGAAGAAGCCCAAGGATACAAACTATATCACTTACACGCTATCCACATTGGCACACACCCAACCAAATAGCTACAATGGAGACAAGTGACAGAGCTATAAACCCAGGCACAAACAAAGCCAATCAACACCCACCTCACCATCATCTGCTGTCCCCAATAGAGTAAGAAGAAGTATACTTAGGCCAACACTCCATACAGCAGTTGCTGGGTCACACTTCCTATAAGCTACAGCACCGAGGGCAACGGCTCCGGACAAGCAAGTCAGAGGCTAAAATCCCAAAATGGCAAGAAACAACAACACAATGAGAAGTATCAGAAAAGGTAATGACTCAGAAGAAAGATCAAGCATTTCCCCCCAAAACAACCAAAAACTAATCTCAACACCTGAGATGCAAGATGATGACATAGAGGAATTACCAGAGAAGGAATTTAAGAAACTAGTGATGAGATTCATCAGAGACAGCGAGAAGCGCTGGGAAGAGTCCAAGGTATTCGAAAACCATGTCATTGCAGAAATAATCAAGTCAAAAAGGGAATCCTCAATATAGAACACAAAATTGAAAGCGTAACCAACAGAATGAACACAGCAGAGGACAGAATATCAGAATTGGAAGACATTCAGAATGAAAGGCAGCAGTTCATCAAACAGTTGGAGACAAATCTGGAGAAAGCCAATAGGTCCATACAGGAAATGAAAGACAACCTCAAAAAATCAAATATTAGAATAATAGGCCTTCCAGAGGGAGTGGAAAAGGAGATAGGCTTGCAATGGGTGTTCAATGAAATAATACAGGAGAGTTTCCAGAATACCGGAAATATAAATCCAGCACAACTCCAGGAAGGTCAAAGAACCCCCAATAGATTCGACCCAAAGAGATCCTCACCCAGACATGTGGTGCTCAAACTGCCTTCAAGCGAATACAAGGAAACAATTCTAAGACAAGTAAGAAAAAAGGACAAGATTACTTTCAGAGGAAGGCAAATCAGAATCACAGCAGATCTCTCAGAAGAAACACTCTAGGCAAGAAGAGAGTGGGGTAAAACCTTTCAAATCCTGAAACAAAACAACTGCCAACCGAGAATAATGTACCTGGCAAAACTCTCATTTGTATTTGAGAATGAAATTAAATATTTCAACAGCAAAGAGAAACTAGAAGAATACACCAGCACGAAACCAGCTCTAGACAACCTCCTCAGGAAGGTGCTAAACCCAGAGAGAAAAAATGAAAACCAAAATCAAAGATGGCAAATGGGAAGACCTCCCCACTAAAATCCATAAGAGGATAGTCAACCAGGCAGAGATTCTAATAGTAGCAAATACACACTTGCACACTTACACATACTCATGGCAGCCCAAAATCAATTTCTCTCAATATTATCTCTAAACACAAATGGCGTAAACTCACCAATCAAAAGACACAGATTAACAGACTGGATCCTGAAACAGAACCCAAAAATCTGTTGCCTACAAGAGACACATCTAACCAGAAAAGCCTCTAAGAAACTGAAAGTAAAGGGATGGAAAAAGATATTTCATGCCAATGGACGAGAAAAAAGGTTGGGGTAGCTATTCTAATTTCAGATGATATAGACTTCAAGCTGACAGACATCAAAAAAGACAGGGAAGGTCGCTATTTATTGGTGAAGGGACTGATACATCAGGAAGTAATCACCATTGTGAATATATATGCACCAAATTCCAACGCGCCTAGCTACGTGAAGCAATTACTTACGGACTTAAGAGGAGACACTGATATGCACACAACAATAGTGGGTGACCTTAATACCCCGCTAACAACAATAGACAGATCAACAAAACAAAAACTCAACAAAGAAACAACAGAGCTCATACAAACAATAGAACAACTGGACTTGGTAGACATCTATAGAACTTTTTACCCCAAGGCCACAGATTATACATTTTTTTCAGCAGTACATGGCACCTTCTCCAGGATTGACCACATGATAGGACACAAAGCAAACCTAAATAACTTCAAAAAGATAGGAATCATACAATGTACCCTCTCAGACCACCATGGAATGAAATTGGAAATCAGCAATTCAAAATGCCCCAGGAAATACAGAATCTCTTGGAGGCTGAACAATATGCTATTAAACGAACAAAGGATCAGAGAAGAAATTAAAGATGAGATAAAAAAATTTATGGAAACCAATGAAAACTCTGACACAACATTCCAAATCTTATGGAACACGGCCAAAGCAGTGCTGCGGGGTAAATTCATCGCAATTGGAGCTCATGTCAAGGCCCAAGAGAGGCGTCAAATACAGGAACTAAGCACACACCTCCAGGATTTGGAAAAACAGCAACAGAAGAGCCCCCCACACAATAAGAATCAAGAAATAATCAAAACAAGGGAGGAAATTAATCAGATAAAAAACAAAAAACACTATATACAAAATCAATGAATCAAAAAGCTGGTTCTTTGAGAAGATAAACAAAATAGACACCCCACTGGCCCGACTGACAAAGAAAAAACAAGAGAAAGCAAGAATTAACAGCATCAAAGATGAAAAAGGCAACATAACAACAGACATTGCAACCATTAAGAACATAATCAGAAATTACTACAAAGCACTGTACTCCAACAAATCAGAAGACCACCAAGAAATGGAAAAGTTCTTAGACTTATACAGCTTGCCAAAACTTAGCCCAGAGGCAACAGACGACCTGAACAAACCCATAACTGAAGCAGAGATTGAATCAGTGATTAAAGATCTCCCAACAAAGAAAAGCCCAGGCCCAGATGGCTTCACTACAGAATTCTACATAACATTCTGAACAGAACTGACCCCAATCCTCTACAAACTCTTCAATACAATAGAAAAAGAGGCAACTCTTCCAAACTCATTCTATGAAGCCAACATCACCTTAATCCCAAAACCCGACAGAGACCCAACTGAGAAGGAAAACTACAGACCTATTTCTCTGATGAACATTGATGCTAAGATTCTCAACAAAATCCTAGCCAATAGAATTCAAAAAATCATCCGACAGATCATTCATCCAGATCAAGTAGGATTCATCCCTGGAATGCATGGATGGTTCAACATCCGGAAATCCATAAATGTGATACAACACATACAAAAATTGCAAATAAGAACCACATGATAGTATCAATAGATGCAGAAAAAGCTTTCGACAAAATCCAGCACAATTTCCTGCTAAAAACCCTAACCAAGGTAGGCATAGATGGAAAAATCCACAACATAATTAAAGCCATATATGAAAAGCACAATGCCAGCATCATACTGAATGGAGAAAAACTGCAACCCTTCCCACTGAGATCTGGAACAAGACAGGGATGTCCACTTCCCACTACTATTCAACATAGTCCTAGAGGTACTCGCTGAGGCCATAAGACAAGAAAAAGAAATCAAAGGAATCCAAATGGGTATCGAAGAAGTCAAGCTCTCACTATATGCAGATGATATGATTCTTTATGTAGAAGAGCCAAGAGACTCAATACAGAGACTGCTAGATCTTATACGAGAGTTTGGAAGAGTGGCAGGATACAAAATTAATGAACGAAAATCAACAGCAATAGTGTATGCAAATAGCCCAAAGATGGGAAAAGACTTAACCAGCAAGATACCGTCCAAAATACCTGGGAAAAGTATGAAATATCTGGGAATAAATATAACCAAAAATGTAGGAGACCTATTTGAAGAAAACTACAAACTGCTTAAAAAAAAATTGAACAAGACCTCAAAAGATGGAGTAACATCCCATGCTCCTGGATAGGTAAAATCAATATCATTAAAATGTCTATACTGCCAAAAGCAACATATACATTCAATGCAATCCCAATCAAATTGCCCAAAACATTCTTCATGGAAGTGGAAACAATGATCCAATGGTTCATCTGGAAGCACAAAAAACCACGGATAGCTAGAACCATCCTGAAGAACAGGAAGTTAGCAGGGGGAATCATAGTTCCAGACCTCTGGACATACTATAGGGCAGTGGTTATCAAAACAGCGTGGTACTGGCACAAAGATAGAGAGGAATATCAATGGAGCGGAATAGAAACACCAGATGGGAACCCACACAAATACAGCCAAATAATCTTTGACAAAAAGAAAAACGACAACCCAGGCAAATGGGAAGGTCTGTTCAATAAATGCTGTTGGGACAACTGGTTGATAGCCGGCAGAAACAAAAAGATAGATCCACATCTCTCACCATACACTAAGATCAAATGTAAATGGATAAAAGATCTAAACCTACATCCAGAAACCTTCAAACTTCTGAAAGAAAATGTTGGAAATACTCTGCAAGATCTAGGGGTAGGTCCCTACTTCCTAAAAAGGACTTCAAAAGCAATAGAAATCAAGACCAGAATAAACAATTGGGACCTCATCAAACTAAGAAGCTTCTGTACAGCAAAGGAAACAATCAATAAAGTAAAAAAGCAGCCCACAGAATGGGAGAAGATCTTTGCGCACTACGTAGGTGATAGAGGGCTAATCTCTAGAATATACAAAGAACTACGAAACAGCCAAAACACCAAAACAAACAAGCCACTCAAGAAATGGGCACGGGAAATGGGCAGACACTTCACAAAGGAGCAAACCCAAATGGCAAGTAAACATATGAAAAAATGCTCAAGTTCCCTGGCAATAAGGGAAATCCAAACTAAAACATCAATGAGGTACCACCTAATGCCAGTAAGACTGGCCCACATGAATAAAAGCACCAACAACACTTGTTGGTGAGGTTGCGGGGAAAAGGGATCCCTACTCCACTGCTGGTGGGGCTGCAGGCTGGTACAGCCTCTAGGGAAATCAGTATGGAGAACATTCAAATAACTCAAATTCAACATACCGTATGATCCGGCAATAGCACTCCTAGGAATATATCCAGAACACTTGTTTTATGAGAAACCAACATGCACTCCTATGTTCATAGCAGCACAATCAGTAATGGCAAAAACATGGAAGCAACCAAAATGCCCATCAAAAGAGGATTGGATAAGAAAGCTATGGTTCATCTACTCCATGGAATACTACTCAGCTATTTAAAAAAAACAAAATGCAGTTCTTTGTGGCCAAATGGGCCAAACTGGAAACCATAATGCTAAGGGAAATGAGCCAATCCCAAAAGGTTAAATACCACATGTTTGCCTTAATATAAGATGACACGATGTTATGTATAACATGTTATGTTAGGTTTGTTATATGTTGTGTATAAACTAAAATTGAAATGTCAATGAGGTGGTCACAGAAGGTGGTTAAGAACTCGCATTTACTTTTACCATATTGGTTACTCATTACTATGTCAATTAATTCCATAATGATGTAAATTTTCGCTGATGGTATGTTGGAGCTTTCCATTGACTGGGATGATAGTCTGCTGACTCTGTCTTCAGACCAGAGAGGGTATACCTAAGAAGCCGTTGAACTTGACGGGACAATAAGATGCTGGACTCTATGTTTGGTATATGCTTGCAATGAGGGAATCTCAACTGAACTTGAGCTGTGGTTATGCAACAAGGTGGAGGAATCCACCATGGTGGGAGGGTTTGGGGAGGGGTGGGGAGAATCCAAGTACCTATGAAGCTGTGTCACATAATACAATGTAATTAATGAATTTAAAATAAAAAAGAAAGAAAAGAAAAAAAAAAGAAAAGAAGTACAGTGTCCAAGAGCAAAGGAAGAGCAAAGGCACCATAAATATTACTGAACTCCCTGGAAAGGAGCAAAACCCTATGCCAACCTCCGAGTTAACTGAGGAAGACATCGAGAAATAGGGCAGACATAGAATTGAGAAAAATCATTTTAAAGCTTCTGATCAACAATGAGAAGCACATACAAGAGTTCAAAGAATTGGGCCCGGCAGCATGGCCTAGCGGCTAAAGTCCTTGCCTTGAAGTCACCAGGATCCCATTGGGGCGCCGGTTCTAATCCCAGTAGCTCCACTTCCCCTCCAGCTCCCTGCTTCTGGCCTGGAAAAGCAGTTGAGGATGGCCAATGCATTGGGACCCTGCACCCGTGTGGGAGACCTGGAAGAGGTTCCAGGTTCCCGGCTTCAGACTGGCGCAGCATCGGCCCGTTCCAGATCACTTGGGGAGTGAATCATCGGACGGAACATCTTCCTCTCTGTCTCTCCTCCTCTGTGTATATCTGGCTGTAATAAAATAAATAAATCTTTTAAAAAAATGGAAAGCAGCTGAGGATGGCCCATAGCCTTGGGACCCTACACCCAGGTGGGAGACCTCGAAGAAGCTCCTGACTACTGGCTTTGGATCTGCTCATCTCCAGCCATTGCAGTCACTCAGGGAGCAATTCATTGCATGGAACATCTTCTTCTCTGTCTCTCCTCATATATGTATATGCATATGTATATGTATACACACATAAATATATATATATATATGAATGACTGCCATAAAAATAAATAAATCTTTTCAAAAATGGGAACCAAGTGAAATGTACATAGAAATAATGTTTTTGGTACTTCGTGTAAATTTCTAAACTTCATTAACAGAAAATCCAGAAATTTTAGGTTAATCCATGTGTTGCCAATGCCACTGAAATGAGTATTAAGCTACAGAAGAAACCCTTACACTGGGGACTTTCAGGAGTTACCAGAGGCAAGCCTAACACTGCTTAAGCATGCATACATATGTATGTGTATTTTCTCATTCAAGTCAATCTGAGTGTCAGGCAGTTCTGCTTACTCTAATTCTCAACATACAGAAAGAAAAAAACATCACACTGACACAAAACGTGGCATAAGTGTCCTCAGCTGATGCAGCTCAGTTTAAGCCAGGTGCCAGAATAATCATAAATCCCAGCCTCCAGAAAAGCACCTGGACAAGAGCTCTCTACAACTCAATCTACAAGCAGGAAATCCTCACGCTGGAATGCACAGACCCCTACAAGTGTGGACAGAGCTGGGCATTGCAACCTGGAGCCACATGCACACTTACTGCTGTTTTTCCCAACACTCCCACCCATTGTGGAGCATGGTATCTCTTTGCTTTCTGGGCTGTGAGGTTCCCAAAAACAGGGGCCTCGTCTGTGTCATGACAAGACAAACATGCAAGACAGCAAGCTGCAAATGGACACGGATCCTAAATTAGTGAGTGGATGGCTGAAAAAGCAGCTTCTCCTCTCAGGTCACTACTTTCCACGCCCCACCAACAACCACACAATCAACTATTCATTTGATGGTCTGTGTCCCTGGGGGGATTGGCAAGGTCCTGGACACCCATATGCCAGTAGTCATATAGCATCACCCCAACCAACCATAGTAAACACCCAAATTACACCTCAACTGTCATCCCACACCAGGTCAATCTAAGATTCAGAATCCTGGACTGGCGTTATGGGTAACAGGTTAAACCACCACCAGAAATCTCAGCATCTCACATGGATTACTACAGTTCAAGTCCCAGTGGTCCCATGTCCAATCCAGCTCCTTGATAATACACCTTGGAAAGCAACAGAGGGCGGACCAGTGCCTGGGGTCCATGCATCCACATGATGAAGCTTCCAGCTCCTGGTTCTGGCATGACCAGACTGAGCCATTGGAGGAAGTGAAGCAGAGGAGGGATGACTGCTCTCTCTACATCTCCCTTTCTCTCTTTATGTAACTCCATACTTCAAGCAAGCAAAATAAATCCTTCATCAAAAGAAAAGAATATTGAAAAACTGGAAAAGTGCGTCAAGAAGGAAAGCTCTGGGAGTGCACCTGCCCTGACCCCCACCATCTGGGTTGGACTCTGAATCCTGGATCCTCAGTTGAAAAATGGGAAAATAATTCATTGTACTCCCACCAAAGAGTGAATATTAATGAGCTAATATGTGTAGAGTTTTCACAACAGTGCATGCTACACAGTAAGTGCTCAACAAATGCCAGCTACTAAGCAAAATGTGACTCCAAGAGTATTAAAACTTCTCAGGAAAATGACTGGCAAAACTGGGAGTAGGAAGTATTTATATGCATATATCTCTTTTCCTCTAACAGCACTCACTGTACTATCAAATATACAGTTATAGACAGATATTTTCTCTAACAGAAGTCACATACAAATCAGTTCTATCAAACCCAAAATGAAAATATTTATCGCCCTGTACTAGTTTATGCTTTTGTGTATATTTGAAGGAATTGCAGGGCAGTGGCAGAGACAGAGAGGGGAAATCTTCCATGGGCTAGTTCAACTCCCAAATGAACACACCTTCCAGGGCTGGGTCAGGATGAAGGCAGGCACCAGCAGCTTTATCCAGATCTTCCAAATGGGCTACAGAAGCCCAAACACTCAGGTCACCTTCCACTGCTACCTCAGGCACATAAGCGGGGAGCTGAATTGAAATAGAGCATCCAAGACAAAAACTGGTGCCTGAACATGATGTCAGTGTCACAGACAATGATTTAACAATGTCACATTGTTGGTCCAGATTTGTAAAAATATGATCAGGGGCCCAGTACAGTAGCATAGCAGCTAATGTTTTCCCTTTTACATGCCAGGATACCATGTGGATTCTGATTTCTGCCCCAGCCACTTTGTTTCCCATCCAGCTCCCTGATTGTGGCCTCAGAAATCAGTGAAGGATGGCCTTGAGACTCTGCACTCATGTGGGAGACCTGGAAGAAGGTCTTGGTTCCTGGCTTTGCATGGACTCAATTCCAACCATTGAAGTCACTTGGGGAGTGAAACTTCGGATGGAAGATCTTCCCCTCTCTGTGTATCTAACTTTCCAATTAAAATAAATTATTTAAATATATGATCAGTATTATATAAATACTTATCAAATTATTCAGAATATCTAAAACATGAGGTCAAAAGCACAAACTTCTTTCTAATAGAGAAATATAAATGAATTTCTTCTACAGCCTTACAAAGAAGCATATATAGTATACAATATTCAACAGAAGACTATAATGTTAAATAGAATTATCAGTATTTCTTAAAACTTTGCTTTCATACAAAATTAATATTCCGGGGGCCCAGTGCAGTGGCCTAGCAACTAAAGCCCTTCCTTGAACATACGCGAATTTCATATGGGTGCTATTTCTAATCCCAATGACCCTGCTTCTCATCCAGCTCCCTGATTCTGACTCAGGAAAGCAGTTGAGGATGGCCCAAAGCCTTGGGACCCTACACCCACCCACCTGGGACACCCTGAAGATTCATGGGATGGAAGATAGAAGATCTCTCCTCCTCTCTGTATATCTGACTTTGCAATAAAAACAAATCTCTTAACAAATTAATGCTCCTAAGTGTATTTTCTAGGTCAGCCTACATTTTCATTAATTTCAGTAAAATAAGTAGAACAAGTCCCATTCAAACCATGATCCTCTTTCCCAAACCCATCCAAGTCTCTATCCTGAAAGACCTACCAGCCTAGTGCTTCCTTCCTTCTGTTCTCAACTGCTCCCTTCTGGCCACATTGATTGTCTGGAATATTATGGAAAGCCTCTATCGTAAGAGACAGAAATGCCACAAATGCAAAAGGTAAATTAAAATATGGTATTCAAAATGAAGAAGGAAAATAAAATTAGCTTAGTGAAATATACAAAATGAAGTAGAGTCACCAAGAGCAAGAGCATTTACATCAGGCTTTCCAAAGAAAATGGTCTACGAATCAAAGGAAAGCAAGCATTTCTTTCTACCCACAGCCTAGCTGAGCACATGGCTGGTGCACAGCAAGGCACATCTTAGTGTTGCTTAGCATGTGTAGGATTTGTATGTTGGCTCCCTAAACTTTGGATGGAAATGGTCTCTCTCCAAGTACTATGAGGTAGACCTCAGAAAGATCTAAGAATACAGAGCAGAGGTCAATGAACTACAGCCCATGGGTCAAATCTAGCCACTGCTTACTTTGTAAATAAAGCCTTATGAGAAATTTGTAATGGTCAATTAAGCATAAATTATTTATGGTCACTTCCATGCTGCAAAGCAGCCAGCAGAGACAATGAGTTGTGAAAGGATCTCTATGACTTCAATACCTAAAATAATTGCAAAGCCCTTTCTAAAATCAATAAAACACTGATACATTGATCTAGGCCATCACATAATCTTTCATCACATCTTTCATCCCTTCATTCTTGGGAACTCAAGAAGGAAGACAATGACTGAAGGCTACCAGAAGGTGATACTTTAACACCACCACGGGAAGTCCACTGATGTTTGACTGACACTTCTCCCTTCTCCCTCCACACACTCACCTGTAGCTCTTGCAGTCTTCCTCATCATCCTCCAAGCTGACCAGATCACTGGAACATGCTACGCTGTCCAGCAGGCTGAGGTACTCTAGGTCTGGAGTCACGTCTTCCAGCACACACTCCCAATCACTGATGTGACAACAGTCAATGATCTTCATCCAGGAAGCAAGCAAAGGCCTAGAAAGAAGCATGGACCATCAGCCTCACAGTGACAAGTCTACGCTCCCCGCTGCTCAGACAAGATGACACAGTAAGGGTCAAAATCAACTTAATTTGTAGCAAGCCTACTTTTTCATCACATGTCAGAAACTCTACTGAAGTTTTCTTTGGAAAAGCAGGATAAGTCCAGATCACTTGCAAGAGGATTAATACACTTAAAGATTTATCACAATTTCTTCTTTAGGCCTTTTTAAAAAAGATAAACATAGATTCTGCATATTAAAATATGTTATTATAATCTGCAGGGCTTATTACTTTCCTAGTAATGCAAACAATAGTTTATTGTCCTTTACTTTTTCTTTTTTAAAAAAGATTTATTTATTTTATTACAAAGTCAGATATACAGAGAGAAGGAGAGACAGAGAGGAAGATCTTCCCGTCCGATGATTCACACCTCAAGTGAGTGCAATGGTAGGTGCTGCGCTGATCAGAAGTCGTGAACCTGGAACCTCTCCCAGATCTCCCACGTGGGTGGCAGGGTCCCAAAGGTTTGGGCCATCCTCAACTGCTTTCCCAGGCCACAAGCAGGGAGCTGGATGGGAAGTGGAGCTGCTGGGATTGAACCAGAGCCTATATGGGATCCCGGTGCATTCAAGGCGAGGACATAAGCCACTAGGCTACACCACCGGGCCCAACAATAACTCATTTTCAAATACTACATTAAAAAATTATATGCATTCAAAGAACTCCAGAACAACCATAGGAACAAATCAAGCAAACCAGTCAATAAATGGGAAAAGGGAGAATCAAGATGTCGAAATAGGGTTAGGACATGTTTAAATGGACAGAGAAGCACTTGATCAGGATGAAGCAGAGAAAAAAACATTCCAGAGGACAGAACAACAGCAGAAGGGTATCTGGAGACTGACAGACACAGGAAAGCAGCAGACACAATAGTGTGGTGCTGCAGTGACTGATAATCCAGCGGCATTCAGCTAACGGTGACCTGAACTCGACCAGCAGCCGGATCTCCACCAGCAACCAGGGGGAAACGATTTTCACTGAGAGCTCCGGAGGTGAACCCAGACAAAGAACTGCCCATCCTGCTGGTCTGTTTGATTTCACCAGGAGCAGAGACAGAGCAGCAGGTCCTAGAAGGGCACTATTGGGACAGGGTGAACTTCACAGTCAAGTCAGCTCCCTAGAGCCAAATTGGGTACCATTTTACATAAGAAGACAAAGATTAGGGAAAAGGCTGAGCATATGCTGAGCTGGGAGTGAACATATTTCTGACTCAGTAAACTGCAACAACATAGCATCCTATAATGACAGCCAGCCAATCAAGAACTGAAGTAGTGGTAAGTCAGGCACCATTTTGTACAGTGCAGCAAAAGTTTTAGGACTGCAGGGGTAACAGTGAACTGCACTTGTCCTGAGCTCACCAGAACTCACAGAGCTCAATGTATTGCACTAGTTCTACAGGAAAATAACACCAAGTATGACATTGCATGGGTCAAAATAGGTTGTCTGGTGCTCAGAATTAATGCACAATAGGTTCCAGCAAGATCAGCATCACCAACAACTAGCTATGAAGGACACCTGGTGTCTCCCTAATCCTGGGACCTGCTCCAACCGAACGTAGGAGAAAGGCTGTATAGACTGGTGCAGGCTCAGCACAATATCAAAACAGGTAGAGACTGCTGAGCCAGGAGCAGGGGCTTCAGAGACCATGGGGGAAATCTAACATAAGAACCCAGATGTGGAACTCAATGGAGGGAGTGGCACAATTGGCTGCATGCAAAGAGCCATGTACCAACTGCAGTAAGTAAAATTAAACTGTAGACCTTTGATGACACACCTTGGAAACCTGCACCAAGGAGAAGACTCTGCTAGCCAGAAGTACAATGACCAAGAGCAAACAAAGGCACATTGAATATTGCTGAAGACTCCCCTCCAAAGGAGCAAAAGCCTTTGCCTATGTCAAAGTTAATTAAGGAAGACATTCAGAAAATGGGGGATACAGAATTTGAAACACTTGTTATAAAGCTGCTTCTCAACAACAAGAAGCACGCAAAGCATGCATTCAAGGAATTTAATGCATATGTCACACTGGAAATCAATCAAATAAAAGCTGATACAGTAGAAATGAAGAATATAGTGCAGCAAATTAAAAGTACAGTGGAGAGTCTCCAAAACAGAATGAAGCAAGCAGAAGAAATAATCTCACAATTGCAAGATATTTCCTGTCACTGGGGGAAACAAACAAAAGCTGGAAGCAGAACTGGATCAGGTCAAAACATGTATTCAAGAATTGAAAGACACTACTAACAGACCTAATGTAAGAATTATACGATTCCCAGAAGATGCAGAAAGAAAACCTGGGATTAATGGTGTATTCAATGAAATAATAAGCAAAAATTTCCCCAATCTAGTGAAAGAATCAGGAAACAACATCCAGGAGGGTCACAGAACTCCCAACAGTGTGGGCCAAACACAATCTTCACCATGACACATGATAATCAAGCTCTGTTCAATCAAACAGTAGTAAAAGATCCTTGAATTTAAGTTCATGTTAAAAAAATCAATTGACATGTAAAGGAATGACAAACTCACAGGAGACCTCTCACAGGAACCTCTACAGGCAAGAAGAGAATGGAGCGACATATTCCAGCTTCTAAAAGCAAAAAACTGTTAGCTTACAATAACATATCCAGCAAAGCTTTCTTTTGTCTTTGAAAATGAAATCAAATTCTTCCACAGTAAAGTGGGACACCGCAGGAAGACCACAGGGCTTCCCTCCATGTCAGGGGGGCTTTGGGGAGGAGCGCGAGCTGTGAGTGGGGCGGACAGCCCACAAGGCCCTGCCGGAGTGTTCATAGGCTTCATCCAGCTTTCTAGGGGTCCCAGCGCTTGATTTCCTTGAGACTTGTGAACCTGACTATGCTGAAGGGTACCTGTTGATTTTACTTTTTGAAGGGATTTTAAAACAGTAGAGCTAGCAATGACACCTTGCATTTCAGTTCCTCACCGCTCACAGGTTTCTTTTGTATATACTTCTTAGAATGGTCATTTCTTTTAAATGGTTTAATTTGTACAGCACAGGAATGTTATTGTAGTAGTATGTAACTATTACCTAATACTGAGTTTTTTGTTTTGTTTTTTTTTTAAAGATTTTATTATTATTATTGGAAAACTGGATATACAGAGAGGAGGAGAGACAGAGAGGAAGATCTTCCATCCGATGTTTCACTCCACAAGTGAGCCGCAACTGGCCGGTACGCGCCAATCCGAAGCCACGAACCAGGAACCTCTTCTGGGTCTCCCACACAGGTGCAGTGTCCCAACGCATTGGGCCATCCTCAACTGCTTTCCCAGGCCACAAGCAGGGAGCTGGATGGGAAGTGGAGCTGCTGGGATTAGAACCGGCGCCCATATGGGATCACGGGGCTTTCAAGGCGAGGACTTTAGCTGCTAGGCCACGCCGTCGGGCCCTTAATATTGAGTTTTTGCAAAAAAAAAAGAATGCGCATATGTAATTGAAACATTTCAGATCACATGAAAACGCTGATGTAACATTTAAATATCACAGCATTAAAAAGAAAAAATTAATAAACCAATCCTTTGTATCTAGTGCCATAATGGGGTGCCATCAAGAGGCCGAGCTCCGGGCTGGGCACTGGGTCAGTTCCTGACCTGCGTCCTGCTGGCCTCGTTCGTCTACAGGAGCCGTGGCCTGGCTGGATCTCCGAGACCAGGCCTCTGTTGGTGCTGACGCCTCAAGTGGCCAGGCCTCCAGCGGGCACCTGCTCTCCTCAAGCGAGTGGCCCAGGGCAGTGGTTGGAAAACTTACTAAGTGTAGCTTTGGCCTCTCTTAGGAAAAGAAGAGTTCTAGCTATAGGTGTCCTAGGGGGAAAGTTGTTTTTTTAAGTCCTGTTCCTTAATGCTGCAAATGATCAGTATTTATAAAGTAACTGATTTTGCACCATTTTTCTTACTGTGACCATGGCAGAGCAATGTCTCCTAGACTCTGATCTATAAAGTTGTCCCAATGGAGTCTGTTCATCTTAGTGCTACAGAGATCACAACTAACAACTTACCAGTCCGAGTTCACCAGGTTGAACTCAGCATGGCTGTAGCTGATTAAGAAATTTATATAATTACTCTTTGCTCGCCTCTCACTAATTGACGATTGATCAGCCAGTAAAAGGGGCCTCCCAATCAAAGTTTGAGTAGGTTTTACGTCTCCTCTAAAAACACCAGGTAGGAAAACAGCTCCCAAAGTATCAGCATATTTAATTCACTCACTCAAACAGCATTCTTCACTAGCATTGGTTTTCCCAAAGTAATCTTGGTCAGGAGAACCTGGGATGTTTATTAGGAAGACACACCGTGGCTCTGCCAGGGTGCTGAGGCTGGCATGGGCTGTGCTGTGCCCCCTGGCTGATGGCGGGAGGGTCCTTACCAAACCAGCTGTTAGAACCTCAGGAGGCACAGCAGCTTCCATGCTGGTGGCTGTGTCAGCGCCAGGCCTTCCCTGCAGAGGCAGCAGGGCAGCCATGCTCTATCAAAACGTGGAAGCATCCAAGTTGAACAGCTGCATTTGATGGTAGGATCATTTAAGATACTCATATACCAAAACTAAGAAACTGAAAGTGGCTTCTTTGTGTTATGCAGATTTCATTTTCAATATGGCAGTTACCTAAGATGATTTTAACCCTTTGAGAAAGTGTGTGGAGGTGTATACAGTTGTGAGCAATGCCATGAACGCACTTCCATTCTCCTGAGTTAAAGTGAATTTCTGAGAATATCTGGCTGGCCCTGTAATTTAAATTAAAATAAAGTTTTGGAGAAACAGAAAAAAAAAGAATATGCCTCTTGCAAACCTGCCCTTTAAAGGATATTTAAAGATGTTCTCTTGACAGAGAAGAGGAATAGCACCCAGTAAAACCAAACGCAAATGTGAAGAACATCCCAGTAAAACGGTAACACAAGACTAAATCAATGAACAACCCATTCCTAAAATGACAGGATCAAATTATCACCCATGCACATTAGTCCTGAAGCTCAATCATACATCACAGAACAGTAGACTGGATTAAAAAACAAAACCCGGGCGCGGCAGCGTGGCCTAGTGGCTAAAGTCCTCGCCTTGAATGCACCGGGATCCCATATGGGTGCCGGTTCTAATCCCAGCAGCTCCTCTTCCCATCCAGCTCCCTGCTTGTGGCCTGGGAAAGCAGTTGAGGATGGCCCAAAGCTTTGGGAACCTGCACCCATGTGGGACACCCAGAAGAGGTTCCTGGTTCCGGGCTTTGGATTGACACAGCACCAGCCCGTTGCGCTCACTTGGGGAGTGAATCATTAGATGGAAGATCTCCTCTCTGTCTTTCCTCCTGTCTATATATCTGACTTTCTAATAAAAATAAATAAATCTTTTAAAAAAAAAGCTTTCACACAAACAGCTAAGTGGCAGGCTCTCAGATATTAAGCCACAGTGAGAGGGAGACTGGAGGGAGAACCCTGAAGACCTTGTCACCTTGTTGCAGGGTCCTCAGTAGCATTGGGGTTGGGCTCTGAGGCTCAGCAGCACTGCACCAGTCACATGATGCTCAACACACACAGAAAAAAAAAAGCATATACAAAAACAAATCCCATCTATTTGTTGCCTACAGGAGACACACTTCACCAACAAAACTATATCTCATGGATTTTAATGTTTTTGTTGTTAGTTTCATCTCTTCAAAACATTTTCATGGGTAAGGGGCCACTTGGGCAGTCACCCTGCCTGCTGGAAGGGTAGGGTTTTGGGGCACCTTTTATAGCCTTGGACCTTCCTCCTCCCATCCAGGGCCCTCCTCCCCGGCCAGGAGCCTCCACCCCAGCCCAGGCCCTCAGCAGTGACTATCGCAGGCCAATGACCCCCCATCCTGGCCTGGTGACCCTCCACCCCAGCCCGGGACCTCAAACTGAAGCAGGCCAGTGACCCCCCCACACCCCGGCCGGGAGTCCTCCACCTGAGCCCGGGCCCTCACACTGACGACCACAGCCTCAACTCACCTCTGCTTCCGTGCGACTGCTCGGCTTGAAGTCCTGGTGCTGACTGGTCCACGAGAGTGACCCAGATGCCTGCGTGACCCCTGCGTAGGTGTGACCCCGGCGCCAACGTGAGGACGTCACCTACGTGACCCCAGCATGCCGTCTTCCACTTCGGCCAGAACAGACCTGGGGAGCACAAAACTGTGAGTTAATGGAGAGTTGAGCTTCCTCTCTAGCTGTCCTCTTCTCTGAATTTTCAATAAAAATAAAATAAACATTTATGAAAAAAACAGAGCTCGGTCCTGGCGGCATGGCCTAGCAGCTAATGTCCTAGCCTTGAGTGCGCCTGGATCCCATATGGACGCCGGTTCTAATCCCAGCAGCCCCACTTCCCATCCAGCTCTCTGCTTGTGGCCTGGGAAAGCAGTAGAGGACGTCCCTAGCTTTGGGACCCTGCGCCTGTGTGGGTGACCCAGAAGAGGTTCCTGGTTCCCAGCTTCAGATGGGCGGGCACCAGCCAGTTGTGGCTCACTTGGGGAGTGATTCATCGGACGGAAGATGTTCCTCTCTTTCCTCCTCTCTGTATATCTGACAGTAATAAAACAAATAAATCTTAAAAAAAAAAAAAGCAACAGCAGTGAGACGCCAAGTGGGACATGTGCGCAGAGTACCCTGGTGCCCGCTCTGCCTCGGGGCTCTGTCCTGTGCCACACACGACAGCCAGAGCCAGCCCAGCCCACAGGACCCAAGGGTGACAAACACCCACCATGATCCCCCACCAGACTCCTTGACCTCCACCCTTGTGCTCTTCATGGCCAGGGGCCACAGTGCACACAGCCAGCCCACCAGCTGCTGGACTGCCCCTGTCACCTCATTTTTCTAGAATTTTTCAAATAAAAGTGGAAAGGCAGAGTTACAGAGAAGACACACAACTAGATACAGAGATAGATATAGAGAATCACCTGTTGATTCTCTCCCTGAATGGCCACAATGGCCAGACCTGGGCCGTGTTCTGCTGCTCTCCCAGACAATAAGCAGGGAGCTGGATCAAATGTGGAACAGCTGGGACTTGAACCAGCACATGTCTGGGATTTCGGCCAACAACAGGAATTTACTCCAGCATAAAAAAATCACACAAGTGGTCATTTAAAATAGAACCGTGGGGGCCCAGTGGCATGGTATAGTGGATAAAGTCCTTGCCTTGAACGTCCCGGGATCCCATAAGGCGCCGATTCTAATCCTGGCAACTCCACTTCCCATCCAGCTCCCTGCTTATGGCCTGGGAGAGCAGTTGAGGACGGCCCAACGCTTTGGGACCCTGCACCCACGTGGGAGGTCCGGAGGAGGTTCCAGGTTCTTGGCTTCGGATTGGCACAGCACCAGCTGTTGGGCTCACTTGGGGAGTGAATCATCAGATGGACGATCTTCCTCTCTGTCTCTCCTCTCTGTATATCTGACTTTGTATTAAAAAGAAAAAATTAAAACAGAACCGTGGACTGCTCTGTGCACTCTGCACGTGGAAATCAAAGAAACAAGTGGGATTCAGGAAAGCAGCTCCTGCTGAGCTGGGACACACTGCAGCAGCACACCAGCAACCCCACAGCCACCACATCCCACAGCCAGGTTCCCACTGACAACCCCACAGGGACAAATCGGAAGCAGCACACTGGAGCCCAACCTCTCCCTCAGCACAGTGCAAATGAGTGGCCGAAAAAGCTGAATCAACAAGCAGAACTGCCAGACTGACTTAGGGGGAAAAAAGGCAAGATGTAACAATGTGCTACCTACAAAAGCACACTTTTCTTTTCTTTTTTTTATTAATTATTATGCATTATGTGACAGTTTCATAGGCTCTGGGAATCCCTCCACCCCTCCCCACGCCCCTCCTCCCTGGTGGATTCCTCCACCTTGGTGCAGTATTACAGTTCAAATTCAATCAAGATTCTTTCCTTGCAAACATATACCAAACATAGAGTCCAGCTACTTATTGTCCAGATGGGTTGAACAGTTTCTTGGGGAGACCATTTCTGGTCCAAAGTTAGAGCTGGTAGACTATCATCCCAGTCAATTAAGAGTCCCAATATAACATTAACAGCAATTTGTAACATTATGGAATTGACATGGTTTTGCATAACCAGTATGTTAAAAAAAAACAAAAAACAAGTTCTTAACCACAACCTATGATTTGCTGATTGACATTTCAATTTTAATTTGTATACAGGACCGCTGCTATATACCTTAAAATGGCTATAAGATACCATTCAGCTGTCTTGTGTCTATTTCATTTTAGTATTTAGCCATTTGTTGTGTTGAAGTATAATTTTACTGATCTTGGCAGATTTTAGGATAATCTAGACTGGCTTGTAACTCTAACAAGACATTTGTCAACAATTAAGGTGCAGAACATTTTTTTTTTTTGGAGGGGGTGTGCAGGAAAGTTCCCAACACCACGGTGAAGAGTGACTAATCTTCGTGTCCCACCCAGCGAGGCATGAGCAAATACATGCCAGCTCTTTCCTGTCAGATTCCAAGCTCTACTTTTTGTTGTTTGTCTATTTATTTTAGGTTTTTTTAGTTTGTATGATTGTTTGTTTGCTATGAGGGGTTTTCGGAGCGATCTTGATATTCATTGCAAGGGAGGGTGGGGGTCCAGAGGTGGAGCCAGGCTCGGACCAGAGAAAGCTCTCCTCCCTGGTCCCGAAGGACGTTTATTGTTCTTCTGTTTCTGCAGACCGCTCAGGGCTTCTGGTTGTCTTTCCGATGACGTTGGTTTCTGCACGGTAGTGTTTGGACTTCTTCCATCCCCTTTGGAAGCTCCGGTTGGGGGTGGGTGACCTCAGAGTACTCGGCCTCCGAGGGCATCCAATTCCCTGTGGCCTCCTTGGCAGTTGAGATATAGTCTTTGTTGCTCGTATTAATAGTTTGTGGTGAAGGTCTGGGAGTCTTCATGGTTGGGATCCAGGCTTTCTCCTTGCCACCTGCTCCACCCTGGAGTGCCCCCCTGCTCCACGCACATGACTTCCTGAAAAGAGGTTGTCAGGATCACACCCGATTCCCCCCTCATGCAATGGTATAGTAGTTTTACTATTGTTTAGTGCCGCTTTGAATCTGTTGTCTATGAATTACCAGATTTGATCATGATAGGCTATATTGTACTTTTTCCTCACTCTTTTTATGGTCCTGAAAGGCTTCCCTGCACTCCCCCCCATTACGGATTAACATAGCATATTGAGGGTATAGTAGGTTTTACAGTTTTTCGATGTAGATCTTAAGTATTCTGACATTAATTGTTGGTTTATAGATTATATCGCATTATCTTATTGTATTGGATACAGGTTGTTAGAGATTGCAATAATATTACAATATACAGATACTATCTTTCAGGTTGTCATCTTTTCATCTCAAATTAAGGCAAACGTGGTATTTAACATTTTGGGATTGGCTCATTTTTCTTAGCATGATGGATTCCAGTCGGGCCCATTTGTACACAAAAAACTGCATTTCATATTTTTTAATAGCTGAGTAGTATTCCATAGAGTAGATGAACCATAGCTTCCTTATCCAGTCTTCTATTGCTGGGCATTTTGGTTGCTTCTTTCAAAAGGAAGGTGCAGGGGTCAGTAATGCAACAAGCTAACCCTCTGCCTACACATGGGCATCCCATATGGACACTGGTGGGAGTCCTGGCTGCCCCACTGCAGACCCATCTCCATGCTGCTGGCCTGGGAAGGTGGTGGAGAATGGCCCAAGTGCTTGGCCCCTGCACACACGTGGGAGACCTGGAAGAAACGCCTGGCTTCTGGCTTAGGAGCAGCTCAGCTGTAGCAGCTGCAGCCATTTGTGGGGTTTAACCAGCAGATGGAAGAGCTCCCTGTCTTGGGTCAGCTCTGGCATGTGGGAGTGAATCTGAACACAGAAGGTATTCTCCTCCCTCTGTCAGTCCACCTTCCAAATAGACGCAAAAAAATAATGAAGAGAGATGTGAGGGCCCGGCACAGTAGCCTAGCGGCTGAAGTCCTCACCTTGCACACACTGGGATCCCATATGGGCACTGGTTCATGCCCCAGCCAACCTGCTTCCCATCCAGCTCCCTGCCTGTGGCCTGGGAAAGCAGTTGAGGATGGCCCAAAGCCTTGGGACCCTGCACCTGCACGGGAGACCCGGGAGAAGCGCCTAGCTCCTGGCTTCAGATTGTCTCAGGTCTGGCCATTGTGGCCACTCGGGAGTGAATCATCAGATGGAACTCCTCCTCTCTTTAAAGCTAACTTTCCAATAAAAAAATTAAAAAATTAAAAAACGTTGAAAATTAAAGTGATGTGAAGATGCAAAGAGGTAGCAACTGAAAGGTGAACAGGCTGTGCCAGTCAGCCCGGATGTTCCATGAAGATGGCAGTCCTGGCCGGCCCAGGGCCCAGCCTGGGGAGGTCACCAACTACAGTGGTGGGTGAGCCAGTCAGGAGGACATTACTGAGAGGCAGCGATGGAGAGATCTTCCACCGTCCAGTTCACTTCACAAATGCCAGAAATGGCTGCAGTTGGACCAGGCTCAAGCAAGGAGCTTCTTCTACATTTTCAATGTGGGCAACAGGGGCCAAGTCCTTGAGCCATCCTCTGCTGCTTTCCCAGGCCACTCGCAGAAAGCTGGGTCAGGGAGAGAATCAAGATGGCAGAATTGGGTAAGGACATGTTTAAACGGATGGAGAAACACTTCATCAGGGTGAAGCAGAGAGGACACATTCCAGGAAATAGGAGAGGACAGCACAGCAGCAGGTTGGTACCTAGACACAGGAAAGCAGCAGACACAACGGTGTGGTGTTGCAGTGACTGATACTCCAGCCACATTCAGTAAACTGTGATCTGAACTCCACCAGCAGCTGGAACTCCACCAACAACCAGGTGGGAAAGAACTTTGACTCGGAGCTAGGGAGGTGAGCCCATACTAAGAACTGTCCATCTTGCTGGTCTGTTTGATTTGAGCAGGAGCAGAGACAGAGCAGCAGATCCCAGATGGGCAGTGCGAGAACAGGGTGGATTTTCCAGCCCAGTCAGCCTCCTAGAGCTGAACTGGGCACCATTTTGCCTAAGGAGGCAAAGGGGAAGGACTGAGCATAAACTGAGCTGGGAGTGAACTCTTTTTTGACTCAGATAATTGCAGCAACGCAGCATTCCACAGGTTCCACCTAAAACACGTCTGGGTAGCCCTCAGACTTGATGGCCAGCAGATCAAGAACTCTAGTAGGGGCATGTCAGGTACCATTTTGCACACTGTGGCAAACGCTTTAACTGCAAGGACAACAATGAGCTGCGCATGTGCTGAGCTCACGAGAACACATCGAGTTCAGTAGACTGCCCTGGTCCCACAGGAAAATAATACCGTCTATGGCATCATATGGGTCCAAATAAGTCCATGTGGCACCCAGACCTAATATCCAACAGGTCTGGCAAGATCAGCGCCACCAACAACCTACCTGTATAGGATACCTGGTGTCTCCCTAATCCTGGGACCTGCTCCAACTGAAAGTGGGAGTAGATTGTACAGATAACGGTGCAGCCTCAGCACGATATCACAGGCGGTGGAGAGTGGGGAGCCAGGAGCTGGGGTTACAGAGATCATGGTGGTAATCTAAGATAGGAACCCAGACCTGGAACCAGCTGGAGGGAGTGGCACAATTGGCTATAAGCAAAGAGCTATGTTCCAACAGAAACAAGTAAAATCGAACTGTAGACTTTGGGTGATACAGCTTAGAAACCTGTCCCAAGCAGAAGAATCTGATAACTAGAAGTACAGTGTCCAAGAGCAAAAGAAGAGACAAAGGCACAATAAATATTACTGAACTCCCTGCAAAGGAGCAAAACCCTATGCCAACCTCCGAGTTAACTGAGGAAGACATTGAGAAAATAGGGGAGACACAGAATTGAGAAAAATCATTTTAAAGCTTCTGATCAACAACGAGAAGCACATACAAGAGCTCAAACAATTGGGCCCGGCAACATGGCCTAGCGGCTAAAGTCCTCGCCTTGAAGGCACCAGCATCCCATATGGGCGCTGGTTCTAGTCCCAGCAGCTCCACTTCCCATCCAGCTCCCTGCTTGTGGTCTGGGAAAGCAGTCAAGGATGGCCCAATGCATTGGGACCCTGCACCCACATGGGAGTTCTGGAAGAGGTTCCTGGTTCCTGACTTCGGATCAGCGCAGCGGCCCGTGGCAGCTCACTTGGGGAGTAAATAATCAGATAGAAGATCGTCCCCTCTGTCTTTTCTCCTCTCTGTATATCTGACTTTGTAATAAAAATAAATCTTTAAAGAAAGAGAAAAAATAGATCCTTAATATGTGCATACGTATGCATATGTGTGTGTATATATTGCATCATATTAGAATATATTTAGATGAAAACTAGCTTATTATGTCCTCAATCTGTGTCTGACTACAATAGCTAAATACTTCTGAAAATAAAACTACCACTGATTGTCACAGTGCAAAATAGAGTCTTCATTTGCCCAGTATTTCGCTGCCCAACATGTAGCTGAGGTTGTTGATTGATTTGTTCTGTCCTCAGTCTTTTCTTGGCTAGAGTTCTGAGTCCAGCAGTTTGATTGGGGAGATCTCCAAAGAAACTCTGAGGTATTCCCAGATCAGATTCTTGTATGTTCTAGTAAGCATCGGATGACAATCAGTGGATTCTTCAAAGACCTCATCGAGCTGGGGGTGGTGAGATTGGCAGTGATCCATAACTGGAGAACTATTGAAACCACTTGAGAGCAAGTATCTCAGAGCAGGCGCCACATCCGGGACTTTGGGCATGTGGGAAACTGGGTGGGGCTTCTCCCTCAATATCCCCCTTTGCCTCAGATACATGAAGGAAACAATATGGACATAAAAGTCTTACCCACTTCCCTAAGGCCCTGAACCTTTATATTGTAATTAACTATGTGAAGATTTTCAACAATATAAAAAAAATAAAACTACCAAACCCAATATGGAATGAGAACATAGAGACTTCTATTTCTTGGATGAAAGTGTTAATTGTAAAGGTGACTGGACTCCTAGAAATCTGGAATCTCCAAAGAGACATATGCACCCTGTTATGAGAAAAAGGTCCTGCTTCCTTTAAGGCATGCTGTTTTACTACTGTCCACATTGAAGTAGGATCAGGATTTCAAGCCTATGCATTGTAAATTTCTAGTATCTGCTTTCTGCTTTGTGTCACCAAAAGCCCCTAATCATGTCTTTGCCCAATGTCATGTAGATTTTGATTTTTCCAGATACTTTCTATAAAAACTCCACACTTATTTTGTTCAATGTGCTTCTTGTCCATGGCAGGATGTGGCTCTCAACTAGAAGTTAAATAAAACTCCTTTCACTAACCTGGGAGTCTCACAAAAAAATATTTTTGAAGTCTTACACTTGGAGCATTTATTTTTTAAAAATTAAAAAGATTGACTTACTTTCATTATATTTCAGGACAGAAAGAGAGGATTCTTCCACCTATTGGTTCACTCTCCAAATTCCTGTAACAGCCAAGTCAAAGCCAGAAGCTCAGAACTCCATTTGGGTCCATCACAGGGCTGACAGGGATAAATGTACAGGAGTCATCATTTACACTCTCCAAGGATGCACATTAGCAGGAAACAGGGTGGGAAATGCAGAAACCTGCAACATGAGGAGGCACTTCAATGAGATGTGGGCATCCCAAGTGGATTTATTTGTTGGATTACAAACACATTCCAGCTGTGTGAGTTTCAGCAAGGAAGAAGTCCATTAGCCTACATAATCAATTCCAGGCCTGCTTCATTTTAACGTCCTTACTATTTACTACATATACTAGGTGACTTTGAATTTTTCCACTAGTCTTTTCTTTTTTTTTTTTAAGATTTTTTTTCATGGCAAAGTCACATATATAGAGATGAGGAGAGGCAGAGACGAAGATCTTACATTCAATGAGTCATTCCCTAAGTGACTGCAATAGCCAGTGCTGCGGCAATCTGAAGCCAGGAGCGAGGAACTTCCTCCAGGACTCCCAAACAGATGCAGGGTCCTAAGGTTTTGCTCAGTCCTTGAATGATTTCCCAGGCTACAAGCAGGGAGTAGGATGGGAAGTAGAGCTGCTAGGATTAGAACTGGTGAACATATAGGGTACCGGTGTGCCCACAGTGAGGACTTAATCTCTTAGGCCACGGCACTGGGACATCCACAAGTCTATAAATAAAAACTTTTAAGTATCTGAGAAAGAGCAGGGTTAAATGATTGCCAAGGGGAGACTGGGTGCGACTTCTCCCTTTATCTCCCTCCCCATTTACCCCCACATACAGTCAAAGAAGAGAATGTGGAAATAATAGCCTTACCCACTGTCCTGTAGCCCTTGGACCTTTTCACTCTAATGAACAATATCAAGATTGTCAAAAATAGAATTAAACAAAGCCAAAAGGAGTTTTGGTTAGCTTTAGGAGTTTGATTTGTGTTTGAGCTAGGGATGCACTTAGTAGTAGTAGTAGAAATCGGGTCATCATTTGGTCTAGGGGTATGATCAGGTAAAGTCGAGGGCTTGGCTTAGAGTTACAGAAAGGGCTGGCCTCAGGGAAGATTTGTTTCAGGAACTCGGCTGGTTCAGGATGAAGGGAATCTTTAGTGTTGTGTTTGGGTCTGGTGTGACACTTGGAGCTATGACTCTGCTTGGCATTATGTTGAGCCTGAACGTTCATATTTCAGTTAGATTGTTTTAAAAATCTTGGGATTATGATTGGCATAGGACTATGGTTAGGGTGAGCAGTAGTAGAGATGGACAAGGATTAAGGTTAGTATTTGGGACAGGGTTAAGTCAAAGCAGAGGTCGATGAGAGTAGCGCTAGGTGTAAGATTAGAATTAGGGTTACTTTTACAGGAAGAGTTGAGACTAACTCTGGCTGTAACGCTGACTCAGTCTCTTGACTTTTCATAGCTGTAATCAGCACACAGGCTATAAGCCTAATCCTAAACCTGACGTTGACCCTAGTCATAAATTCAAGCTACAGTAGCCATAACTCTTTTGTTTTTAAGAATTATGACGTTTTATTGGAAAGTAAGATATACAGCACTTACCCAACCCCTATTTCAAAGCCTAGCACAAATACTAATTACAACCTAGAGCACACCCAAAGCCAGACAGGATGATCTCCAACCCTTGCCATCATCCTAACCCTCATGCTGATACTAGCTTTAGCTCTTGCGCTAGCCCCAGTCCTAAAAGTGATCCTAGCCCTAAACACAACCAAATCCCTAGGCCCAACACCAACTCCAACCCTGACACACCTGGAGCCGTCACTGTCATACTAAACCTAGCCCTAACACTGAACCCAATCCCACCAACATTTCTAAACTTAAACCGCAATGCTAATTTGAATCATCACCCTCATTAGTACACTAAACCTAACTAAATCCAACTGTAGCCAAAACCTTCACCACAAGATTTGGACCTAACACTAGATTTGGACCTCACCTTAATTCTAGAAGAACTGTAGCACTAGCATTAGCCCATACCCTAACATGAACTCTAGCTCTAAGCACAATCATTCGGACACTGAATAGAACCTCACCATAATACTCAAATTCACACAAAACAACCTCTTCATCCTCAATGTAGCCACAGCTTTCATCCTAACCTCAAGTGGAACCCTAACTGTATTCTGATTCCACACGGTGCTTTCCACAGTCCTAACAATAACCCTAAAACTAGCACTAACTCACACCAAGCCTGAACCGGAAATGGACCTCAAACTCTCTATCTGGCATGAATCCAAACACTATTCTTTACCTAATACTAATCCTCACACAAATCCTACTTCATGCCACATACAAAACCTAAGTCTGGAGCTAATCTTATTTGTAAGTTGAACCTTAACCCTAATCCTAACCCTAACCCTAACTATTGGGATAACCAGAACTCAAATCTCAAAACCTAACAGTAACCTCACTACTAGACTTGACCTTTAGCATTAGACAGCTAGCCCTCACCTTAATTCCACCTCAGCATAATCCTAATTCTATTCCTACTAGTAACCCAAATCAGAAGCCTCAATTGAACCTTAACACTCAACCTCGCCCTAACCTGAAATCTAGGCTTTGACATCACGGCAACCAGATGCCTAGATAGCATTATAACCCTGATTCCAACCCTGTAGCCAACCATGGTATTGATCCCAACCATCTCCCCGAAGTGATCTCTTTTACACTATGCTGAACCAGTTACATGATACTGGACTGCACTAGGGAAAATTCACTGAGAGCCATGTCAGTAAATGTCATGTAATGTCTGCCTGTGGAAATCAGCTTGACTTGGCTCTTCTACAATCCAAATGCTTTTCCACACACTACCTCTCATGGAGAACTAGGATTAGATTGGCTCCTTGAAAAGACACAAGGATTCTCATTGACGGAAAATGGAAATGCTTTCATAGTACCAGTGTTGAAAAGGCCCTAGGCTTCACTACATTTTCAGCGGATTTCCAAACTCACACTCAAGGGAAACCCAACCACATACACTCATGCTCTGCTGGCTTCCATGGAGTCTACACGTCCTCTCTGCTAGGACCTGTGGTGAGAAGGAACAAAGAAAGCAGATCTTGAGCCACTCACCATCTTTCTCCACCCCGCAGAGGAGACTGCCTGTCACCATGGCTCTTCTAGAATGCTGAGCCTACAGGATTCTGGGGTGCTATGACCAGGCAGCTGCTGATTGGACAGCTTATAGGGCCACACAGTCCTGTGAGGTCTTAGAGATGCAGCCAATCAGAATGCTCCCTGTCATCATGCCAGCAACAGGGACTGACGTGAGTGAAGCAAGAGTGATGGCCGAGCCTGTGCTGGGCAGCATCAGGCTGGACTGCAACACCCATTGGTTCCAGGGGAAGACAGGCCTGGAAACACAACAACCCAGGCAACATTAAGCAGAGGCTGAACCACACTATCTTTCTCCACTACGCAGAGTAGTCTAACTCTCTCCATGGCTTTTCTAACAAAACAGCACTGTTTTCGTGTTCTATCACCACCAAGAAGAATTCCACGTGAAATTATTAATGGCCACCATGCATACACACTATCAGAACTGCCAAAAAAAACAGTCATTCAGGACAAGTGGCAATTTCGTAATCCATGGCATTGATTGAACATAAAAATCAACTTGTAGACCTATAGGTTATACATCTTAGAAATCTGCACTAAGAAGAAGAATCTGTGAACCAGAATGGCAATGACAATAAGTAAAAGAAGAGACAGAGGCCCTAAGAATGGTACTGAAGACAATCCAGGGCAGAAACAAATCCTCAACCACCCTCAGAGTTAACGGAGGAAGATACTGACAAAATGGAGACACAGAATTCAGAAAACCCATTTCAAAGCTTCTGAACAAAAATTTTTAGCACCAACAAGAGCTCAAGGAGCTTAAGCAACATGTTACACAGCAAATAGCAGCAATTAATCAAATCTAAGATGATATATCCGAAATTAAGAATACTGTGCAGCCTATTAAAAGTACAGTGGAGAGTCCCAAAAATACTATGAATGAAGCAGAAGAAAGAATTTCAGAATTGTAAGATATTTCCTGTTACCATAAAGAAACAAACAAATAAAGAAAGAAAAGCTAGAAGCAGAGCTGGGGCAAGCTATAAAGTATCCAAGATTAAAAGATACAATTAAAAGGCCCAACATAAGAATGATGGGAGTTTCAGAAGGTACAGAAACAGAAGCTGAAATGAAAAGTGTATTCAATAAAATGATACACGTAACTTCTCCAATCTGGAGACAGAATTACAAAACTATATACAGGAGGGCCACAGAACTCCCCACAGAATTGGTCAAAAGCAAAATTCAACACAAAACATGACAATCAAGCTTTCTTCATTGAACAAAAGGAAAAATCCTTAAATGCACATGTGAAAAAAACTTGACTGACATACAGAGGAAGCCCAATAAAAGTCACAGCTGTCCTCTTAGAGGAAACACTACAGGCCAGAAGAGAATGCAGTGACATATCAAAATTGAAAACTGTTGGCCCAGAATAATTTATCCTGCAAAGATCTTCTTTGTCTTTCAAAACGAAATAAAATTTCTCTGTAAGAAAGAAAAAACTCCAAGATTTGCCTCTTATAAACCTGACGAATAAATGATACTTTAAGATGTTCTCATGAAAGAAAAAGCAAATAGCAACTACAAAAACCAAAGCAAACATGTAGAACATCCCACTAAAAGTCTTACTGAACCTAAAGCAAAGAACAACCCATTGCTAAAATGACAGGACCAAACTGCCACCTATCCACAACACTGAACGTAAACGGATTAAACTCCTCAAACACCACAGATTAGAGGACTGGATCAAAAAATAAAACCCTGCTATCTCCTGCTTACAAGAAACACATCTCATCAGCAAAGATCAGAAGAAACTGAAAGTGAAAGGATAGAAAAAGATATTCCAAGTGAATGGTAAGGAAAAATGTGTAGGTGTAGCCATTCTTATATCAGATAATATAGACATTGATGTGAAAGCATTTACAGAGATGAAGAATGACACCACAAAATGACTCAAGAATCCATTCAGCAAAAAGAGATCACCAAAATTAATGTATCTATGCCAAATGCCAAAGCATCTAGCTATGTGAAACAAATATTAACAGGTCTACAGGCAGAAACAGATTCCAATACAATCATTGCAAGGGACCACAATAAACCATTAACATCAACCAACAGATCAAAGAAAATGACAAAGAAACACGAAACTAACCCAAACTCTAGAGAAAATGGAATTACTTCATAATTTCATTCTAAAAACAGAGAATGCACTTTTTTTCATCAGTA
This sequence comes from Ochotona princeps, assembly GCF_030435755.1. Lineage (NCBI taxonomy): Eukaryota > Metazoa > Chordata > Mammalia > Lagomorpha > Ochotonidae > Ochotona > Ochotona princeps. The sequence continues at coordinate 129,923,123 of NC_080833.1, forward strand.
CATGGAACCATCTCCAGAATTGGCCATGTTATAAATAGGCCACAAAACAAGCATTAGTAATTGAAAGCTAAAATAGAAACCATACCATGCATCTTCTCAGATCATCGTGGAGTGAAGCTAGCGACCAAGAAGTCAAAACACCAACAAAGACTTACAAACACATGGAGACTGAATAACATGTTACTAAATGAGTAATGGATTAGAGAAGAAATCAAGGGGGAAATTAAAAATTGTTGCAAATAAATGAAGGGGATGATACAACATATCAAAATGTATGGGACACATTCAAGCCTTATTTAAAAGGAAAGTTCATGTCAATTAGTGCTTATGTTAAGAAACTAGAAAACCACCAAGTAAATGAACTAAGCTTGCAGTTGAAGAAACAGAAAAGCAACAACAAAAGCAATCGCAAGATTAGACCAAAAAAAGAAACAATCAAAATAAGGGAGGAAATAAACAAATACAAACAGACAACTGCACATAATATCAATGAATCAAGGAACTGGTTCTCTGTGAAAACAAACTAGACTCTGCACCAGCCCAAATAATTAAAAACGCAAGGGAGAAGATACCCATCAATAGCATCAGAGGTGAGAAAGAAAATGTGACCACACACACCTGGGACACAGGGAGAATTATTAGGAACTATTGCAAGCAACAAAAAATCAGAAGAGTTAGAAGAGATGGAGAGTTATTTGGACACGTACAATCCACCAAAAGTGCATCAGGAAGCAATTAACAATCTAAATAGACCAATAACAAGCAGTGATATTGAACGTGTGATTAAAGCCCTCCCAACCAAGAAAAGTCCTGGGCCAAATGGCTTTACTGCTCAATTCTACCGAACATCTCAAGAGGAACTTACTCCAATCCTACACAAGCTTTTTCAAACTACAGAAAGAGAGGCAATCCTTCCAAACTCTTTCTATGAAGCTAGTATCACCTTAATACCAAAGCCAGATAGAGAAACAACATAAAATCACTATCCTTGGTGAACATAGATGCAAAGATTCTCAAGAAAATGCTAGCCAACAGGATCCAACAGTACATCAGGCAGATCATTCACCCGGCCCAGGTGGAAATCACCTTAGGCAGGCAGGGATGGGTCAACATTTGCAAATCAATAAATGTGATACATCACATAAACACTATGAAAATAAAAACCATATGCTCATCTCATGTGTTTTGATTTCAGTTTCATTTCTTCTAAATGCTTTCCTTTCTCTTGTCAAACCATTACTGGCTCATGGATTACAGAGTGGCATCACTTCACCAAAGAGTCTTAGGTTTTCTTGTTGTCCCCCATGCATTGGTTACTCAGTGGCACGTTGTTTGACAGTGCTGTAATTTTGTTGTTGTTCCAGTTCATGTTGGTTGTTGACCTTATTTCATGGCTTCCCATTGATGGGAATATACAGTGATGGAGTAGTAGAAACTACCATATCCAGATGAGGGCATACAATGCCATATGCATCTGCAGCCAAATCAGAGATGCAATCCCAATGAAGATGTCAGAAATGTATAGAAAATGGGATGCTGGATGGACATTGTCTGTAGGAGCAAAGATGGGGCACACTTAAATAACACACTGATGGAATCATGACTCTTTATGAAGGACTATATTATCATAACATACAGAGAAAAAACTGTCGGGGTGGGAATCCCAGTCAATACCAAAGTGTATCATGAAAATCAAATATTCAAAATACAATTCTAAATAAATAAATAAATGAATGAATTTATGGCCTGGCACAGTAGAGCAGTAGCTAAAGTCTTTGCCTTACATTCACCAGGATTACTTATGGGCACTGGTTTGTATCCTGGCTGCTCACTTCCCTCCCAGATTCCTGGGAAAGCAGTAGAGGGGGGCTTCATGCCTTGGAACCCAGCAGCTGCCTGGAAAACCTGGAAGACATTCCAGGCTCCTGCCATAACTGAAATTCAACTCTGGCTGCTCTGGCCACTGTGCACACGTGAGAAGTGAACCAGTAGATGAAAGATCTTTCCATCTCTCCTTCTCTGTGTAAATCTGACTTTCCAATCAAAATCAATTAGAAAGTAAGTTTATCAAATTGTAACTTAAGAATGTAGTTATGAGCTGATTTGTACTTACAAAGATTTCACTCCAATTCACACATTATAGCACATTCAGAGTGGGCTGCTTTCAGTAATTGCTTTCCCAACATTAAACAGAATTGTCACATTGAAAAACATGCTAAATGTCACTGGCTAGTAGAGTTACAGGACAATCTCAACTTAATTTCATTTATGTATCAGTTGCAAATTAAGTAATACTTTTATACTACAATGTAAGTATGATTGTCAAATTAAATACTGCCTGGTGGACATGACTAACAGCCTATCTGCCCATGGCCTGAGGCAAGGCTTCCACCCATGTGTGCAGAAGGTGACCTGTGACATGACTGGAGGGTCTAAAGGGATAAACATGACTTCTACTCAATTACAGTGTCATTGTTGGGTGGGAGGCCTGTCAGGGACTGTGTGGATGATCCCTCTGAGGAGACAAGGACAAGAGGTATGACAACCACACTGAGAAAGATCGGGACACAGGGGATGCAAGGCAAGAGAAGCAATGCACAATTTATTGAACTCAACATAACAGATTACCTAGGCAACCAAAGAAAGCCCCTCTAAGGATAGCCAACAGGAAAATAAAATAATCACCTTAGCAGCAAAGGCGTAAACATGGTTTCCAGGAACAGATTCTAACAATCAAACCAATCAACTGCAGAAGGGGATAAGATCAGCTACAAACTAATGATAAAGGAGGCACAGGGAGGTGCTGCTCATTCCCAGCCATGCTTGGCCAGCAAGGCAGCCACAGGCCTATACAACAAGTTTACTTCCTGCTAGCACTCTCGTATGAGTTCTGGGATCCTTGGGCATCTGATGAACTGGTTCAGAGGTCCACTTCCACAGATTGTCCTTCGGCCTTCTCCTTTCCTTGTCCATAAAAGCTGTGCTTGCTTTACAATAAATGAACATGCCTTCAAACTGTCCCCACTGGTTCTTGCAGCTGGAGAACACTGATGCTTCACCCCTTCAGTGGTTTTGGGGCCAGTTGGCAGGAAAACCCACAGGACTCAAATGCAATAAAAACAGATTCCAAAATGGACAAGGAATTAAAGCGATATTTCTCAGCATGATTCATCATTAGGTGAATGGAAATGGCAACCACAATGTGACAACATTTCATGTTCATTGCAGTGTCCTTTATTCAAAAATGCTCACAAAGAGAAATGGAAATTAGGTTTGAGTTAAGTGGAAACTGATGAAACTAGTATTACAAATGGTACTCAAGGATTGCCTGTGGTGTTAACCATTTCACAAACTGCAGCCCAGTACAGAGTATCCCCTGGAAGACGCAGGGAGCATGTCAGTGTTTTCATGGTCTGTCCCTGCTTCCTTTGAAAGCTGTCAGTATCTGTGGATTGAACTGTGGCCTGATGGGCTGAGCTTCCCTTATGGGTACAGTCCATGTCCTGTGTGTTCCACTTTCAATTCAGTCTCCTGCTTTTACCCTGGGAGAGCATTAAGGATGGCTCAAGGCCTTGGGCACCTGCACCCTTGTGGCAGATCTAAAAAAGGCTCCTGATTTGGAAAGGTTTAGCTCTTGCCATTGCTGCCAAGTGGAGAATAAAATTACATATGGAAAAGCTCTCTCTCTCTCCTTTTCCTGAAACCTTGCATTTGAAATAAAAATCGAAGAGAATGCAACAGGGACCCAACCTTATGGTTTAGCAAATAAGGACACTGGCATGCCACATGGACATTCGTTCATATCCTGGATGCTCCACTTCTGACCAAACTCCCTGACAACAGGCCTGTAAATGAAGTGGAGGATGGCTCAAGCACTTGGTTCCTGTAATCAACTTGCAGACCTGGACAATATTCCTGGTTCATGGCTTCAGACTTGCTCATCTCTGCTCAATCTGGTTATTTGAGAAGCAAACCAGCACATGAGAGATGTCTCTTCATCTCTCTCTCTCTCTCTCCTTCTCTCTCTCTCCCTCTTTCTCTCTCCCTCTTTCTTAGTACACCTAGCTTTCAAATTAATTAATCTTTCAAAAAAAACAAAAGCCCAAAAAACTAAGCCCTTGCAATAGCAAAGCCACCCTTCAGTAGGACATGGCATTGTGGCATAGCAGCCTAAGCTACCATCTATGTCATTTCCAATCCGGTTCTAAGTCCATATGAATTGGAGGCAGTGGCAGATGACTCAAGCACTTGGGTGGGAGACTCATCTGGGACACTCAGATGGACCTCCTGTTTCTTCTGTAACATGATCCAGCCCTGACCACTGTGACCACTGGGAGAATCAATCAGCAGATAGCAGACATATCTGTCTCTGTCTCTCTCCTTTTCTTTTCTTTCTGCATGTCAGTCTTTAACAATATATGATGATCAATAAACACAAGTTCAAACTTGGCAAATTCTTAGTTTCCATACGAATCACGTAATAGTAATCATGTCTTGGCTATGCTATTAAAAACCTCAAGGGAAAGTTTCAATCAGCTCTGACAATACCAATAACGTAGTTATTTTAGTTTAAAAACCATCATAAAGTTCCTAAAATGAAATGTAAAACAAGGTGAGAAGTAAACAAACAACTTACTGAAGGTGTGTGTGTGTTCTCCAGCCTTGGAAGCATGAAGGGGGCTGCAGGGCTATACCTGCAAGAAGAGAAGGTGGGCAGAGGGAGTGATGAGATTTTCTTGCTTGTTCCCAGTTTCCTTAGTGATTCTTACTATGCTAAGTAATGTCAAAGCAGGAAGCAGACACAATGCCAAGAGAAACAAAGGAAATAGGTTTCTATGGGCAAGAGTGGTGCTTCACAAGTGCCAGGAAAGTTTCCTGGAAGCAGTATCAACAATTCAATAACTGGCAGTGATGAAACTCAAGATATCATTAGGTTAATAAAAACAACTACTACTTATTTACAAATGTTGCTGAACATGGCACCATAGCATAGTGGCTAAAAGTCCTCAACTTGCATGTGTTAGGATCCCATATGGGTGCTGATTCATATCCTGACTGCTATATTTTTATTCCAGCACCTGCTTGTGTCCTGGGAAAGCAGAGAAGGATGGCAAATTACTTTGGGACCCAGCACTCACTTGGGAGACTTAGAAGAAATTTGTTGCTCCTGATACAGATTGGCTAACTTCTAGCTGTTGGGGCTACTTGTAGTGTGAGCCAGGTGATATAAGAGGTTTCGTTCTGTCTCTGCTCTCTGTAAATTTGATTTTCCAATGAAAATTACATAATAACAACAATGAAGTGACTGTCAAGTGGTAACTTATTTTTCGACAACTATCGTTACTATTGTTCAAATTACAAAATATCATAGAAAAATATGATATTGTTACTAAAATATATGCTACTGAGAAAGAATGGAGTGGTATAAAGTATTTCTCTATTTCTACAATGAGCTGCATAGGACTCCAGGTAAGGACTTCCATTGGAACACTTCTTGCTGTTAACACTAACATCAGTAGAAGGCAAACAGCTTTCAATCAGAGCAAATTTGTCTACACCTATATATGGAAAAATGATATAATACATATTTATATTCTATACAGCTTTCTAGTAATTGTTCCAAATGAAAGTTCTTAAAATTTCAATGACACTTTCCCATTCCGAATCCCACAATGACACTTGACTTTATGATTTTATTTGCCTTATCAGTGCCCAGCCAGTGGTGGCTGCTACTTGGCAAGGTGATCACACAGGTATATTAACTAACACCATATGAAGAAAAGAGAGTCAAATCATGTCCTAGAAAATCACAAAAGAAAGAAGTGCACAGGAAGGAAATGTTAGACTCCAAGCCTTCTACCCTACAAATACCTCATACACCATCAGAGTTCATCCACAATTTGTAACAAAAGAATATTTCCCATATGTAAAACACTTGTCAGGAATCAGCATATGAGAAATAAAGGCAAGAAAAACGTTGCCATCAGTACAAAAGCAAAAGCAAAGGCCAGCATTGTGGTATAATATGTAAAGCTGCCAACTACAACACCAGCATCCCATATGGAGTCAGCTGTTCCACTTCCAACCCAGCTCTCAGTTAAACTCCTGGGAAAAGCAGTGGGAGATCATCCAAGTGCCTGGAATCTGATTAGCCACTTGGAAGACCTGGAAGAAGCTGCAGGCTCCAGGACTCATCTTAGTCTAGGACTGGTCATCTTGTCCATTGGGGAGTGAGTCAATGGAAAGATCACTGTCTTTTTTACTTTGTAACTCTCAGTTGAAAATAAGCCGATGCATACTTTTTTTTTCTTAAAGATTTATTTTTTTTTTACATTTCTTTTTTTTTATTCATCAATTACATTGTATTATGTGACACAGTTTCATAGGTACTGGGATTCTCCCCACCCCTCCCCAAGCTCTCCCACCATGGTGGATACCTCCACCTTGTTGCATAACCACAGTTCAAGTTCAGTTGAGATTCCCTCATTGCAAGCATATACCAAACATAGAGTCCAGCATCTTATTGTCCCGTCAAGTTCAACTCGCTTTTATTTTTAACATATTGGTTACTCATTACTATGTCAATTAATTCCATGATGATGTTTATTTTAGCTGATGGTATGTTGGAGCTTTTAATTTATCGGGATGATACTCTGCTGACTCTTCAAACCAGAGAGGGTATACCTAAGATTTATTTTATTTTTATTGGAACGTCAGATATACAGAGAGGAGAGACAGAGAGAAAGAACTTCCATCTGATGATTCACTCCCCAAGTGAGTGCAACGGCCAGTGCTATGCCAAACCGAGCCAGGATCCAGGAGCTTCTCCCAGGTCACCCACAAGAGTGTAGAGTCCCAAGGCCTTGGAATGTTCTCGACCGCCTTCCCAAAGCAGAAGCAGGGAGCTGGATGGGAAGTGGAGCTGCCGGGAACAGAACCGGCGCCCATGTGGGATCCAATGCTTTCAGGGAAGGACTTTAGCCATAAGACCTCTAAAATACATATTTATAAAGTATATTTATTTATTGGAAAGGCAGGTAGAGAGCAAGATATCTTCCATTTACTGATTCACTTCCTATATGACAGTGCTTGTTGGGCCAGGCAAAAGTAAAGGAATTAGAGCTTATTCTGGAAATCCCACATGGAACCTTGGACCCCAGCACTCTGGACTCCTTGGACTACTTTCCCAGATGTATTATTGAGGAGCAGAATTGTAACTGATGCAGCCAGATCTTGAACTGGTACCCATATGCAGGTAGCACCTTGATTTGCTGTGCTACAACATTACCAAGAAACAAATTTTAGGCAGTCAAAAACAGCAAACTTGTGCCTGGAATGGTAGCCTAACGACTAAAATACATGCGTTGCACATGCCATGATTCCATATGGGCACTGGTTCTAATCCAATGGCCCAACTTTCCATCCAGCTCTCTTCCTGTCGCCTGGGATAGCAGTCAAGGATACCCCAAAGCCTTGGGACACAGCATTTGCATGACAGACCTGGGAAAGGCTCAAGGCTCCTGCTCAAAGGCTCAGCTCTGGCCATTGCTACAGCTTGGAAAGTCAATCACCAAACGCAAGATCTTACTCTCTATCTCTACTCCTCTCTGTATATCTGATTTTCAAAAAAAAAAAAAAATCAAACACCAGACAGAACAAGGACTTAGTCACCGCTGGGGACAGAGTTAAGAGACCTAGACCTGAATCGTCAAAGGCATTCAGTTATAGAGCTTACAGTTTTATTGAAACTTGACAAAAAAATAGAGTTGTCAAGAATTTTCGGACGGTCTTGGACTGTGCACTAGCAAAATCATGCAAGAATCAGGCCTGGGATCATCTTAGATGACGTTTCTTTGGAGATCCCTCAAACTGAACTGCTGATCTTAGAACCCCAACCATGAAGAGACTATCAGCCAGTGAACTCTGAATAGGTTTCATTGCGATTGGAACTGCGAGATTGGCAGCAATCCAGAATTGATGGACTATCAAAACTGCGCAGGACCCTTGGAGCGGGCCTCCCATTGGGGATCTGGGATGGGTGGGAGGTTGGGTGGGGTTTTTCCCTTTGTTTCTCCTCTGACCCCAGATACAGGGAAAAATGACAAATATTAGTGTGGAAACAATGGTACTACCCACTTTCACCCTGTAGCCCTGGACCCTTTGTACCCTAATCAACCAAGTAAGATTATTATTAAACAATAATTTTTAAAAAAATTTCTATTCTTTCTGAGACCATTGAATATACTCCGGTTCCATTCAACAGAACAAAGATGTAGCATCCAAATCAGGACACATCATTCCTACAGAAGTGGGCAAACTGCAAATCAAAGTACTAGGACATGACAGACAATGAGCTCTGGGAAGCAGCCTGCTTACACTTCACAGGGAGATCCACACTCAGCAGCTTACTCAGGTTCCCAGGCCCTGTGGATCACTCTCACTGCGGACACTGTGCCAAGAGGACACACTGCACTGATTGAGGGAATCCTAAGCAGCCAGCAATGTGACAGTGTGGCATGAGAACCCCTCACAGTCTGCAGTGTCACCTCCAGCTTCTTAGTTCCCTTTTGAAACAGCACACTCAAATCCAGTGATGCTTGGGGCCACTGGGATTTTCTCTTAGCAATTCTAACACCAGATGTGCTATGCTGCTATATACAAATTTAATACCAACAACGAAATCCTAAACAACTCAATTCTTTCTTCATCTACTGGCAATAGAGGCCTCAGAGTCAAGGCACAAACTATATACACATGTGCAGGTTAATGTCAGTGGAGAGCAGGTGTTAGGTCTCTCTGATCTTTTACCCCCTTTAAGAAGTTATCTGGGAACCCCACCCAGACGTATCTCCTTAATCTTAGCTTATCTTGGTTCTGGGTGGGCATGTTATATAGAATCAGGGCTACTCTTTTGTCTCAGGAAATCCCCATCACCTTAAAATACTTGTGCCATATACTGAGCACAAAAACAATATTTTTTATTCAACCAAATACACTCACAAATTGATAAGTGCTCCTGCCACCAGAATTGCTCCTTCACCATAATTCTTTGTGGGTACATAAACACTCCTATGACTTGACAATTTTATTGATTCAAAATGAAACTCCTGGGTACCCAAAGCACATTGTCCAAGCGTTTACTCAGGCCTTTGCAAAGGTTTTACTCCCTAGCTAGTCAAGGCTGAGACAAACAAGAGTTCAATCATTTCTGCACTGATCCTTAAATATCAGCTTTGAATTAGGGCAAAGGAAAACAGAAATCTCAATTTCCAAGAGAGAGAGAGAGAGACAGAGAGAGACAGAGAGACAGACAGAAAATCAGACCAACATGAAGGTCAACCTGTCCCTGGGCACTCTCCCCTCCTCACTGCACAATTTGGAAAGATGGGAGTCTTAAGGTTCAAGGTCAGGGCTGTAGAGTGGGACAACAAGGTCCCCTTCCCATCCACTCCTGCCCTGGGGCCTGAGGAGATGCACTCAAACACTCACCACTTCCCAGCTCCTGAGGAGTCCAGTGTCCTCCAGAGGGCTCCTGTGGGGCAGGGAGTTCAAAGGGCAGCACTGGCTCAGCTCCCTGTGCCTCTCTCAGGAGCAGAACCAGCCAAGCAGGAATGGTGGCACTGGAACACATCAGCCAGCCTTCTTCAGCAGGGTTTGAAGGCCGCTTGCACAGAAGTCATACTGTGCACAGCCAATGAGAAAGACACTGGGCTTAAGCACAGACACCTGGAGGGGGAAAAGGGGAGGGGCTTCACATCAGATCTGAGATAAGGTTCCTATATTGCAGTTTGAGCTTTCTGTCAGTAGGGGTCGCTTTCACCTGCTGGCCTCTTTCCTTGTCTCTCTAGTTCTAGATCCTGTTAAAGTCTAGAATCCTAAAAATGGGTGACAACCCCAAAAATGAATTACAATTTGCTGAATGTTCAATAGGTTTTGGGACTTTCTTCTTTGTGTTGTTTTTTTTTTTTCAGCTCTTTTTTTAAAAGATTTATTCATTTTTTTTTATTACAGCCAGATATACACAGAGGAGGAGAGACAAAGATCTTCCGTCCGATGATTCACTCCCCAAGTGAGCTGCAACGGACCGATGCGCACCGATCCGAAGTCGGGAACCAGGAACCTCTTCCGGGTCTCCCACAGGGGTGCAGTGTCCCAATGCAGTTGACGCTCAATTGCTTTCCCAGGCCACAAGCAGGGAGCTGGATGGGAAGTGGAGCTGCCGGGATTAGAACGGGCGCCCATATGGGATCCCGGGGCTTTCAAGGCAAGGACTTTAGCTGCTAGGCCACGCCGCCGGGCCCTTGTGTTGGTTTTTTAATATTGGTTCATTTGACTGTTTTCTTTCAATATTTTTTTTAATTTTATTTAAAAGGCAGATGTGCAGAAAGGTAGACAGACAGAGAGGAAGATATTCCATGGCATGGTTCACTCCCCAAGGGGCCACAAATGCTTGTGCTGAGTCAATCTGAACCCAGGAGACAGGAGTTTCCTCTGGGTCTCTCGTGAGGGTGCAGGGTCCCTAAGGTTTGGGCCTTCCTGCATTGCATTCCCAGGCCACAATAGGGAGCTGGATTAGATCAGAATTGGTGTCCAGATGGGATCCCAGTGAGTTCAAGGTTGGGACTTTAACCACTATGCTATCGCCTCGGGCCCTGCTTCCCATCCAGCTCCCTTCTTGTGGCCTGGGAAAGCAGTCAAGCACAGCCCAAAGCTTTGTGACAATGCACCCACATGGGAGATTCTCCTGGCTTTGGGTTTTGGTTTGGCTCAGCTCCAACCATTGCAGCTGCTTAGGGAGTGAATCATTGGACACAAGATCTTCCTCTCTGTTTCTTCTCCTCTCTGCATATCTGCCTTTCCAAAAAATAAGTAAACCTTTTTTTAAAAAAATGACTGAGACACACAGCAGAACATTTTCCATCTCTTCAGTCACTCAAATTGGCCTTAATAGCAGCGGCAGAGCCTTTGAAAGTCAGGAGCCAGGAGCTATTCCAATTTCAGTATGTGGATGCAGGGTCCCAAGGACTGTGGTCATCCTTTAAAGGAGTCACATAATGACAGCAATGAAACCTTCCTTGTGAAACACAGAAAATAGTGTTTTAAACCTTTGTCTTGACAGAATATCAACACAAAGACAACACAACATTCAAATGAGTTTTAGAGCAATGCTGTGGCAGGCAACATTTTCATAAACAAAAATTATTTCACTTTAATTTGAAAAGGCAGCTTTATAGAGAGAAGGAGAGGCCACAATGAGCAGAACTGAACTGAACTTACTTGGGTCTCCTGTGTAGGTGCAGAGTATCAAATATTTGGGCCATGCAAAGCCTTGGGAGCCTCCACCCTCCTGGGAGACCAAAAGAGACTCTGGGCTCCTGGCTTTGGATCACCTCAACTTTGACCATTGTGGCCACTTGGGGTGTGAATCAGTGCTCAGAAGATCTTCCTCTCTGTCTCTCCTCCTCTTTGTATATCTGACTTTACAATAAAAACCAATACACTTTAAACAAAATTAACCCACTTCAGAAAAGTAAAAAAAAAACAAAACAAAACAAAAAAACTTAGGCCACTGGCCACTGCTTTTCTAGGCCATAAGCAAGGACTCAGATCACACATGGAGAAGCTGGGACATGAACAAGTGCCTACACAGATTCTGGCACTGGAAAGGTAGATGAATAGCCTGTTTAACCAAGGTACCTGGCCAATGGCAGGCAAGCAATTCTTAAGCAAACAATTGCATAAGTACTAGATGAAGGTGATGATTTACTAGTGTATGACTAAGTTAACATTTAATACAAATCTATGATATATGTTATCATAAATTACTTGATTTGATAAACTTTCTTATAAGTTTTGTATTCTTGACTTTTACGTAATGTTAGTATAAGTTTAGAGAAAATTGGCTTTGCATATATGTAAATCGTCTTTCACTCTGTAACCGCAGGTCCTACCAACACTGGAGTTCCTGGCTTCAGCCAGGTGACCGCAGGTTGGATTGAGCAATGGCTTGCTGAGAATATTTTCATAAAGTAATGTGATAATTTTTTAGAATTCTTTTGGTAATCATTCTTTAATCAAAGTGTGGTAATAAAACAAATGGATATTGTGTAAAACCTTCTGATGCTTCCTACAAAATGAAGAAGGAAACTATTCTGAGTTGTCTATTATAAGTATCACACTGTAGTGCTTTGTGTCTCACCTTCTCTTCTTTCGTGCCAATCATGCACCCTTCCTGAGCTCTGAAATTCGCTGCAGCTGGTCTCCAGCAAGAATTAGGACTACAGGTAAAACTATGATGATAGTTATGGTTATGGTCACATGTATGGTTATGGCTATGGCTATGATTATTGTAAGAATTAGGGTTATCTTTAGGAGTTTTATTTGTGTTTGAACTGGGGATGCTCTTAGTAGGGTCATTTGGTCTAATGGTATTGTTAGGTAAAGCATAGGGCTTAGCTTAAAGTTATACACAGGGTTGTCTTTAGGGAAGGTTTGTATCAGGAATAGGGCTAGGTTCATGATTAAGGGAATCTTTAGTGTTGCCTTTAAATCTGGTGTTACAGTTGGGTCTATGACTATGGCTGGCATTATGTTTAGTTTAATGCTCACATTTCAGTTAGATTGTATTAAAATTCTGGAAATAGCATTTGACTAGGATTATGATTAGAGCTGGTAGTATGGATGGGCATGAATTAGGGTTAGTTTTTGGCATAGGGTTAAGGAAAAGCATAGGACTATGACAGGTATTTGTATTAGGTTAAGATTGATTAGGGCTAGTTCTATAGTAAGAGTTAACACTAGTATTAGAAATAAGGATAGAGATTTGATTGGCAATATTGTTAGGATTACAGTTACGATTAAGGAAAATTGTAGTGTCAGGAAAGGGCTAGTAATAAACTTGGGTGAGTGCTGCCATTGCCTCTAGGATTAAGATTGGTGTTAGCATTAGGGCTGGGGTTAAGGCAAATGCAAATGTTGAGATTAAGATTAAAATTACAGGCCAGGCAGCATGAACTAGCAACTAATGTCCTTGCCTTGAACACCCCAGGATACCATATGGGCATTGGTTCTAATCACGGCAGCTCCACTTCCCATACAGCTCACTGCTTGTGACCTGGGAAAGCAGTCAAGGACGGCTGAAGGCTTTGGGACCCTGCACCCAAGTGGGAGAACTGGAAGATTTTCCTCATGCAAGAAATAACCCAAGCTCTATCTCAAACCCCAGCCTTAAACTTGACCCTAACCCTCAATCTCCTTCCACACCTACCTCTAAACCTAGAACCAACCTTAGCATTATTCCTAAGCCTAACCCTGACTGTAATGCTAACTCAGTCTCTTGACTTTTACAGCTGTAATCATCAGCCACGCTGTAGGCAGAATCCTAACACTGAAGTTGACCCTTGTCAAAAATTCAATCTGAACTTGCCCTAATTCATTTTTTATATAATTTCTTTCTTTACATTTCAAAGTCAGATATACAGAAAGCAGGAGAGACAGAGAGGAAAAGTTTCCATCTCATGATTCACTCCCCAAGCAGCCATAACTGCCATAGCCATAGCAATCTGAAGCCAGGAGCACAGAGCCTCTCACAGGTCTTCCACATGGGTGCAGGAACCCAAAGCTTTGGGCCATACCAGATTGCTTTCCCAGAACACAATCACGGTGCTGATGGGAAGTGGCCCTTCTGCAATTAGAACTGGCACCAAATGTGATCTCGGCACATGGAAGGCAAGAACTTTTACTGCTAGGCTATTGTGCCAGACCCAGCATAATTCTTACTCAGCTACTAACAAGAACCCTAACTCTTGCTATGACCATGATCCTAATCTTACTAAGTATGAATCAAGTCTTAATCGTAACACTAATCCTGGAATAACTCTACTCTTACTCCGAATCTCGCTCCAGCACTAATATTAACATAATTCAAACCCAGGCATTAACCTAACCCTACACCTAGACATAGCCCTTACCCAGACCCCATCTAAGAGCCTAGCACTAATACTAATTACACCCTACAGCACACCCTAAGCCAGAAATGATGATTATCCCTAATCCTTGCCATCATTCTAACCCTAATTCCGACACTAGCTCTAGCTCTAGGCCCAATCATACAGGTTATTCTAATCCTAAACTAGGCATAATGCATAGCCCTCACCCTGACTCCAACCCTGACACAGATGTAGACATAACTAAGCCTATCATTAATACTGAACCTTACCCTAGCTGTATTTCTAAACCTAACCCTAATGCTAACCCGAATCTTTACCCGAATGCTAAGCCAAATCAATGCCCTAATTATAACACAAAACCTAAATCCAAATGTAGCCAAACCTTAATCATAAACCTAACACTAGATTGTGTCCTAACCTTAACCCTAGCAGAACTTTAGCGCTAGCATTAGCCCTCCCCAGTATTAACTCTAGCTCTAAGCTCTAAGCAGAGTAATCCTACCATGGACTCTAACCTAACCATCAAACTAAACACAAAACAGCATCTTAACCCTAAAGGTAGCCAAGCTTTAATCCTCACATTCATTGTAACCCTAACTGTATTCTAAAGCCACATAGTCCTTACACCAATCCTAACAATAACCTTCAATCCAACACTAATGAAAACTAACTATGAACCAGAAATACAGCAAGACTCTGTATCTGCCACTAATCCAAACATTAATCTATCCCCCCCAAAAAATCCTAATGCGAATCCTGCTTAATGCAACATACAAAACATAGGGTCTGTACCTAATTCTATTTGTAAGTTTACCCAAAACCCTAACCACTGGGCTAACAATAAGTCATATCTCAATCCTAAAAGTTATGTCACTACTAAACCTAACCTTTAGCATTAGTTCTAACCCTAACCCTAATTACATCTAAACTTATTCCTAGATCTATTCCTAATAACTTACATAGGCCTAATATAACCTTGGAAAGAAAATCAGTCCTAACCTTAAATCTAGGCTTTGACATAAACACTATCATATCTCTAGATAAAATTATAACCCTGATTCTAACCCTACACCTAACCACAACATCGAACCTCACCTGGTCCTTGGACTGACCCCTTTTGCACTATGGGGACCCAGTTGCATGACACTGGACTGCACTAGAGAAAATTCACTGAGAGTCATGACAGGAAATGTCATGTAATGTCTGCCTATGGAAATCAGCTTGACTTGGCTCTTCTACAATCCAAATGCTTTTCCACACACTACATTTAATGGGGAGCTAGGATCCGTTGGGCTCATCGGAGAGGCACAAGCATTCTGACTGACAGAAAAGTGAAATGCTTTCACACTACCAGTGCTGAAAAGGCCCCAGGCTTCACTACATTTTCAGCGGATTTCCAAACTCACACTCAAGGGAAACCCAACCACACACACTCACGCTCTGCTGGCTTCCATGGAGCCTGAAAATCCTCATTTCCAGGGCCTGTGGGGAAGAAAGACCAGAGAAAGCAGATCTTGAGCCACTCACCCATTTTTCTCCACCATGCAGAGGAGGCTGTCCCCATGGCTCTTCTAGAATGCTGAGGCTACAGGATTCTGGGCTGCTATGACCAGGCAGCTGCTGATTGGACAGCTTATAGGGCCACGCAGTCCTGTGAGGTCTTAGAGATGCAGCCAATCAGAATGCTCCCTGTCATCAGAACAGCCACAGAAGTTATGTGAGTGAAGCAAGAGTGATGGCCGAGCCTGTGCTGGGCAGCATCAGGCTGGACTGCAACACCCATTGGTTCCAGTGGAAGTTGGGACTGAAAACAGAACCAACCCAAGAACTGCAACAACCAGCTGAGCGGGCTGATGGGCTGTGCCGGGCCCTGCACTTGCTAGTACATTCAAGAAACTGGACTGGGAATACCTCACACAAAATTTCTTTGGAGACCTCCCCAATCAAAATGGTGGACTCAGAATCCTAACCAAGAAAAGACAGAAGACAGAACAAGTCAATCACCCACCTCAGCCATGTATTGGCAGTGAAAACCTGGGCACACGCAGACTCGGAGATGGACTGTGTCAATCAGTGTATGCTTCAAAGACCTCATCGTACTTGCAGTTGCAAGATTGGCAGCAATTCATGACTGTTGAACTCTCTAAACCACTTGAGAAAAAACAAACAAACAAAACACCCACTTGAGCAGGACCCTCTGAGCATGCCCCACATCAGGGACCTGGGGTCCGGTGGAGACTGGGTGCGACTTCTCCCTTTATCTCCCTCCCCATTTACCCCCACATACAGTCAGAGAAGAGAATGTGGAAATAATAGCCTTACCCACTGTCCTGTCGCCCTTGAACCTTTTCACTCTAATGAACTATGTCAAGATTGTCAAAAATAGAATTAAACAAAGCCCAAAGGAGTTTTGGTTAGCTTTAGGAGTTTGATTTGTGTTTGAGCTAGGGATGCACTTAGTACTAGTAGTAGAAATCAGGTCATCATTTGGTCTAGGGGTATGATCAGGTAAAGTCTAGGGCTTGGCTTAGAGTTACAGAAAGGGCTGGCCTCAGGGAAGATTTGTTTCAGGAACTCGGCTGGTTCAGGATGAAGGGAATCTTTAGTGTTGTGTTTGGGTCTGGTGTGACACTTGGAGCTATGACTCTGCTTGGCATTATGTTGAGCTTGAACGTTCATATTTAGATGATGAGTTACATTGTTTTAAAAATCTTGGGATTATGATTGGTGTAGGACTATGGTTAGGGTGAGCAGTAGAGATGGACAAGGATTAAGGTTAGTGTTTGGCACAGGGTTAAGTCAAAGCATAGATCTATGATAAGTATTAATGTTGGGGTTAAGATTAGAATTAGGGCTAGTTTTATAGTAAAAGTTAAGACTAGCGTTAGGATTATGGCTAGAGATTTGATTGGCATTAGGGTTAGCATTACAGTTAAGGTTAAGGAAATCTGCAGTGTTAGGAATGGGCTAGTGTCAAAGTTTGGGTGAGTGCTACATTGTCACTAGGTTGAAGACTGGTGTTAGCATTCGGCCTAGGGTGAAGGCAAGTGCTAAGGTTGAAGTTAAGGTTAGAACTAGAGGGCTCGGAAGCATGGACTAGTGGCTAAAGTCCTCGCCTTGAATGCACTCGGGATCCCACATGGGTGCCAGTTCCAATCCCGGCAGCTCCACTTCCCATCCAGCTCCCAGCTTGTGGCCTGGGAAAGCAGTCAAGGATGGCCCAAAGCCTTGAGACCCTGCACCCATGTGGGAGACCCGAAAGAGGTTCCTGGCTCCCGGCTTTGGATCAGCACAGCACCGGCCGTTGTGGCTCACTTGGGGAGTGGATCATGGGACGGAAGATGTTCATGTCTGTCTCTCCTCCTCCTCTCTGTATGTCTGACTTTGTAATGAAAAAAAAAAAAGAACTAGAGTTAGGAGTAGAGTGATAATGGATATTAGTTTTAGGGTTAAGGTTAGTGTTAGTATTACGGCTATGACTTGATGTTACTCTTAGGGTAGAGTAGGGTTAGGTTTTCAGTTAGGAGGAAAAGTAGGACTACAGTTACAACTATGGCTATGATTGGTGCTCATGTTATGGTTAACATTAGGGAGACCTCAATGGTTATACAGATAGGATAACATTAGAACTAGGGCAATAGTTAGTAAAAGGATTTAGAGCTATGATTAGTGTTAGGGCTAGGACTGCAGTTGGTTGAAACTCAGTGTGAGGGTTCAGGTTAGAGCTAAGTTTAATGTCAGGGGAAGTGTCAGGTTTAGGACAGGAAGAGGGCCATGATCTAAGACTTATTTGGTATTATGGTTAGAGCTTTAATTCAAGGTAAACCCATCTTTAGGATTAGGGCAGGGCTAAAGTTTGCATCAGGGCATAATTATTAGGGTTAGATTTAGAATTTGAGCTTTGGATAGTGCTGGGGTCAGAGATACAGTAGGATTCATTATAGGATTAAGGTTAGAACTTGGGCGAGGGGTAGGACTCGACTTCGAATCAGGGCTAGATTTAGAATTGGGAATTAGTTTAGGGTTAACGCTAGGGTTATGGTTAGTGCTCACATTAGGGCTAGATGAGAGTTAAGATTTGGTTGTCATTAATCCTAAACCAAAATTATAATAATCTCAAGAAATAACCCAAGCTCTATCTCAAACCCCAGCCTTAAACTTGACCCTAACCCTCAATCTCCTTCCACACCTACCTCTAAACCTAGAACCAACCTTAGCATTATTCCTAAGCCTAACCCTGACTGTAATGCTAACTCAGTCTCTTGACTTTTACAGCTGTAATCATCAGCCACGCTGTAGGCAGAATCCTAACACTGAAGTTGACCCTTGTCAAAAATTCAATCTGAACTTGCCCTAATTCATTTTTTATATAATTTCTTTCTTTACATTTCAAAGTCAGATATACAGAAAGCAGGAGAGACAGAGAGGAAAAGTTTCCATCTCATGATTCACTCCCCAAGCAGCCATAACTGCCATAGCCATAGCAATCTGAAGCCAGGAGCACAGAGCCTCTCACAGGTCTTCCACATGGGTGCAGGAACCCAAAGCTTTGGGCCATACCAGATTGCTTTCCCAGAACACAATCACGGTGCTGATGGGAAGTGGCCCTTCTGCAATTAGAACTGGCACCAAATGTGATCTCGGCACATGGAAGGCAAGAACTTTTACTGCTAGGCTATTGTGCCAGACCCAGCATAATTCTTACTCAGCTACTAACAAGAACCCTAACTCTTGCTATGACCATGATCCTAATCTTACTAAGTATGAATCAAGTCTTAATCGTAACACTAATCCTGGAATAACTCTACTCTTACTCCGAATCTCGCTCCAGCACTAATATTAACATAATTCAAACCCAGGCATTAACCTAACCCTACACCTAGACATAGCCCTTACCCAGACCCCATCTAAGAGCCTAGCACTAATACTAATTACACCCTACAGCACACCCTAAGCCAGAAATGATGATTATCCCTAATCCTTGCCATCATTCTAACCCTAATTCCGACACTAGCTCTAGCTCTAGGCCCAATCATACAGGTTATTCTAATCCTAAACTAGGCATAATGCATAACCCTCACCCTGACTCCAACCCTGACACAGATGTAGACATAACTAAGCCTATCATTAATACTGAACCTTACCCTAGCTGTATTTCTAAACCTAACCCTAATGCTAACCCGAATCTTTACCCGAATGCTAAGCCAAATCAATGCCCTAATTATAACACAAAACCTAAATCCAAATGTAGCCAAACCTTAATCATAAACCTAACACTAGATTGTGTCCTAACCTTAACCCTAGCAGAACTTTAGCGCTAGCATTAGCCCTCCCCAGTATTAACTCTAGCTCTAAGCTCTAAGCAGAGTAATCCTACCATGGACTCTAACCTAACCATCAAACTAAACACAAAACAGCATCTTAACCCTAAAGGTAGCCAAGCTTTAATCCTCACATTCATTGTAACCCTAACTGTATTCTAAAGCCACATAGTCCTTACACCAATCCTAACAATAACCTTCAATCCAACACTAATGAAAACTAACTATGAACCAGAAATACAGCAAGACTCTGTATCTGCCACTAATCCAAACATTAATCTATCCCCCCCAAAAAATCCTAATGCGAATCCTGCTTAATGCAACATACAAAACATAGGGTCTGTACCTAATTCTATTTGTAAGTTTACCCAAAACCCTAACCACTGGGCTAACAATAAGTCATATCTCAATCCTAAAAGTTATGTCACTACTAAACCTAACCTTTAGCATTAGTTCTAACCCTAACCCTAATTACATCTAAACTTATTCCTAGATCTATTCCTAATAACTTACATAGGCCTAATATAACCTTGGAAAGAAAATCAGTCCTAACCTTAAATCTAGGCTTTGACATAAACACTATCATATCTCTAGATAAAATTATAACCCTGATTCTAACCCTACACCTAACCACAACATCGAACCTCACCTGGTCCTTGGACTGACCCCTTTTGCACTATGGGGACCCAGTTGCATGACACTGGACTGCACTAGAGAAAATTCACTGAGAGTCATGACAGGAAATGTCATGTAATGTCTGCCTATGGAAATCAGCTTGACTTGGCTCTTCTACAATCCAAATGCTTTTCCACACACTACATTTAATGGGGAGCTAGGATCCGTTGGGCTCATCGGAGAGGCACAAGCATTCTGACTGACAGAAAAGTGAAATGCTTTCACACTACCAGTGCTGAAAAGGCCCCAGGCTTCACTACATTTTCAGCGGATTTCCAAACTCACACTCAAGGGAAACCCAACCACACACACTCACGCTCTGCTGGCTTCCATGGAGCCTGAAAATCCTCATTTCCAGGGCCTGTGGGGAAGAAAGACCAGAGAAAGCAGATCTTGAGCCACTCACCCATTTTTCTCCACCATGCAGAGGAGGCTGTCCCCATGGCTCTTCTAGAATGCTGAGGCTACAGGATTCTGGGCTGCTATGACCAGGCAGCTGCTGATTGGACAGCTTATAGGGCCACACAGTCCTGTGAGGTCTTAGAGATGCAGCCAATCAGAATGCTCCCTGTCATCAGAACAGCCACAGAAGTTATGTGAGTGAAGCAAGAGTGATGGCCGAGCCTGTGCTGGGCAGCATCAGGCTGGACTGCAACACCCATTGGTTCCAGTGGAAGTCGGGACTGAAAACAGAACCAACCCAAGAACTGCAACAACCAGCTGAGCGGGCTGATGGGCTGTGCCGGGCCCTGCACTTGCTAGTACATTCAAGAAACTGGACTGGGAATACCTCACACAAAATTTCTTTGGACACCTCCCCAATCAAAATGGTGGACTCAGAATCCTAACCAAGAAAAGACAGAAGACAGAACAAGTCAATCACCCACCTCAGCCATGTATTGGCAGTGAAAACCTGGGCACACGCAGACTCGGAGATGGACTGTGTCAATCAGTGTATGCTTCAAAGACCTCATCGTACTTGCAGTTGCAAGATTGGCAGCAATTCATGACTGTTGAACTCTCTAAACCACTTGAGAAAAAACAAACAAACAAAACACCCACTTGAGCAGGACCCTCTGAGCATGCCCCACATCAGGGACCTGGGGTCCGGTGGAGACTGGGTGCGACTTCTCCCTTTATCTCCCTCCCCATTTACCCCCACATACAGTCAAAGAAGAGAATGTGGAAATAATAGCCTTACCCACTGTCCTGTCGCCCTTGAACCTTTTCACTCTAATGAACTATGTCAAGATTGTCAAAAATAGAATTAAACAAAGCCCAAAGGAGTTTTGGTTAGCTTTAGGAGTTTGATTTGTGTTTGAGCTAGGGATGCACTTAGTACTAGTAGTAGAAATCAGGTCATCATTTGGTCTAGGGGTATGATCAGGTAAAGTCTAGGGCTTGGCTTAGAGTTACAGAAAGGGCTGGCCTCAGGGAAGATTTGTTTCAGGAACTCGGCTGGTTCAGGATGAAGGGAATCTTTAGTGTTGTGTTTGGGTCTGGTGTGACACTTGGAGCTATGACTCTGCTTGGCATTATGTTGAGCTTGAACGTTCATATTTAGATGATGAGTTACATTGTTTTAAAAATCTTGGGATTATGATTGGTGTAGGACTATGGTTAGGGTGAGCAGTAGAGATGGACAAGGATTAAGGTTAGTGTTTGGCACAGGGTTAAGTCAAAGCATAGATCTATGATAAGTATTAATGTTGGGGTTAAGATTAGAATTAGGGCTAGTTTTATAGTAAAAGTTAAGACTAGCGTTAGGATTATGGCTAGAGATTTGATTGGCATTAGGGTTAGCATTACAGTTAAGGTTAAGGAAATCTGCAGTGTTAGGAATGGGCTAGTGTCAAAGTTTGGGTGAGTGCTACATTGTCACTAGGTTGAAGACTGGTGTTAGCATTCGGCCTAGGGTGAAGGCAAGTGCTAAGGTTGAAGTTAAGGTTAGAACTAGAGGGCTCGGAAGCATGGACTAGTGGCTAAAGTCCTCGCCTTGAATGCACTCGGGATCCCACATGGGTGCCAGTTCCAATCCCGGCAGCTCCACTTCCCATCCAGCTCCCAGCTTGTGGCCTGGGAAAGCAGTCAAGGATGGCCCAAAGCCTTGAGACCCTGCACCCATGTGGGAGACCCGAAAGAGGTTCCTGGCTCCCGGCTTTGGATCAGCACAGCACCGGCCGTTGTGGCTCACTTGGGGAGTGGATCATGGGACGGAAGATGTTCATGTCTGTCTCTCCTCCTCCTCTCTGTATGTCTGACTTTGTAATGAAAAAAAAAAAAGAACTAGAGTTAGGAGTAGAGTGATAATGGATATTAGTTTTAGGGTTAAGGTTAGTGTTAGTATTACGGCTATGACTTGATGTTACTCTTAGGGTAGAGTAGGGTTAGGTTTTCAGTTAGGAGGAAAAGTAGGACTACAGTTACAACTATGGCTATGATTGGTGCTCATGTTATGGTTAACATTAGGGAGACCTCAATGGTTATACAGATAGGATAACATTAGAACTAGGGCAATAGTTAGTAAAAGGATTTAGAGCTATGATTAGTGTTAGGGCCAGGACTGCAGTTGGTTGAAACTCAGTGTGAGGGTTCAGGTTAGAGCTAAGTTTAATGTCAGGGGAAGTGTCAGGTTTAGGACAGGAAGAGGGCCATGATCTAAGACTTATTTGGTATTATGGTTAGAGCTTTAATTCAAGGTAAACCCATCTTTAGGATTAGGGCAGGGCTAAAGTTTGCATCAGGGCATAATTATTAGGGTTAGATTTAGAATTTGAGCTTTGGATAGTGCTGGGGTCAGAGATACAGTAGGATTCATTATAGGATTAAGGTTAGAACTTGGGCGAGGGGTAGGACTCGACTTCGAATCAGGGCTAGATTTAGAATTGGGAATTAGTTTAGGGTTAACGCTAGGGTTATGGTTAGTGCTCACATTAGGGCTAGATGAGAGTTAAGATTTGGTTGTCATTAATCCTAAACCAAAATTATAATAATCTCAAGAAATAACCCAAGCTCTATCTCAAACCCCAGCCTTAAACTTGACCCTAACCCTCAATCTCCTTCCACACCTACCTCTAAACCTAGAACCAACCTTAGCATTATTCCTAAGCCTAACCCTGACTGTAATGCTAACTCAGTCTCTTGACTTTTACAGCTGTAATCATCAGCCACGCTGTAGGCAGAATCCTAACACTGAAGTTGACCCTTGTCAAAAATTCAATCTGAACTTGCCCTAATTCATTTTTTATATAATTTCTTTCTTTACATTTCAAAGTCAGATATACAGAAAGCAGGAGAGACAGAGAGGAAAAGTTTCCATCTCATGATTCACTCCCCAAGCAGCCATAACTGCCATAGCCATAGCAATCTGAAGCCAGGAGCACAGAGCCTCTCACAGGTCTTCCACATGGGTGCAGGAACCCAAAGCTTTGGGCCATACCAGATTGCTTTCCCAGAACACAATCACGGTGCTGATGGGAAGTGGCCCTTCTGCAATTAGAACTGGCACCAAATGTGATCTCGGCACATGGAAGGCAAGAACTTTTACTGCTAGGCTATTGTGCCAGACCCAGCATAATTCTTACTCAGCTACTAACAAGAACCCTAACTCTTGCTATGACCATGATCCTAATCTTACTAAGTATGAATCAAGTCTTAATCGTAACACTAATCCTGGAATAACTCTACTCTTACTCCGAATCTCGCTCCAGCACTAATATTAACATAATTCAAACCCAGGCATTAACCTAACCCTACACCTAGACATAGCCCTTACCCAGACCCCATCTAAGAGCCTAGCACTAATACTAATTACACCCTACAGCACACCCTAAGCCAGAAATGATGATTATCCCTAATCCTTGCCATCATTCTAACCCTAATTCCGACACTAGCTCTAGCTCTAGGCCCAATCATACAGGTTATTCTAATCCTAAACTAGGCATAATGCATAACCCTCACCCTGACTCCAACCCTGACACAGATGTAGACATAACTAAGCCTATCATTAATACTGAACCTTACCCTAGCTGTATTTCTAAACCTAACCCTAATGCTAACCCGAATCTTTACCCGAATGCTAAGCCAAATCAATGCCCTAATTATAACACAAAACCTAAATCCAAATGTAGCCAAACCTTAATCATAAACCTAACACTAGATTGTGTCCTAACCTTAACCCTAGCAGAACTTTAGCGCTAGCATTAGCCCTCCCCAGTATTAACTCTAGCTCTAAGCTCTAAGCAGAGTAATCCTACCATGGACTCTAACCTAACCATCAAACTAAACACAAAACAGCATCTTAACCCTAAAGGTAGCCAAGCTTTAATCCTCACATTCATTGTAACCCTAACTGTATTCTAAAGCCACATAGTCCTTACACCAATCCTAACAATAACCTTCAATCCAACACTAATGAAAACTAACTATGAACCAGAAATACAGCAAGACTCTGTATCTGCCACTAATCCAAACATTAATCTATCCCCCCCAAAAAATCCTAATGCGAATCCTGCTTAATGCAACATACAAAACATAGGGTCTGTACCTAATTCTATTTGTAAGTTTACCCAAAACCCTAACCACTGGGCTAACAATAAGTCATATCTCAATCCTAAAAGTTATGTCACTACTAAACCTAACCTTTAGCATTAGTTCTAACCCTAACCCTAATTACATCTAAACTTATTCCTAGATCTATTCCTAATAACTTACATAGGCCTAATATAACCTTGGAAAGAAAATCAGTCCTAACCTTAAATCTAGGCTTTGACATAAACACTATCATATCTCTAGATAAAATTATAACCCTGATTCTAACCCTACACCTAACCACAACATCGAACCTCACCTGGTCCTTGGACTGACCCCTTTTGCACTATGGGGACCCAGTTGCATGACACTGGACTGCACTAGAGAAAATTCACTGAGAGTCATGACAGGAAATGTCATGTAATGTCTGCCTATGGAAATCAGCTTGACTTGGCTCTTCTACAATCCAAATGCTTTTCCACACACTACATTTAATGGGGAGCTAGGATCCGTTGGGCTCATCGGAGAGGCACAAGCATTCTGACTGACAGAAAAGTGAAATGCTTTCACACTACCAGTGCTGAAAAGGCCCCAGGCTTCACTACATTTTCAGCGGATTTCCAAACTCACACTCAAGGGAAACCCAACCACACACACTCACGCTCTGCTGGCTTCCATGGAGCCTGAAAATCCTCATTTCCAGGGCCTGTGGGGAAGAAAGACCAGAGAAAGCAGATCTTGAGCCACTCACCCATTTTTCTCCACCATGCAGAGGAGGCTGTCCCCATGGCTCTTCTAGAATGCTGAGGCTACAGGATTCTGGGCTGCTATGACCAGGCAGCTGCTGATTGGACAGCTTATAGGGCCACGCAGTCCTGTGAGGTCTTAGAGATGCAGCCAATCAGAATGCTCCCTGTCATCAGAACAGCCACAGAAGTTATGTGAGTGAAGCAAGAGTGATGGCCGAGCCTGTGCTGGGCAGCATCAGGCTGGACTGCAACACCCATTGGTTCCAGTGGAAGTCGGGACTGAAAACAGAACCAACCCAAGAACTGCAACAACCAGCTGAGCGGGCTGATGGGCTGTGCCGGGCCCTGCACTTGCTAGTACATTCAAGAAACTGGACTGGGAATACCTCACACAAAATTTCTTTGGAGACCTCCCCAATCAAAATGGTGGACTCAGAATCCTAACCAAGAAAAGACAGAAGACAGAACAAGTCAATCACCCACCTCAGCCATGTATTGGCAGTGAAAACCTGGGCACACGCAGACTCGGAGATGGACTGTGTCAATCAGTGTATGCTTCAAAGACCTCATCGTACTTGCAGTTGCAAGATTGGCAGCAATTCATGACTGTTGAACTCTCTAAACCACTTGAGAAAAAACAAACAAACAAAACACCCACTTGAGCAGGACCCTCTGAGCATGCCCCACATCAGGGACCTGGGGTCCGGTGGAGACTGGGTGCGACTTCTCCCTTTATCTCCCTCCCCATTTACCCCCACATACAGTCAAAGAAGAGAATGTGGAAATAATAGCCTTACCCACTGTCCTGTCGCCCTTGAACCTTTTCACTCTAATGAACTATGTCAAGATTGTCAAAAATAGAATTAAACAAAGCCCAAAGGAGTTTTGGTTAGCTTTAGGAGTTTGATTTGTGTTTGAGCTAGGGATGCACTTAGTACTAGTAGTAGAAATCAGGTCATCATTTGGTCTAGGGGTATGATCAGGTAAAGTCTAGGGCTTGGCTTAGAGTTACAGAAAGGGCTGGCCTCAGGGAAGATTTGTTTCAGGAACTCGGCTGGTTCAGGATGAAGGGAATCTTTAGTGTTGTGTTTGGGTCTGGTGTGACACTTGGAGCTATGACTCTGCTTGGCATTATGTTGAGCTTGAACGTTCATATTTAGATGATGAGTTACATTGTTTTAAAAATCTTGGGATTATGATTGGTGTAGGACTATGGTTAGGGTGAGCAGTAGAGATGGACAAGGATTAAGGTTAGTGTTTGGCACAGGGTTAAGTCAAAGCATAGATCTATGATAAGTATTAATGTTGGGGTTAAGATTAGAATTAGGGCTAGTTTTATAGTAAAAGTTAAGACTAGCGTTAGGATTATGGCTAGAGATTTGATTGGCATTAGGGTTAGCATTACAGTTAAGGTTAAGGAAATCTGCAGTGTTAGGAATGGGCTAGTGTCAAAGTTTGGGTGAGTGCTACATTGTCACTAGGTTGAAGACTGGTGTTAGCATTCGGCCTAGGGTGAAGGCAAGTGCTAAGGTTGAAGTTAAGGTTAGAACTAGAGGGCTCGGAAGCATGGACTAGTGGCTAAAGTCCTCGCCTTGAATGCACTCGGGATCCCACATGGGTGCCAGTTCCAATCCCGGCAGCTCCACTTCCCATCCAGCTCCCAGCTTGTGGCCTGGGAAAGCAGTCAAGGATGGCCCAAAGCCTTGAGACCCTGCACCCATGTGGGAGACCCGAAAGAGGTTCCTGGCTCCCGGCTTTGGATCAGCACAGCACCGGCCGTTGTGGCTCACTTGGGGAGTGGATCATGGGACGGAAGATGTTCATGTCTGTCTCTCCTCCTCCTCTCTGTATGTCTGACTTTGTAATGAAAAAAAAAAAAGAACTAGAGTTAGGAGTAGAGTGATAATGGATATTAGTTTTAGGGTTAAGGTTAGTGTTAGTATTACGGCTATGACTTGATGTTACTCTTAGGGTAGAGTAGGGTTAGGTTTTCAGTTAGGAGGAAAAGTAGGACTACAGTTACAACTATGGCTATGATTGGTGCTCATGTTATGGTTAACATTAGGGAGACCTCAATGGTTATACAGATAGGATAACATTAGAACTAGGGCAATAGTTAGTAAAAGGATTTAGAGCTATGATTAGTGTTAGGGCTAGGACTGCAGTTGGTTGAAACTCAGTGTGAGGGTTCAGGTTAGAGCTAAGTTTAATGTCAGGGGAAGTGTCAGGTTTAGGACAGGAAGAGGGCCATGATCTAAGACTTATTTGGTATTATGGTTAGAGCTTTAATTCAAGGTAAACCCATCTTTAGGATTAGGGCAGGGCTAAAGTTTGCATCAGGGCATAATTATTAGGGTTAGATTTAGAATTTGAGCTTTGGATAGTGCTGGGGTCAGAGATACAGTAGGATTCATTATAGGATTAAGGTTAGAACTTGGGCGAGGGGTAGGACTCGACTTCGAATCAGGGCTAGATTTAGAATTGGGAATTAGTTTAGGGTTAACGCTAGGGTTATGGTTAGTGCTCACATTAGGGCTAGATGAGAGTTAAGATTTGGTTGTCATTAATCCTAAACCAAAATTATAATAATCTCAAGAAATAACCCAAGCTCTATCTCAAACCCCAGCCTTAAACTTGACCCTAACCCTCAATCTCCTTCCACACCTACCTCTAAACCTAGAACCAACCTTAGCATTATTCCTAAGCCTAACCCTGACTGTAATGCTAACTCAGTCTCTTGACTTTTACAGCTGTAATCATCAGCCACGCTGTAGGCAGAATCCTAACACTGAAGTTGACCCTTGTCAAAAATTCAATCTGAACTTGCCCTAATTCATTTTTTATATAATTTCTTTCTTTACATTTCAAAGTCAGATATACAGAAAGCAGGAGAGACAGAGAGGAAAAGTTTCCATCTCATGATTCACTCCCCAAGCAGCCATAACTGCCATAGCCATAGCAATCTGAAGCCAGGAGCACAGAGCCTCTCACAGGTCTTCCACATGGGTGCAGGAACCCAAAGCTTTGGGCCATACCAGATTGCTTTCCCAGAACACAATCACGGTGCTGATGGGAAGTGGCCCTTCTGCAATTAGAACTGGCACCAAATGTGATCTCGGCACATGGAAGGCAAGAACTTTTACTGCTAGGCTATTGTGCCAGACCCAGCATAATTCTTACTCAGCTACTAACAAGAACCCTAACTCTTGCTATGACCATGATCCTAATCTTACTAAGTATGAATCAAGTCTTAATCGTAACACTAATCCTGGAATAACTCTACTCTTACTCCGAATCTCGCTCCAGCACTAATATTAACATAATTCAAACCCAGGCATTAACCTAACCCTACACCTAGACATAGCCCTTACCCAGACCCCATCTAAGAGCCTAGCACTAATACTAATTACACCCTACAGCACACCCTAAGCCAGAAATGATGATTATCCCTAATCCTTGCCATCATTCTAACCCTAATTCCGACACTAGCTCTAGCTCTAGGCCCAATCATACAGGTTATTCTAATCCTAAACTAGGCATAATGCATAACCCTCACCCTGACTCCAACCCTGACACAGATGTAGACATAACTAAGCCTATCATTAATACTGAACCTTACCCTAGCTGTATTTCTAAACCTAACCCTAATGCTAACCCGAATCTTTACCCGAATGCTAAGCCAAATCAATGCCCTAATTATAACACAAAACCTAAATCCAAATGTAGCCAAACCTTAATCATAAACCTAACACTAGATTGTGTCCTAACCTTAACCCTAGCAGAACTTTAGCGCTAGCATTAGCCCTCCCCAGTATTAACTCTAGCTCTAAGCTCTAAGCAGAGTAATCCTACCATGGACTCTAACCTAACCATCAAACTAAACACAAAACAGCATCTTAACCCTAAAGGTAGCCAAGCTTTAATCCTCACATTCATTGTAACCCTAACTGTATTCTAAAGCCACATAGTCCTTACACCAATCCTAACAATAACCTTCAATCCAACACTAATGAAAACTAACTATGAACCAGAAATACAGCAAGACTCTGTATCTGCCACTAATCCAAACATTAATCTATCCCCCCCAAAAAATCCTAATGCGAATCCTGCTTAATGCAACATACAAAACATAGGGTCTGTACCTAATTCTATTTGTAAGTTTACCCAAAACCCTAACCACTGGACTAACAATAAGTCATATCTCAATCCTAAAAGTTATGTCACTACTAAACCTAACCTTTAGCATTAGTTCTAACCCTAACCCTAATTACATCTAAACTTATTCCTAGATCTATTCCTAATAACTTACATAGGCCTAATATAACCTTGGAAAGAAAATCAGTCCTAACCTTAAATCTAGGCTTTGACATAAACACTATCATATCTCTAGATAAAATTATAACCCTGATTCTAACCCTACACCTAACCACAACATCGAACCTCACCTGGTCCTTGGACTGACCCCTTTTGCACTATGGGGACCCAGTTGCATGACACTGGACTGCACTAGAGAAAATTCACTGAGAGTCATGACAGGAAATGTCATGTAATGTCTGCCTATGGAAATCAGCTTGACTTGGCTCTTCTACAATCCAAATGCTTTTCCACACACTACATTTAATGGGGAGCTAGGATCCGTTGGGCTCATCGGAGAGGCACAAGCATTCTGACTGACAGAAAAGTGAAATGCTTTCACACTACCAGTGCTGAAAAGGCCCCAGGCTTCACTACATTTTCAGCGGATTTCCAAACTCACACTCAAGGGAAACCCAACCACACACACTCACGCTCTGCTGGCTTCCATGGAGCCTGAAAATCCTCATTTCCAGGGCCTGTGGGGAAGAAAGACCAGAGAAAGCAGATCTTGAGCCACTCACCCATTTTTCTCCACCATGCAGAGGAGGCTGTCCCCATGGCTCTTCTAGAATGCTGAGGCTACAGGATTCTGGGCTGCTATGACCAGGCAGCTGCTGATTGGACAGCTTATAGGGCCACGCAGTCCTGTGAGGTCTTAGAGATGCAGCCAATCAGAATGCTCCCTGTCATCAGAACAGCCACAGAAGTTATGTGAGTGAAGCAAGAGTGATGGCCGAGCCTGTGCTGGGCAGCATCAGGCTGGACTGCAACACCCATTGGTTCCAGTGGAAGTCGGGACTGAAAACAGAACCAACCCAAGAACTGCAACAACCAGCTGAGCGGGCTGATGGGCTGTGCCGGGCCCTGCACTTGCTAGTACATTCAAGAAACTGGACTGGGAATACCTCACACAAAATTTCTTTGGAGACCTCCCCAATCAAAATGGTGGACTCAGAATCCTAACCAAGAAAAGACAGAAGACAGAACAAGTCAATCACCCACCTCAGCCATGTATTGGCAGTGAAAACCTGGGCACACGCAGACTCGGAGATGGACTGTGTCAATCAGTGTATGCTTCAAAGACCTCATCGTACTTGCAGTTGCAAGATTGGCAGCAATTCATGACTGTTGAACTCTCTAAACCACTTGAGAAAAAACAAACAAACAAAACACCCACTTGAGCAGGACCCTCTGAGCATGCCCCACATCAGGGACCTGGGGTCCGGTGGAGACTGGGTGCGACTTCTCCCTTTATCTCCCTCCCCATTTACCCCCACATACAGTCAAAGAAGAGAATGTGGAAATAATAGCCTTACCCACTGTCCTGTCGCCCTTGAACCTTTTCACTCTAATGAACTATGTCAAGATTGTCAAAAATAGAATTAAACAAAGCCCAAAGGAGTTTTGGTTAGCTTTAGGAGTTTGATTTGTGTTTGAGCTAGGGATGCACTTAGTACTAGTAGTAGAAATCAGGTCATCATTTGGTCTAGGGGTATGATCAGGTAAAGTCTAGGGCTGGGCTTAGAGTTACAGAAAGGGCTGGCCTCAGGGAAGATTTGTTTCAGGAACTCGGCTGGTTCAGGATGAAGGGAATCTTTAGTGTTGTGTTTGGGTCTGGTGTGACACTTGGAGCTATGACTCTGCTTGGCATTATGTTGAGCTTGAACGTTCATATTTAGATGATGAGTTACATTGTTTTAAAAATCTTGGGATTATGATTGGTGTAGGACTATGGTTAGGGTGAGCAGTAGAGATGGACAAGGATTAAGGTTAGTGTTTGGCACAGGGTTAAGTCAAAGCATAGATCTATGATAAGTATTAATGTTGGGGTTAAGATTAGAATTAGGGCTAGTTTTATAGTAAAAGTTAAGACTAGCGTTAGGATTATGGCTAGAGATTTGATTGGCATTAGGGTTAGCATTACAGTTAAGGTTAAGGAAATCTGCAGTGTTAGGAATGGGCTAGTGTCAAAGTTTGGGTGAGTGCTACATTGTCACTAGGTTGAAGACTGGTGTTAGCATTCGGCCTAGGGTGAAGGCAAGTGCTAAGGTTGAAGTTAAGGTTAGAACTAGAGGGCTCGGAAGCATGGACTAGTGGCTAAAGTCCTCGCCTTGAATGCACTCGGGATCCCACATGGGTGCCAGTTCCAATCCCGGCAGCTCCACTTCCCATCCAGCTCCCAGCTTGTGGCCTGGGAAAGCAGTCAAGGATGGCCCAAAGCCTTGAGACCCTGCACCCATGTGGGAGACCCGAAAGAGGTTCCTGGCTCCCGGCTTTGGATCAGCACAGCACCGGCCGTTGTGGCTCACTTGGGGAGTGGATCATGGGACGGAAGATGTTCATGTCTGTCTCTCCTCCTCCTCTCTGTATGTCTGACTTTGTAATGAAAAAAAAAAAAAGAACTAGAGTTAGGAGTAGAGTGATAATGGATATTAGTTTTAGGGTTAAGGTTAGTGTTAGTATTACGGCTATGACTTGATGTTACTCTTAGGGTAGAGTAGGGTTAGGTTTTCAGTTAGGAGGAAAAGTAGGACTACAGTTACAACTATGGCTATGATTGGTGCTCATGTTATGGTTAACATTAGGGAGACCTCAATGGTTATACAGATAGGATAACATTAGAACTAGGGCAATAGTTAGTAAAAGGATTTAGAGCTATGATTAGTGTTAGGGCTAGGACTGCAGTTGGTTGAAACTCAGTGTGAGGGTTCAGGTTAGAGCTAAGTTTAATGTCAGGGGAAGTGTCAGGTTTAGGACAGGAAGAGGGCCATGATCTAAGACTTATTTGGTATTATGGTTAGAGCTTTAATTCAAGGTAAACCCATCTTTAGGATTAGGGCAGGGCTAAAGTTTGCATCAGGGCATAATTATTAGGGTTAGATTTAGAATTTGAGCTTTGGATAGTGCTGGGGTCAGAGATACAGTAGGATTCATTATAGGATTAAGGTTAGAACTTGGGCGAGGGGTAGGACTCGACTTCGAATCAGGGCTAGATTTAGAATTGGGAATTAGTTTAGGGTTAACGCTAGGGTTATGGTTAGTGCTCACATTAGGGCTAGATGAGAGTTAAGATTTGGTTGTCATTAATCCTAAACCAAAATTATAATAATCTCAAGAAATAACCCAAGCTCTATCTCAAACCCCAGCCTTAAACTTGACCCTAACCCTCAATCTCCTTCCACACCTACCTCTAAACCTAGAACCAACCTTAGCATTATTCCTAAGCCTAACCCTGACTGTAATGCTAACTCAGTCTCTTGACTTTTACAGCTGTAATCATCAGCCACGCTGTAGGCAGAATCCTAACACTGAAGTTGACCCTTGTCAAAAATTCAATCTGAACTTGCCCTAATTCATTTTTTATATAATTTCTTTCTTTACATTTCAAAGTCAGATATACAGAAAGCAGGAGAGACAGAGAGGAAAAGTTTCCATCTCATGATTCACTCCCCAAGCAGCCATAACTGCCATAGCCATAGCAATCTGAAGCCAGGAGCACAGAGCCTCTCACAGGTCTTCCACATGGGTGCAGGAACCCAAAGCTTTGGGCCATACCAGATTGCTTTCCCAGAACACAATCACGGTGCTGATGGGAAGTGGCCCTTCTGCAATTAGAACTGGCACCAAATGTGATCTCGGCACACGGAAGGCAAGAACTTTTACTGCTAGGCTATTGTGCCAGACCCAGCATAATTCTTACTCAGCTACTAACAAGAACCCTAACTCTTGCTATGACCATGATCCTAATCTTACTAAGTATGAATCAAGTCTTAATCGTAACACTAATCCTGGAATAACTCTACTCTTACTCCGAATCTCGCTCCAGCACTAATATTAACATAATTCAAACCCAGGCATTAACCTAACCCTACACCTAGACATAGCCCTTACCCAGACCCCATCTAATAGCCTAGCACTAATACTAATTACACCCTACAGCACACCCTAAGCCAGAAATGATGATTATCCCTAATCCTTGCCATCATTCTAACCCTAATTCCGACACTAGCTCTAGCTCTAGGCCCAATCATACAGGTTATTCTAATCCTAAACTAGGCATAATGCATAGCCCTCACCCTGACTCCAACCCTGACACAGATGTAGACATAACTAAGCCTATCATTAATACTGAACCTTACCCTAGCTGTATTTCTAAACCTAACCCTAATGCTAACCCGAATCTTTACCCGAATGCTAAGCCAAATCAATGCCCTAATTATAACACAAAACCTAAATCCAAATGTAGCCAAACCTTAATCATAAACCTAACACTAGATTGTGTCCTAACCTTAACCCTAGCAGAACTTTAGCGCTAGCATTAGCCCTCCCCAGTATTAACTCTAGCTCTAAGCTCTAAGCAGAGTAATCCTACCATGGACTCTAACCTAACCATCAAACTAAACACAAAACAGCATCTTAACCCTAAATGTAGCCAAGCTTTAATCCTCACATTCATTGTAACCCTAACTGTATTCTAAAGCCACATAGTCCTTACACCAATCCTAACAATAACCTTCAATCCAACACTAATGAAAACTAACTATGAACCAGAAATACAGCAAGACTCTGTATCTGCCACTAATCCAAACATTAATCTATCCCCCCCAAAAAATCCTAATGCGAATCCTGCTTAATGCAACATACAAAACATAGGGTCTGTACCTAATTCTATTTGTAAGTTTACCCAAAACCCTAACCACTGGGCTAACAATAAGTCATATCTCAATCCTAAAAGTTATGTCACTACTAAACCTAACCTTTAGCATTAGTTCTAACCCTAACCCTAATTACATCTAAACTTATTCCTAGATCTATTCCTAATAACTTACATAGGCCTAATATAACCTTGGAAAGAAAATCAGTCCTAACCTTAAATCTAGGCTTTGACATAAACACTATCATATCTCTAGATAAAATTATAACCCTGATTCTAACCCTACACCTAACCACAACATCGAACCTCACCTGGTCCTTGGACTGACCCCTTTTGCACTATGGGGACCCAGTTGCATGACACTGGACTGCACTAGAGAAAATTCACTGAGAGTCATGACAGGAAATGTCATGTAATGTCTGCCTATGGAAATCAGCTTGACTTGGCTCTTCTACAATCCAAATGCTTTTCCACACACTACATTTAATGGGGAGCTAGGATCCGTTGGGCTCATCGGAGAGGCACAAGCATTCTGACTGACAGAAAAGTGAAATGCTTTCACACTACCAGTGCTGAAAAGGCCCCAGGCTTCACTACATTTTCAGCGGATTTCCAAACTCACACTCAAGGGAAACCCAACCACACACACTCACGCTCTGCTGGCTTCCATGGAGCCTGAAAATCCTCATTTCCAGGGCCTGTGGGGAAGAAAGACCAGAGAAAGCAGATCTTGAGCCACTCACCCATTTTTCTCCACCATGCAGAGGAGGCTGTCCCCATGGCTCTTCTAGAATGCTGAGGCTACAGGATTCTGGGCTGCTATGACCAGGCAGCTGCTGATTGGACAGCTTATAGGGCCACACAGTCCTGTGAGGTCTTAGAGATGCAGCCAATCAGAATGCTCCCTGTCATCAGAACAGCCACAGAAGTTATGTGAGTGAAGCAAGAGTGATGGCCGAGCCTGTGCTGGGCAGCATCAGGCTGGACTGCAACACCCATTGGTTCCAGTGGAAGTCGGGACTGAAAACAGAACCAACCCAAGAACTGCAACAACCAGCTGAGCGGGCTGATGGGCTGTGCCGGGCCCTGCACTTGCTAGTACATTCAAGAAACTGGACTGGGAATACCTCACACAAAATTTCTTTGGACACCTCCCCAATCAAAATGGTGGACTCAGAATCCTAACCAAGAAAAGACAGAAGACAGAACAAGTCAATCACCCACCTCAGCCATGTATTGGCAGTGAAAACCTGGGCACACGCAGACTCGGAGATGGACTGTGTCAATCAGTGTATGCTTCAAAGACCTCATCGTACTTGCAGTTGCAAGATTGGCAGCAATTCATGACTGTTGAACTCTCTAAACCACTTGAGAAAAAACAAACAAACAAAACACCCACTTGAGCAGGACCCTCTGAGCATGCCCCACATCAGGGACCTGGGGTCCGGTGGAGACTGGGTGCGACTTCTCCCTTTATCTCCCTCCCCATTTACCCCCACATACAGTCAAAGAAGAGAATGTGGAAATAATAGCCTTACCCACTGTCCTGTCGCCCTTGAACCTTTTCACTCTAATGAACTATGTCAAGATTGTCAAAAATAGAATTAAACAAAGCCCAAAGGAGTTTTGGTTAGCTTTAGGAGTTTGATTTGTGTTTGAGCTAGGGATGCACTTAGTACTAGTAGTAGAAATCAGGTCATCATTTGGTCTAGGGGTATGATCAGGTAAAGTCTAGGGCTTGGCTTAGAGTTACAGAAAGGGCTGGCCTCAGGGAAGATTTGTTTCAGGAACTCGGCTGGTTCAGGATGAAGGGAATCTTTAGTGTTGTGTTTGGGTCTGGTGTGACACTTGGAGCTATGACTCTGCTTGGCATTATGTTGAGCTTGAACGTTCATATTTAGATGATGAGTTACATTGTTTTAAAAATCTTGGGATTATGATTGGTGTAGGACTATGGTTAGGGTGAGCAGTAGAGATGGACAAGGATTAAGGTTAGTGTTTGGCACAGGGTTAAGTCAAAGCATAGATCTATGATAAGTATTAATGTTGGGGTTAAGATTAGAATTAGGGCTAGTTTTATAGTAAAAGTTAAGACTAGCGTTAGGATTATGGCTAGAGATTTGATTGGCATTAGGGTTAGCATTACAGTTAAGGTTAAGGAAATCTGCAGTGTTAGGAATGGGCTAGTGTCAAAGTTTGGGTGAGTGCTACATTGTCACTAGGTTGAAGACTGGTGTTAGCATTCGGCCTAGGGTGAAGGCAAGTGCTAAGGTTGAAGTTAAGGTTAGAACTAGAGGGCTCGGAAGCATGGACTAGTGGCTAAAGTCCTCGCCTTGAATGCACTCGGGATCCCACATGGGTGCCAGTTCCAATCCCGGCAGCTCCACTTCCCATCCAGCTCCCAGCTTGTGGCCTGGGAAAGCAGTCAAGGATGGCCCAAAGCCTTGAGACCCTGCACCCATGTGGGAGACCCGAAAGAGGTTCCTGGCTCCCGGCTTTGGATCAGCACAGCACCGGCCGTTGTGGCTCACTTGGGGAGTGGATCATGGGACGGAAGATGTTCATGTCTGTCTCTCCTCCTCCTCTCTGTATGTCTGACTTTGTAATGAAAAAAAAAAAAGAACTAGAGTTAGGAGTAGAGTGATAATGGATATTAGTTTTAGGGTTAAGGTTAGTGTTAGTATTACGGCTATGACTTGATGTTACTCTTAGGGTAGAGTAGGGTTAGGTTTTCAGTTAGGAGGAAAAGTAGGACTACAGTTACAACTATGGCTATGATTGGTGCTCATGTTATGGTTAACATTAGGGAGACCTCAATGGTTATACAGATAGGATAACATTAGAACTAGGGCAATAGTTAGTAAAAGGATTTAGAGCTATGATTAGTGTTAGGGCCAGGACTGCAGTTGGTTGAAACTCAGTGTGAGGGTTCAGGTTAGAGCTAAGTTTAATGTCAGGGGAAGTGTCAGGTTTAGGACAGGAAGAGGGCCATGATCTAAGACTTATTTGGTATTATGGTTAGAGCTTTAATTCAAGGTAAACCCATCTTTAGGATTAGGGCAGGGCTAAAGTTTGCATCAGGGCATAATTATTAGGGTTAGATTTAGAATTTGAGCTTTGGATAGTGCTGGGGTCAGAGATACAGTAGGATTCATTATAGGATTAAGGTTAGAACTTGGGCGAGGGGTAGGACTCGACTTCGAATCAGGGCTAGATTTAGAATTGGGAATTAGTTTAGGGTTAACGCTAGGGTTATGGTTAGTGCTCACATTAGGGCTAGATGAGAGTTAAGATTTGGTTGTCATTAATCCTAAACCAAAATTATAATAATCTCAAGAAATAACCCAAGCTCTATCTCAAACCCCAGCCTTAAACTTGACCCTAACCCTCAATCTCCTTCCACACCTACCTCTAAACCTAGAACCAACCTTAGCATTATTCCTAAGCCTAACCCTGACTGTAATGCTAACTCAGTCTCTTGACTTTTACAGCTGTAATCATCAGCCACGCTGTAGGCAGAATCCTAACACTGAAGTTGACCCTTGTCAAAAATTCAATCTGAACTTGCCCTAATTCATTTTTTATATAATTTCTTTCTTTACATTTCAAAGTCAGATATACAGAAAGCAGGAGAGACAGAGAGGAAAAGTTTCCATCTCATGATTCACTCCCCAAGCAGCCATAACTGCCATAGCCATAGCAATCTGAAGCCAGGAGCACAGAGCCTCTCACAGGTCTTCCACATGGGTGCAGGAACCCAAAGCTTTGGGCCATACCAGATTGCTTTCCCAGAACACAATCACGGTGCTGATGGGAAGTGGCCCTTCTGCAATTAGAACTGGCACCAAATGTGATCTCGGCACATGGAAGGCAAGAACTTTTACTGCTAGGCTATTGTGCCAGACCCAGCATAATTCTTACTCAGCTACTAACAAGAACCCTAACTCTTGCTATGACCATGATCCTAATCTTACTAAGTATGAATCAAGTCTTAATCGTAACACTAATCCTGGAATAACTCTACTCTTACTCCGAATCTCGCTCCAGCACTAATATTAACATAATTCAAACCCAGGCATTAACCTAACCCTACACCTAGACATAGCCCTTACCCAGACCCCATCTAATAGCCTAGCACTAATACTAATTACACCCTACAGCACACCCTAAGCCAGAAATGATGATTATCCCTAATCCTTGCCATCATTCTAACCCTAATTCCGACACTAGCTCTAGCTCTAGGCCCAATCATACAGGTTATTCTAATCCTAAACTAGGCATAATGCATAGCCCTCACCCTGACTCCAACCCTGACACAGATGTAGACATAACTAAGCCTATCATTAATACTGAACCTTACCCTAGCTGTATTTCTAAACCTAACCCTAATGCTAACCCGAATCTTTACCCGAATGCTAAGCCAAATCAATGCCCTAATTATAACACAAAACCTAAATCCAAATGTAGCCAAACCTTAATCATAAACCTAACACTAGATTGTGTCCTAACCTTAACCCTAGCAGAACTTTAGCGCTAGCATTAGCCCTCCCCAGTATTAACTCTAGCTCTAAGCTCTAAGCAGAGTAATCCTACCATGGACTCTAACCTAACCATCAAACTAAACACAAAACAGCATCTTAACCCTAAAGGTAGCCAAGCTTTAATCCTCACATTCATTGTAACCCTAACTGTATTCTAAAGCCACATAGTCCTTACACCAATCCTAACAATAACCTTCAATCCAACACTAATGAAAACTAACTATGAACCAGAAATACAGCAAGACTCTGTATCTGCCACTAATCCAAACATTAATCTATCCCCCCCAAAAAATCCTAATGCGAATCCTGCTTAATGCAACATACAAAACATAGGGTCTGTACCTAATTCTATTTGTAAGTTTACCCAAAACCCTAACCACTGGGCTAACAATAAGTCATATCTCAATCCTAAAAGTTATGTCACTACTAAACCTAACCTTTAGCATTAGTTCTAACCCTAACCCTAATTACATCTAAACTTATTCCTAGATCTATTCCTAATAACTTACATAGGCCTAATATAACCTTGGAAAGAAAATCAGTCCTAACCTTAAATCTAGGCTTTGACATAAACACTATCATATCTCTAGATAAAATTATAACCCTGATTCTAACCCTACACCTAACCACAACATCGAACCTCACCTGGTCCTTGGACTGACCCCTTTTGCACTATGGGGACCCAGTTGCATGACACTGGACTGCACTAGAGAAAATTCACTGAGAGTCATGACAGGAAATGTCATGTAATGTCTGCCTATGGAAATCAGCTTGACTTGGCTCTTCTACAATCCAAATGCTTTTCCACACACTACATTTAATGGGGAGCTAGGATCCGTTGGGCTCATCGGAGAGGCACAAGCATTCTGACTGACAGAAAAGTGAAATGCTTTCACACTACCAGTGCTGAAAAGGCCCCAGGCTTCACTACATTTTCAGCGGATTTCCAAACTCACACTCAAGGGAAACCCAACCACACACACTCACGCTCTGCTGGCTTCCATGGAGCCTGAAAATCCTCATTTCCAGGGCCTGTGGGGAAGAAAGACCAGAGAAAGCAGATCTTGAGCCACTCACCCATTTTTCTCCACCATGCAGAGGAGGCTGTCCCCATGGCTCTTCTAGAATGCTGAGGCTACAGGATTCTGGGCTGCTATGACCAGGCAGCTGCTGATTGGACAGCTTATAGGGCCACGCAGTCCTGTGAGGTCTTAGAGATGCAGCCAATCAGAATGCTCCCTGTCATCAGAACAGCCACAGAAGTTATGTGAGTGAAGCAAGAGTGATGGCCGAGCCTGTGCTGGGCAGCATCAGGCTGGACTGCAACACCCATTGGTTCCAGTGGAAGTCGGGACTGAAAACAGAACCAACCCAAGAACTGCAACAACCAGCTGAGCGGGCTGATGGGCTGTGCCGGGCCCTGCACTTGCTAGTACATTCAAGAAACTGGACTGGGAATACCTCACACAAAATTTCTTTGGAGACCTCCCCAATCAAAATGGTGGACTCAGAATCCTAACCAAGAAAAGACAGAAGACAGAACAAGTCAATCACCCACCTCAGCCATGTATTGGCAGTGAAAACCTGGGCACACGCAGACTCGGAGATGGACTGTGTCAATCAGTGTATGCTTCAAAGACCTCATCGTACTTGCAGTTGCAAGATTGGCAGCAATTCATGACTGTTGAACTCTCTAAACCACTTGAGAAAAAACAAACAAACAAAACACCCACTTGAGCAGGACCCTCTGAGCATGCCCCACATCAGGGACCTGGGGTCCGGTGGAGACTGGGTGCGACTTCTCCCTTTATCTCCCTCCCCATTTACCCCCACATACAGTCAAAGAAGAGAATGTGGAAATAATAGCCTTACCCACTGTCCTGTCGCCCTTGAACCTTTTCACTCTAATGAACTATGTCAAGATTGTCAAAAATAGAATTAAACAAAGCCCAAAGGAGTTTTGGTTAGCTTTAGGAGTTTGATTTGTGTTTGAGCTAGGGATGCACTTAGTACTAGTAGTAGAAATCAGGTCATCATTTGGTCTAGGGGTATGATCAGGTAAAGTCTAGGGCTTGGCTTAGAGTTACAGAAAGGGCTGGCCTCAGGGAAGATTTGTTTCAGGAACTCGGCTGGTTCAGGATGAAGGGAATCTTTAGTGTTGTGTTTGGGTCTGGTGTGACACTTGGAGCTATGACTCTGCTTGGCATTATGTTGAGCTTGAACGTTCATATTTAGATGATGAGTTACATTGTTTTAAAAATCTTGGGATTATGATTGGTGTAGGACTATGGTTAGGGTGAGCAGTAGAGATGGACAAGGATTAAGGTTAGTGTTTGGCACAGGGTTAAGTCAAAGCATAGATCTATGATAAGTATTAATGTTGGGGTTAAGATTAGAATTAGGGCTAGTTTTATAGTAAAAGTTAAGACTAGCGTTAGGATTATGGCTAGAGATTTGATTGGCATTAGGGTTAGCATTACAGTTAAGGTTAAGGAAATCTGCAGTGTTAGGAATGGGCTAGTGTCAAAGTTTGGGTGAGTGCTACATTGTCACTAGGTTGAAGACTGGTGTTAGCATTCGGCCTAGGGTGAAGGCAAGTGCTAAGGTTGAAGTTAAGGTTAGAACTAGAGGGCTCGGAAGCATGGACTAGTGGCTAAAGTCCTCGCCTTGAATGCACTCGGGATCCCACATGGGTGCCAGTTCCAATCCCGGCAGCTCCACTTCCCATCCAGCTCCCAGCTTGTGGCCTGGGAAAGCAGTCAAGGATGGCCCAAAGCCTTGAGACCCTGCACCCATGTGGGAGACCCGAAAGAGGTTCCTGGCTCCCGGCTTTGGATCAGCACAGCACCGGCCGTTGTGGCTCACTTGGGGAGTGGATCATGGGACGGAAGATGTTCATGTCTGTCTCTCCTCCTCCTCTCTGTATGTCTGACTTTGTAATGAAAAAAAAAAAAGAACTAGAGTTAGGAGTAGAGTGATAATGGATATTAGTTTTAGGGTTAAGGTTAGTGTTAGTATTACGGCTATGACTTGATGTTACTCTTAGGGTAGAGTAGGGTTAGGTTTTCAGTTAGGAGGAAAAGTAGGACTACAGTTACAACTATGGCTATGATTGGTGCTCATGTTATGGTTAACATTAGGGAGACCTCAATGGTTATACAGATAGGATAACATTAGAACTAGGGCAATAGTTAGTAAAAGGATTTAGAGCTATGATTAGTGTTAGGGCCAGGACTGCAGTTGGTTGAAACTCAGTGTGAGGGTTCAGGTTAGAGCTAAGTTTAATGTCAGGGGAAGTGTCAGGTTTAGGACAGGAAGAGGGCCATGATCTAAGACTTATTTGGTATTATGGTTAGAGCTTTAATTCAAGGTAAACCCATCTTTAGGATTAGGGCAGGGCTAAAGTTTGCATCAGGGCATAATTATTAGGGTTAGATTTAGAATTTGAGCTTTGGATAGTGCTGGGGTCAGAGATACAGTAGGATTCATTATAGGATTAAGGTTAGAACTTGGGCGAGGGGTAGGACTCGACTTCGAATCAGGGCTAGATTTAGAATTGGGAATTAGTTTAGGGTTAACGCTAGGGTTATGGTTAGTGCTCACATTAGGGCTAGATGAGAGTTAAGATTTGGTTGTCATTAATCCTAAACCAAAATTATAATAATCTCAAGAAATAACCCAAGCTCTATCTCAAACCCCAGCCTTAAACTTGACCCTAACCCTCAATCTCCTTCCACACCTACCTCTAAACCTAGAACCAACCTTAGCATTATTCCTAAGCCTAACCCTGACTGTAATGCTAACTCAGTCTCTTGACTTTTACAGCTGTAATCATCAGCCACGCTGTAGGCAGAATCCTAACACTGAAGTTGACCCTTGTCAAAAATTCAATCTGAACTTGCCCTAATTCATTTTTTATATAATTTCTTTCTTTACATTTCAAAGTCAGATATACAGAAAGCAGGAGAGACAGAGAGGAAAAGTTTCCATCTCATGATTCACTCCCCAAGCAGCCATAACTGCCATAGCCATAGCAATCTGAAGCCAGGAGCACAGAGCCTCTCACAGGTCTTCCACATGGGTGCAGGAACCCAAAGCTTTGGGCCATACCAGATTGCTTTCCCAGAACACAATCACGGTGCTGATGGGAAGTGGCCCTTCTGCAATTAGAACTGGCACCAAATGTGATCTCGGCACATGGAAGGCAAGAACTTTTACTGCTAGGCTATTGTGCCAGACCCAGCATAATTCTTACTCAGCTACTAACAAGAACCCTAACTCTTGCTATGACCATGATCCTAATCTTACTAAGTATGAATCAAGTCTTAATCGTAACACTAATCCTGGAATAACTCTACTCTTACTCCGAATCTCGCTCCAGCACTAATATTAACATAATTCAAACCCAGGCATTAACCTAACCCTACACCTAGACATAGCCCTTACCCAGACCCCATCTAATAGCCTAGCACTAATACTAATTACACCCTACAGCACACCCTAAGCCAGAAATGATGATTATCCCTAATCCTTGCCATCATTCTAACCCTAATTCCGACACTAGCTCTAGCTCTAGGCCCAATCATACAGGTTATTCTAATCCTAAACTAGGCATAATGCATAGCCCTCACCCTGACTCCAACCCTGACACAGATGTAGACATAACTAAGCCTATCATTAATACTGAACCTTACCCTAGCTGTATTTCTAAACCTAACCCTAATGCTAACCCGAATCTTTACCCGAATGCTAAGCCAAATCAATGCCCTAATTATAACACAAAACCTAAATCCAAATGTAGCCAAACCTTAATCATAAACCTAACACTAGATTGTGTCCTAACCTTAACCCTAGCAGAACTTTAGCGCTAGCATTAGCCCTCCCCAGTATTAACTCTAGCTCTAAGCTCTAAGCAGAGTAATCCTACCATGGACTCTAACCTAATCATCAAACTAAACACAAAACAGCATCTTAACCCTAAAGGTAGCCAAGCTTTAATCCTCACATTCATTGTAACCCTAACTGTATTCTAAAGCCACATAGTCCTTACACCAATCCTAACAATAACCTTCAATCCAACACTAATGAAAACTAACTATGAACCAGAAATACAGCAAGACTCTGTATCTGCCACTAATCCAAACATTAATCTATCCCCCCCAAAAAATCCTAATGCGAATCCTGCTTAATGCAACATACAAAACATAGGGTCTGTACCTAATTCTATTTGTAAGTTTACCCAAAACCCTGACCACTGGGCTAACAATAAGTCATATCTCAATCCTAAAAGTTATGTCACTACTAAACCTAACCTTTAGCATTAGTTCTAACCCTAACCCTAATTACATCTAAACTTATTCCTAGATCTATTCCTAATAACTTACATAGGCCTAATATAACCTTGGAAAGAAAATCAGTCCTAACCTTAAATCTAGGCTTTGACATAAACACTATCATATCTCTAGATAAAATTATAACCCTGATTCTAACCCTACACCTAACCACAACATCGAACCTCACCTGGTCCTTGGACTGACCCCTTTTGCACTATGGGGACCCAGTTGCATGACACTGGACTGCACTAGAGAAAATTCACTGAGAGTCATGACAGGAAATGTCATGTAATGTCTGCCTATGGAAATCAGCTTGACTTGGCTCTTCTACAATCCAAATGCTTTTCCACACACTACATTTAATGGGGAGCTAGGATCCGTTGGGCTCATCGGAGAGGCACAAGCATTCTGACTGACAGAAAAGTGAAATGCTTTCACACTACCAGTGCTGAAAAGGCCCCAGGCTTCACTACATTTTCAGCGGATTTCCAAACTCACACTCAAGGGAAACCCAACCACACACACTCACGCTCTGCTGGCTTCCATGGAGCCTGAAAATCCTCATTTCCAGGGCCTGTGGGGAAGAAAGACCAGAGAAAGCAGATCTTGAGCCACTCACCCATTTTTCTCCACCATGCAGAGGAGGCTGTCCCCATGGCTCTTCTAGAATGCTGAGGCTACAGGATTCTGGGCTGCTATGACCAGGCAGCTGCTGATTGGACAGCTTATAGGGCCACACAG
This sequence comes from Ochotona princeps, assembly GCF_030435755.1. NCBI lineage: Eukaryota > Metazoa > Chordata > Mammalia > Lagomorpha > Ochotonidae > Ochotona > Ochotona princeps. The sequence continues at coordinate 129,967,972 of NC_080833.1, forward strand.
TCCTGTGAGGTCTTAGAGATGCAGCCAATCAGAATGCTCCCTGTCATCAGAACAGCCACAGAAGTTATGTGAGTGAAGCAAGAGTGATGGCCGAGCCTGTGCTGGGCAGCATCAGGCTGGACTGCAACACCCATTGGTTCCAGTGGAAGTCGGGACTGAAAACAGAACCAACCCAAGAACTGCAACAACCAGCTGAGCGGGCTGATGGGCTGTGCCGGGCCCTGCACTTGCTAGTACATTCAAGAAACTGGACTGGGAATACCTCACACAAAATTTCTTTGGACACCTCCCCAATCAAAATGGTGGACTCAGAATCCTAACCAAGAAAAGACAGAAGACAGAACAAGTCAATCACCCACCTCAGCCATGTATTGGCAGTGAAAACCTGGGCACACGCAGACTCGGAGATGGACTGTGTCAATCAGTGTATGCTTCAAAGACCTCATCGTACTTGCAGTTGCAAGATTGGCAGCAATTCATGACTGTTGAACTCTCTAAACCACTTGAGAAAAAACAAACAAACAAAACACCCACTTGAGCAGGACCCTCTGAGCATGCCCCACATCAGGGACCTGGGGTCCGGTGGAGACTGGGTGCGACTTCTCCCTTTATCTCCCTCCCCATTTACCCCCACATACAGTCAAAGAAGAGAATGTGGAAATAATAGCCTTACCCACTGTCCTGTCGCCCTTGAACCTTTTCACTCTAATGAACTATGTCAAGATTGTCAAAAATAGAATTAAACAAAGCCCAAAGGAGTTTTGGTTAGCTTTAGGAGTTTGATTTGTGTTTGAGCTAGGGATGCACTTAGTACTAGTAGTAGAAATCAGGTCATCGTTTGGTCTAGGGGTATGATCAGGTAAAGTCTAGGGCTTGGCTTAGAGTTACAGAAAGGGCTGGCCTCAGGGAAGATTTGTTTCAGGAACTCGGCTGGTTCAGGATGAAGGGAATCTTTAGTGTTGTGTTTGGGTCTGGTGTGACACTTGGAGCTATGACTCTGCTTGGCATTATGTTGAGCTTGAACGTTCATATTTAGATGATGAGTTACATTGTTTTAAAAATCTTGGGATTATGATTGGTGTAGGACTATGGTTAGGGTGAGCAGTAGAGATGGACAAGGATTAAGGTTAGTGTTTGGCACAGGGTTAAGTCAAAGCATAGATCTATGATAAGTATTAATGTTGGGGTTAAGATTAGAATTAGGGCTAGTTTTATAGTAAAAGTTAAGACTAGCGTTAGGATTATGGCTAGAGATTTGATTGGCATTAGGGTTAGCATTACAGTTAAGGTTAAGGAAATCTGCAGTGTTAGGAATGGGCTAGTGTCAAAGTTTGGGTGAGTGCTACATTGTCACTAGGTTGAAGACTGGTGTTAGCATTCGGCCTAGGGTGAAGGCAAGTGCTAAGGTTGAAGTTAAGGTTAGAACTAGAGGGCTCGGAAGCATGGACTAGTGGCTAAAGTCCTCGCCTTGAATGCACTCGGGATCCCACATGGGTGCCAGTTCCAATCCCGGCAGCTCCACTTCCCATCCAGCTCCCAGCTTGTGGCCTGGGAAAGCAGTCAAGGATGGCCCAAAGCCTTGAGACCCTGCACCCATGTGGGAGACCCGAAAGAGGTTCCTGGCTCCCGGCTTTGGATCAGCACAGCACCGGCCGTTGTGGCTCACTTGGGGAGTGGATCATGGGACGGAAGATGTTCATGTCTGTCTCTCCTCCTCCTCTCTGTATGTCTGACTTTGTAATGAAAAAAAAAAAAAGAACTAGAGTTAGGAGTAGAGTGATAATGGATATTAGTTTTAGGGTTAAGGTTAGTGTTAGTATTACGGCTATGACTTGATGTTACTCTTAGGGTAGAGTAGGGTTAGGTTTTCAGTTAGGAGGAAAAGTAGGACTACAGTTACAACTATGGCTATGATTGGTGCTCATGTTATGGTTAACATTAGGGAGACCTCAATGGTTATACAGATAGGATAACATTAGAACTAGGGCAATAGTTAGTAAAAGGATTTAGAGCTATGATTAGTGTTAGGGCCAGGACTGCAGTTGGTTGAAACTCAGTGTGAGGGTTCAGGTTAGAGCTAAGTTTAATGTCAGGGGAAGTGTCAGGTTTAGGACAGGAAGAGGGCCATGATCTAAGACTTATTTGGTATTATGGTTAGAGCTTTAATTCAAGGTAAACCCATCTTTAGGATTAGGGCAGGGCTAAAGTTTGCATCAGGGCATAATTATTAGGGTTAGATTTAGAATTTGAGCTTTGGATAGTGCTGGGGTCAGAGATACAGTAGGATTCATTATAGGATTAAGGTTAGAACTTGGGCGAGGGGTAGGACTCGACTTCGAATCAGGGCTAGATTTAGAATTGGGAATTAGTTTAGGGTTAACGCTAGGGTTATGGTTAGTGCTCACATTAGGGCTAGATGAGAGTTAAGATTTGGTTGTCATTAATCCTAAACCAAAATTACAATAATCTCAAGAAATAACCCAAGCTCTATCTCAAACCCCAGCCTTAAACTTGACCCTAACCCTCAATCTCCTTCCACACCTACCTCTAAACCTAGAACCAACCTTAGCATTATTCCTAAGCCTAACCCTGACTGTAATGCTAACTCAGTCTCTTGACTTTTACAGCTGTAATCATCAGCCATGCTGTAGGCAGAATCCTAACACTGAAGTTGACCCTTGTCAAAAATTCAATCTGAACTTGCCCTAATTCATTTTTTATATAATTTCTTTCTTTACATTTCAAAGTCAGATATACAGAAAGCAGGAGAGACAGAGAGGAAAAGTTTCCATCTCATGATTCACTCCCCAAGCAGCCATAACTGCCATAGCCATAGCAATCTGAAGCCAGGAGCACAGAGCCTCTCACAGGTCTTCCACATGGGTGCAGGAACCCAAAGCTTTGGGCCATACCAGATTGCTTTCCCAGAACACAATCACGGTGCTGATGGGAAGTGGCCCTTCTGCAATTAGAACTGGCACCAAATGTGATCTCGGCACATGGAAGGCAAGAACTTTTACTGCTAGGCTATTGTGCCAGACCCAGCATAATTCTTACTCAGCTACTAACAAGAACCCTAACTCTTGCTATGACCATGATCCTAATCTTACTAAGTATGAATCAAGTCTTAATCGTAACACTAATCCTGGAATAACTCTACTCTTACTCCGAATCTCGCTCCAGCACTAATATTAACATAATTCAAACCCAGGCATTAACCTAACCCTACACCTAGACATAGCCCTTACCCAGACCCCATCTAAGAGCCTAGCACTAATACTAATTACACCCTACAGCACACCCTAAGCCAGAAATGATGATTATCCCTAATCCTTGCCATCATTCTAACCCTAATTCCGACACTAGCTCTAGCTCTAGGCCCAATCATACAGGTTATTCTAATCCTAAACTAGGCATAATGCATAACCCTCACCCTGACTCCAACCCTGACACAGATGTAGACATAACTAAGCCTATCATTAATACTGAACCTTACCCTAGCTGTATTTCTAAACCTAACCCTAATGCTAACCCGAATCTTTACCCGAATGCTAAGCCAAATCAATGCCCTAATTATAACACAAAACCTAAATCCAAATGTAGCCAAACCTTAATCATAAACCTAACACTAGATTGTGTCCTAACCTTAACCCTAGCAGAACTTTAGCGCTAGCATTAGCCCTCCCCAGTATTAACTCTAGCTCTAAGCTCTAAGCAGAGTAATCCTACCATGGACTCTAACCTAACCATCAAACTAAACACAAAACAGCATCTTAACCCTAAAGGTAGCCAAGCTTTAATCCTCACATTCATTGTAACCCTAACTGTATTCTAAAGCCACATAGTCCTTACACCAATCCTAACAATAACCTTCAATCCAACACTAATGAAAACTAACTATGAACCAGAAATACAGCAAGACTCTGTATCTGCCACTAATCCAAACATTAATCTATCCCCCCCAAAAAATCCTAATGCGAATCCTGCTTAATGCAACATACAAAACATAGGGTCTGTACCTAATTCTATTTGTAAGTTTACCCAAAACCCTAACCACTGGGCTAACAATAAGTCATATCTCAATCCTAAAAGTTATGTCACTACTAAACCTAACCTTTAGCATTAGTTCTAACCCTAACCCTAATTACATCTAAACTTATTCCTAGATCTATTCCTAATAACTTACATAGGCCTAATATAACCTTGGAAAGAAAATCAGTCCTAACCTTAAATCTAGGCTTTGACATAAACACTATCATATCTCTAGATAAAATTATAACCCTGATTCTAACCCTACACCTAACCACAACATCGAACCTCACCTGGTCCTTGGACTGACCCCTTTTGCACTATGGGGACCCAGTTGCATGACACTGGACTGCACTAGAGAAAATTCACTGAGAGTCATGACAGGAAATGTCATGTAATGTCTGCCTATGGAAATCAGCTTGACTTGGCTCTTCTACAATCCAAATGCTTTTCCACACACTACATTTAATGGGGAGCTAGGATCCGTTGGGCTCATCGGAGAGGCACAAGCATTCTGACTGACAGAAAAGTGAAATGCTTTCACACTACCAGTGCTGAAAAGGCCCCAGGCTTCACTACATTTTCAGCGGATTTTCAAACTCACACTCAAGGGAAACCCAACCACACACACTCACGCTCTGCTGGCTTCCATGGAGCCTGAAAATCCTCATTTCCAGGGCCTGTGGGGAAGAAAGACCAGAGAAAGCAGATCTTGAGCCACTCACCCATTTTTCTCCACCATGCAGAGGAGGCTGTCCCCATGGCTCTTCTAGAATGCTGAGGCTACAGGATTCTGGGCTGCTATGACCAGGCAGCTGCTGATTGGACAGCTTATAGGGCCACGCAGTCCTGTGAGGTCTTAGAGATGCAGCCAATCAGAATGCTCCCTGTCATCAGAACAGCCACAGAAGTTATGTGAGTGAAGCAAGAGTGATGGCCGAGCCTGTGCTGGGCAGCATCAGGCTGGACTGCAACACCCATTGGTTCCAGTGGAAGTCGGGACTGAAAACAGAACCAACCCAAGAACTGCAACAACCAGCTGAGCGGGCTGATGGGCTGTGCCGGGCCCTGCACTTGCTAGTACATTCAAGAAACTGGACTGGGAATACCTCACACAAAATTTCTTTGGAGACCTCCCCAATCAAAATGGTGGACTCAGAATCCTAACCAAGAAAAGACAGAAGACAGAACAAGTCAATCACCCACCTCAGCCATGTATTGGCAGTGAAAACCTGGGCACACGCAGACTCGGAGATGGACTGTGTCAATCAGTGTATGCTTCAAAGACCTCATCGTACTTGCAGTGGCAAGATTGGCAGCAATTCATGACTGTTGAACTCTCTAAACCACTTGAGAAAAAACAAACAAACAAAACACCCACTTGAGCAGGACCCTCTGAGCATGCCCCACATCAGGGACCTGGGGTCCGGTGGAGACTGGGTGCGACTTCTCCCTTTATCTCCCTCCCCATTTACCCCCACATACAGTCAAAGAAGAGAATGTGGAAATAATAGCCTTACCCACTGTCCTGTCGCCCTTGAACCTTTTCACTCTAATGAACTATGTCAAGATTGTCAAAAATAGAATTAAACAAAGCCCAAAGGAGTTTTGGTTAGCTTTAGGAGTTTGATTTGTGTTTGAGCTAGGGATGCACTTAGTACTAGTAGTAGAAATCAGGTCATCATTTGGTCTAGGGGTATGATCAGGTAAAGTCTAGGGCTGGGCTTAGAGTTACAGAAAGGGCTGGCCTCAGGGAAGATTTGTTTCAGGAACTCGGCTGGTTCAGGATGAAGGGAATCTTTAGTGTTGTGTTTGGGTCTGGTGTGACACTTGGAGCTATGACTCTGCTTGACATTATGTTGAGCTTGAACGTTCATATTTAGATGATGAGTTACATTGTTTTAAAAATCTTGGGATTATGATTGGTGTAGGACTATGGTTAGGGTGAGCAGTAGAGATGGACAAGGATTAAGGTTAGTGTTTGGCACAGGGTTAAGTCAAAGCATAGATCTATGATAAGTATTAATGTTGGGGTTAAGATTAGAATTAGGGCTAGTTTTATAGTAAAAGTTAAGACTAGCGTTAGGATTATGGCTAGAGATTTGATTGGCATTAGGGTTAGCATTACAGTTAAGGTTAAGGAAATCTGCAGTGTTAGGAATGGGCTAGTGTCAAAGTTTGGGTGAGTGCTACATTGTCACTAGGTTGAAGACTGGTGTTAGCATTCGGCCTAGGGTGAAGGCAAGTGCTAAGGTTGAAGTTAAGGTTAGAACTAGAGGGCTCGGAAGCATGGACTAGTGGCTAAAGTCCTCGCCTTGAATGCACTCGGGATCCCACATGGGTGCCAGTTCCAATCCCGGCAGCTCCACTTCCCATCCAGCTCCCAGCTTGTGGCCTGGGAAAGCAGTCAAGGATGGCCCAAAGCCTTGAGACCCTGCACCCATGTGGGAGACCCGAAAGAGGTTCCTGGCTCCCGGCTTTGGATCAGCACAGCACCGGCCGTTGTGGCTCACTTGGGGAGTGGATCATGGGACGGAAGATGTTCATGTCTGTCTCTCCTCCTCCTCTCTGTATGTCTGACTTTGTAATGAAAAAAAAAAAAAAGAACTAGAGTTAGGAGTAGAGTGATAATGGATATTAGTTTTAGGGTTAAGGTTAGTGTTAGTATTACGGCTATGACTTGATGTTACTCTTAGGGTAGAGTAGGGTTAGGTTTTCAGTTAGGAGGAAAAGTAGGACTACAGTTACAACTATGGCTATGATTGGTGCTCATGTTATGGTTAACATTAGGGAGACCTCAATGGTTATACAGATAGGATAACATTAGAACTAGGGCAATAGTTAGTAAAAGGATTTAGAGCTATGATTAGTGTTAGGGCTAGGACTGCAGTTGGTTGAAACTCAGTGTGAGGGTTCAGGTTAGAGCTAAGTTTAATGTCAGGGGAAGTGTCAGGTTTAGGACAGGAAGAGGGCCATGATCTAAGACTTATTTGGTATTATGGTTAGAGCTTTAATTCAAGGTAAACCCATCTTTAGGATTAGGGCAGGGCTAAAGTTTGCATCAGGGCATAATTATTAGGGTTAGATTTAGAATTTGAGCTTTGGATAGTGCTGGGGTCAGAGATACAGTAGGATTCATTATAGGATTAAGGTTAGAACTTGGGCGAGGGGTAGGACTCGACTTCGAATCAGGGCTAGATTTAGAATTGGGAATTAGTTTAGGGTTAACGCTAGGGTTATGGTTAGTGCTCACATTAGGGCTAGATGAGAGTTAAGATTTGGTTGTCATTAATCCTAAACCAAAATTATAATAATCTCAAGAAATAACCCAAGCTCTATCTCAAACCCCAGCCTTAAACTTGACCCTAACCCTCAATCTCCTTCCACACCTACCTCTAAACCTAGAACCAACCTTAGCATTATTCCTAAGCCTAACCCTGACTGTAATGCTAACTCAGTCTCTTGACTTTTACAGCTGTAATCATCAGCCACGCTGTAGGCAGAATCCTAACACTGAAGTTGACCCTTGTCAAAAATTCAATCTGAACTTGCCCTAATTCATTTTTTATATAATTTCTTTCTTTACATTTCAAAGTCAGATATACAGAAAGCAGGAGAGACAGAGAGGAAAAGTTTCCATCTCATGATTCACTCCCCAAGCAGCCATAACTGCCATAGCCATAGCAATCTGAAGCCAGGAGCACAGAGCCTCTCACAGGTCTTCCACATGGGTGCAGGAACCCAAAGCTTTGGGCCATACCAGATTGCTTTCCCAGAACACAATCACGGTGCTGATGGGAAGTGGCCCTTCTGCAATTAGAACTGGCACCAAATGTGATCTCGGCACACGGAAGGCAAGAACTTTTACTGCTAGGCTATTGTGCCAGACCCAGCATAATTCTTACTCAGCTACTAACAAGAACCCTAACTCTTGCTATGACCATGATCCTAATCTTACTAAGTATGAATCAAGTCTTAATCGTAACACTAATCCTGGAATAACTCTACTCTTACTCCGAATCTCGCTCCAGCACTAATATTAACATAATTCAAACCCAGGCATTAACCTAACCCTACACCTAGACATAGCCCTTACCCAGACCCCATCTAAGAGCCTAGCACTAATACTAATTACACCCTACAGCACACCCTAAGCCAGAAATGATGATTATCCCTAATCCTTGCCATCATTCTAACCCTAATTCCGACACTAGCTCTAGCTCTAGGCCCAATCATACAGGTTATTCTAATCCTAAACTAGGCATAATGCATAACCCTCACCCTGACTCCAACCCTGACACAGATGTAGACATAACTAAGCCTATCATTAATACTGAACCTTACCCTAGCTGTATTTCTAAACCTAACCCTAATGCTAACCCGAATCTTTACCCGAATGCTAAGCCAAATCAATGCCCTAATTATAACACAAAACCTAAATCCAAATGTAGCCAAACCTTAATCATAAACCTAACACTAGATTGTGTCCTAACCTTAACCCTAGCAGAACTTTAGCGCTAGCATTAGCCCTCCCCAGTATTAACTCTAGCTCTAAGCTCTAAGCAGAGTAATCCTACCATGGACTCTAACCTAACCATCAAACTAAACACAAAACAGCATCTTAACCCTAAAGGTAGCCAAGCTTTAATCCTCACATTCATTGTAACCCTAACTGTATTCTAAAGCCACATAGTCCTTACACCAATCCTAACAATAACCTTCAATCCAACACTAATGAAAACTAACTATGAACCAGAAATACAGCAAGACTCTGTATCTGCCACTAATCCAAACATTAATCTATCCCCCCCAAAAAATCCTAATGCGAATCCTGCTTAATGCAACATACAAAACATAGGGTCTGTACCTAATTCTATTTGTAAGTTTACCCAAAACCCTAACCACTGGGCTAACAATAAGTCATATCTCAATCCTAAAAGTTATGTCACTACTAAACCTAACCTTTAGCATTAGTTCTAACCCTAACCCTAATTACATCTAAACTTATTCCTAGATCTATTCCTAATAACTTACATAGGCCTAATATAACCTTGGAAAGAAAATCAGTCCTAACCTTAAATCTAGGCTTTGACATAAACACTATCATATCTCTAGATAAAATTATAACCCTGATTCTAACCCTACACCTAACCACAACATCGAACCTCACCTGGTCCTTGGACTGACCCCTTTTGCACTATGGGGACCCAGTTGCATGACACTGGACTGCACTAGAGAAAATTCACTGAGAGTCATGACAGGAAATGTCATGTAATGTCTGCCTATGGAAATCAGCTTGACTTGGCTCTTCTACAATCCAAATGCTTTTCCACACACTACATTTAATGGGGAGCTAGGATCCGTTGGGCTCATCGGAGAGGCACAAGCATTCTGACTGACAGAAAAGTGAAATGCTTTCACACTACCAGTGCTGAAAAGGCCCCAGGCTTCACTACATTTTCAGCGGATTTCCAAACTCACACTCAAGGGAAACCCAACCACACACACTCACGCTCTGCTGGCTTCCATGGAGCCTGAAAATCCTCATTTCCAGGGCCTGTGGGGAAGAAAGACCAGAGAAAGCAGATCTTGAGCCACTCACCCATTTTTCTCCACCATGCAGAGGAGGCTGTCCCCATGGCTCTTCTAGAATGCTGAGGCTACAGGATTCTGGGCTGCTATGACCAGGCAGCTGCTGATTGGACAGCTTATAGGGCCACACAGTCCTGTGAGGTCTTAGAGATGCAGCCAATCAGAATGCTCCCTGTCATCAGAACAGCCACAGAAGTTATGTGAGTGAAGCAAGAGTGATGGCCGAGCCTGTGCTGGGCAGCATCAGGCTGGACTGCAACACCCATTGGTTCCAGTGGAAGTCGGGACTGAAAACAGAACCAACCCAAGAACTGCAACAACCAGCTGAGCGGGCTGATGGGCTGTGCCGGGCCCTGCACTTGCTAGTACATTCAAGAAACTGGACTGGGAATACCTCACACAAAATTTCTTTGGAGACCTCCCCAATCAAAATGGTGGACTCAGAATCCTAACCAAGAAAAGACAGAAGACAGAACAAGTCAATCACCCACCTCAGCCATGTATTGGCAGTGAAAACCTGGGCACACGCAGACTCGGAGATGGACTGTGTCAATCAGTGTATGCTTCAAAGACCTCATCGTACTTGCAGTTGCAAGATTGGCAGCAATTCATGACTGTTGAACTCTCTAAACCACTTGAGAAAAAACAAACAAACAAAACACCCACTTGAGCAGGACCCTCTGAGCATGCCCCACATCAGGGACCTGGGGTCCGGTGGAGACTGGGTGCGACTTCTCCCTTTATCTCCCTCCCCATTTACCCCCACATACAGTCAAAGAAGAGAATGTGGAAATAATAGCCTTACCCACTGTCCTGTCGCCCTTGAACCTTTTCACTCTAATGAACTATGTCAAGATTGTCAAAAATAGAATTAAACAAAGCCCAAAGGAGTTTTGGTTAGCTTTAGGAGTTTGATTTGTGTTTGAGCTAGGGATGCACTTAGTACTAGTAGTAGAAATCAGGTCATCATTTGGTCTAGGGGTATGATCAGGTAAAGTCTAGGGCTTGGCTTAGAGTTACAGAAAGGGCTGGCCTCAGGGAAGATTTGTTTCAGGAACTCGGCTGGTTCAGGATGAAGGGAATCTTTAGTGTTGTGTTTGGGTCTGGTGTGACACTTGGAGCTATGACTCTGCTTGGCATTATGTTGAGCTTGAACGTTCATATTTAGATGATGAGTTACATTGTTTTAAAAATCTTGGGATTATGATTGGTGTAGGACTATGGTTAGGGTGAGCAGTAGAGATGGACAAGGATTAAGGTTAGTGTTTGGCACAGGGTTAAGTCAAAGCATAGATCTATGATAAGTATTAATGTTGGGGTTAAGATTAGAATTAGGGCTAGTTTTATAGTAAAAGTTAAGACTAGCGTTAGGATTATGGCTAGAGATTTGATTGGCATTAGGGTTAGCATTACAGTTAAGGTTAAGGAAATCTGCAGTGTTAGGAATGGGCTAGTGTCAAAGTTTGGGTGAGTGCTACATTGTCACTAGGTTGAAGACTGGTGTTAGCATTCGGCCTAGGGTGAAGGCAAGTGCTAAGGTTGAAGTTAAGGTTAGAACTAGAGGGCTCGGAAGCATGGACTAGTGGCTAAAGTCCTCGCCTTGAATGCACTCGGGATCCCACATGGGTGCCAGTTCCAATCCCGGCAGCTCCACTTCCCATCCAGCTCCCAGCTTGTGGCCTGGGAAAGCAGTCAAGGATGGCCCAAAGCCTTGAGACCCTGCACCCATGTGGGAGACCCGAAAGAGGTTCCTGGCTCCCGGCTTTGGATCAGCACAGCACCGGCCGTTGTGGCTCACTTGGGGAGTGGATCATGGGACGGAAGATGTTCATGTCTGTCTCTCCTCCTCCTCTCTGTATGTCTGACTTTGTAATGAAAAAAAAAAAGAACTAGAGTTAGGAGTAGAGTGATAATGGATATTAGTTTTAGGGTTAAGGTTAGTGTTAGTATTACGGCTATGACTTGATGTTACTCTTAGGGTAGAGTAGGGTTAGGTTTTCAGTTAGGAGGAAAAGTAGGACTACAGTTACAACTATGGCTATGATTGGTGCTCATGTTATGGTTAACATTAGGGAGACCTCAATGGTTATACAGATAGGATAACATTAGAACTAGGGCAATAGTTAGTAAAAGGATTTAGAGCTATGATTAGTGTTAGGGCCAGGACTGCAGTTGGTTGAAACTCAGTGTGAGGGTTCAGGTTAGAGCTAAGTTTAATGTCAGGGGAAGTGTCAGGTTTAGGACAGGAAGAGGGCCATGATCTAAGACTTATTTGGTATTATGGTTAGAGCTTTAATTCAAGGTAAACCCATCTTTAGGATTAGGGCAGGGCTAAAGTTTGCATCAGGGCATAATTATTAGGGTTAGATTTAGAATTTGAGCTTTGGATAGTGCTGGGGTCAGAGATACAGTAGGATTCATTATAGGATTAAGGTTAGAACTTGGGCGAGGGGTAGGACTCGACTTCGAATCAGGGCTAGATTTAGAATTGGGAATTAGTTTAGGGTTAACGCTAGGGTTATGGTTAGTGCTCACATTAGGGCTAGATGAGAGTTAAGATTTGGTTGTCATTAATCCTAAACCAAAATTATAATAATCTCAAGAAATAACCCAAGCTCTATCTCAAACCCCAGCCTTAAACTTGACCCTAACCCTCAATCTCCTTCCACACCTACCTCTAAACCTAGAACCAACCTTAGCATTATTCCTAAGCCTAACCCTGACTGTAATGCTAACTCAGTCTCTTGACTTTTACAGCTGTAATCATCAGCCACGCTGTAGGCAGAATCCTAACACTGAAGTTGACCCTTGTCAAAAATTCAATCTGAACTTGCCCTAATTCATTTTTTATATAATTTCTTTCTTTACATTTCAAAGTCAGATATACAGAAAGCAGGAGAGACAGAGAGGAAAAGTTTCCATCTCATGATTCACTCCCCAAGCAGCCATAACTGCCATAGCCATAGCAATCTGAAGCCAGGAGCACAGAGCCTCTCACAGGTCTTCCACATGGGTGCAGGAACCCAAAGCTTTGGGCCATACCAGATTGCTTTCCCAGAACACAATCACGGTGCTGATGGGAAGTGGCCCTTCTGCAATTAGAACTGGCACCAAATGTGATCTCGGCACATGGAAGGCAAGAACTTTTACTGCTAGGCTATTGTGCCAGACCCAGCATAATTCTTACTCAGCTACTAACAAGAACCCTAACTCTTGCTATGACCATGATCCTAATCTTACTAAGTATGAATCAAGTCTTAATCGTAACACTAATCCTGGAATAACTCTACTCTTACTCCGAATCTCGCTCCAGCACTAATATTAACATAATTCAAACCCAGGCATTAACCTAACCCTACACCTAGACATAGCCCTTACCCAGACCCCATCTAAGAGCCTAGCACTAATACTAATTACACCCTACAGCACACCCTAAGCCAGAAATGATGATTATCCCTAATCCTTGCCATCATTCTAACCCTAATTCCGACACTAGCTCTAGCTCTAGGCCCAATCATACAGGTTATTCTAATCCTAAACTAGGCATAATGCATAACCCTCACCCTGACTCCAACCCTGACACAGATGTAGACATAACTAAGCCTATCATTAATACTGAACCTTACCCTAGCTGTATTTCTAAACCTAACCCTAATGCTAACCCGAATCTTTACCCGAATGCTAAGCCAAATCAATGCCCTAATTATAACACAAAACCTAAATCCAAATGTAGCCAAACCTTAATCATAAACCTAACACTAGATTGTGTCCTAACCTTAACCCTAGCAGAACTTTAGCGCTAGCATTAGCCCTCCCCAGTATTAACTCTAGCTCTAAGCTCTAAGCAGAGTAATCCTACCATGGACTCTAACCTAACCATCAAACTAAACACAAAACAGCATCTTAACCCTAAAGGTAGCCAAGCTTTAATCCTCACATTCATTGTAACCCTAACTGTATTCTAAAGCCACATAGTCCTTACACCAATCCTAACAATAACCTTCAATCCAACACTAATGAAAACTAACTATGAACCAGAAATACAGCAAGACTCTGTATCTGCCACTAATCCAAACATTAATCTATCCCCCCCAAAAAATCCTAATGCGAATCCTGCTTAATGCAACATACAAAACATAGGGTCTGTACCTAATTCTATTTGTAAGTTTACCCAAAACCCTAACCACTGGGCTAACAATAAGTCATATCTCAATCCTAAAAGTTATGTCACTACTAAACCTAACCTTTAGCATTAGTTCTAACCCTAACCCTAATTACATCTAAACTTATTCCTAGATCTATTCCTAATAACTTACATAGGCCTAATATAACCTTGGAAAGAAAATCAGTCCTAACCTTAAATCTAGGCTTTGACATAAACACTATCATATCTCTAGATAAAATTATAACCCTGATTCTAACCCTACACCTAACCACAACATCGAACCTCACCTGGTCCTTGGACTGACCCCTTTTGCACTATGGGGACCCAGTTGCATGACACTGGACTGCACTAGAGAAAATTCACTGAGAGTCATGACAGGAAATGTCATGTAATGTCTGCCTATGGAAATCAGCTTGACTTGGCTCTTCTACAATCCAAATGCTTTTCCACACACTACATTTAATGGGGAGCTAGGATCCGTTGGGCTCATCGGAGAGGCACAAGCATTCTGACTGACAGAAAAGTGAAATGCTTTCACACTACCAGTGCTGAAAAGGCCCCAGGCTTCACTACATTTTCAGCGGATTTCCAAACTCACACTCAAGGGAAACCCAACCACACACACTCACGCTCTGCTGGCTTCCATGGAGCCTGAAAATCCTCATTTCCAGGGCCTGTGGGGAAGAAAGACCAGAGAAAGCAGATCTTGAGCCACTCACCCATTTTTCTCCACCATGCAGAGGAGGCTGTCCCCATGGCTCTTCTAGAATGCTGAGGCTACAGGATTCTGGGCTGCTATGACCAGGCAGCTGCTGATTGGACAGCTTATAGGGCCACGCAGTCCTGTGAGGTCTTAGAGATGCAGCCAATCAGAATGCTCCCTGTCATCAGAACAGCCACAGAAGTTATGTGAGTGAAGCAAGAGTGATGGCCGAGCCTGTGCTGGGCAGCATCAGGCTGGACTGCAACACCCATTGGTTCCAGTGGAAGTCGGGACTGAAAACAGAACCAACCCAAGAACTGCAACAACCAGCTGAGCGGGCTGATGGGCTGTGCCGGGCCCTGCACTTGCTAGTACATTCAAGAAACTGGACTGGGAATACCTCACACAAAATTTCTTTGGAGACCTCCCCAATCAAAATGGTGGACTCAGAATCCTAACCAAGAAAAGACAGAAGACAGAACAAGTCAATCACCCACCTCAGCCATGTATTGGCAGTGAAAACCTGGGCACACGCAGACTCGGAGATGGACTGTGTCAATCAGTGTATGCTTCAAAGACCTCATCGTACTTGCAGTTGCAAGATTGGCAGCAATTCATGACTGTTGAACTCTCTAAACCACTTGAGAAAAAACAAACAAACAAAACACCCACTTGAGCAGGACCCTCTGAGCATGCCCCACATCAGGGACCTGGGGTCCGGTGGAGACTGGGTGCGACTTCTCCCTTTATCTCCCTCCCCATTTACCCCCACATACAGTCAAAGAAGAGAATGTGGAAATAATAGCCTTACCCACTGTCCTGTCGCCCTTGAACCTTTTCACTCTAATGAACTATGTCAAGATTGTCAAAAATAGAATTAAACAAAGCCCAAAGGAGTTTTGGTTAGCTTTAGGAGTTTGATTTGTGTTTGAGCTAGGGATGCACTTAGTACTAGTAGTAGAAATCAGGTCATCATTTGGTCTAGGGGTATGATCAGGTAAAGTCTAGGGCTGGGCTTAGAGTTACAGAAAGGGCTGGCCTCAGGGAAGATTTGTTTCAGGAACTCGGCTGGTTCAGGATGAAGGGAATCTTTAGTGTTGTGTTTGGGTCTAGTGTGACACTTGGAGCTATGACTCTGCTTGGCATTATGTTGAGCTTGAACGTTCATATTTAGATGATGAGTTACATTGTTTTAAAAATCTTGGGATTATGATTGGTGTAGGACTATGGTTAGGGTGAGCAGTAGAGATGGACAAGGATTAAGGTTAGTGTTTGGCACAGTGGGTTAAGTCAAAGCATAGATCTATGATAAGTATTAATGTGGGGTTAAGATTAGAATTAGGGCTAGTTTTATAGTAAAAGTTAAGACTAGCGTTAGGATTATGGCTAGAGATTTGATTGGCATTAGGGTTAGCATTACAGTTAAGGTTAAGGAAATCTGCAGTGTTAGGAATGGGCTAGTGTCAAAGTTTGGGTGAGTGCTACATTGTCACTAGGTTGAAGACTGGTGTTAGCATTCGGCCTAGGGTGAAGGCAAGTGCTAAGGTTGAAGTTAAGGTTAGAACTAGAGGGCTCGGAAGCATGGACTAGTGGCTAAAGTCCTCGCCTTGAATGCACTCGGGATCCCACATGGGTGCCAGTTCAATCCCGGCAGCTCCACTTCCCATCCAGCTCCCAGCTTGTGGCCTGGGAAAGCAGTCAAGGATGGCCCAAAGCCTTGAGACCCTGCACCCATGTGGGAGACCCGAAAGAGGTTCCTGGCTCCCGGCTTTGGATCAGCACAGCACCGGCCGTTGTGGCTCACTTGGGGAGTGGATCATGGGACGGAAGATGTTCATGTCTGTCTCTCCTCCTCCTCTCTGTATGTCTGACTTTGTAATGAAAAAAAAAAAAGAACTAGAGTTAGGAGTAGAGTGATAATGGATATTAGTTTTAGGGTTAAGGTTAGTGTTAGTATTACGGCTATGACTTGATGTTACTCTTAGGGTAGAGTAGGGTTAGGTTTTCAGTTAGGAGGAAAAGTAGGACTACAGTTACAACTATGGCTATGATTGGTGCTCATGTTATGGTTAACATTAGGGAGACCTCAATGGTTATACAGATAGGATAACATTAGAACTAGGGCAATAGTTAGTAAAAGGATTTAGAGCTATGATTAGTGTTAGGGCCAGGACTGCAGTTGGTTGAAACTCAGTGTGAGGGTTCAGGTTAGAGCTAAGTTTAATGTCAGGGGAAGTGTCAGGTTTAGGACAGGAAGAGGGCCATGATCTAAGACTTATTTGGTATTATGGTTAGAGCTTTAATTCAAGGTAAACCCATCTTTAGGATTAGGGCAGGGCTAAAGTTTGCATCAGGGCATAATTATTAGGGTTAGATTTAGAATTTGAGCTTTGGATAGTGCTGGGGTCAGAGATACAGTAGGATTCATTATAGGATTAAGGTTAGAACTTGGGCGAGGGGTAGGACTCGACTTCGAATCAGGGCTAGATTTAGAATTGGGAATTAGTTTAGGGTTAACGCTAGGGTTATGGTTAGTGCTCACATTAGGGCTAGATGAGAGTTAAGATTTGGTTGTCATTAATCCTAAACCAAAATTATAATAATCTCAAGAAATAACCCAAGCTCTATCTCAAACCCCAGCCTTAAACTTGACCCTAACCCTCAATCTCCTTCCACACCTACCTCTAAACCTAGAACCAACCTTAGCATTATTCCTAAGCCTAACCCTGACTGTAATGCTAACTCAGTCTCTTGACTTTTACAGCTGTAATCATCAGCCACGCTGTAGGCAGAATCCTAACACTGAAGTTGACCCTTGTCAAAAATTCAATCTGAACTTGCCCTAATTCATTTTTTATATAATTTCTTTCTTTACATTTCAAAGTCAGATATACAGAAAGCAGGAGAGACAGAGAGGAAAAGTTTCCATCTCATGATTCACTCCCCAAGCAGCCATAACTGCCATAGCCATAGCAATCTGAAGCCAGGAGCACAGAGCCTCTCACAGGTCTTCCACATGGGTGCAGGAACCCAAAGCTTTGGGCCATACCAGATTGCTTTCCCAGAACACAATCACGGTGCTGATGGGAAGTGGCCCTTCTGCAATTAGAACTGGCACCAAATGTGATCTCGGCACATGGAAGGCAAGAACTTTTACTGCTAGGCTATTGTGCCAGACCCAGCATAATTCTTACTCAGCTACTAACAAGAACCCTAACTCTTGCTATGACCATGATCCTAATCTTACTAAGTATGAATCAAGTCTTAATCGTAACACTAATCCTGGAATAACTCTACTCTTACTCCGAATCTCGCTCCAGCACTAATATTAACATAATTCAAACCCAGGCATTAACCTAACCCTACACCTAGACATAGCCCTTACCCAGACCCCATCTAATAGCCTAGCACTAATACTAATTACACCCTACAGCACACCCTAAGCCAGAAATGATGATTATCCCTAATCCTTGCCATCATTCTAACCCTAATTCCGACACTAGCTCTAGCTCTAGGCCCAATCATACAGGTTATTCTAATCCTAAACTAGGCATAATGCATAGCCCTCACCCTGACTCCAACCCTGACACAGATGTAGACATAACTAAGCCTATCATTAATACTGAACCTTACCCTAGCTGTATTTCTAAACCTAACCCTAATGCTAACCCGAATCTTTACCCGAATGCTAAGCCAAATCAATGCCCTAATTATAACACAAAACCTAAATCCAAATGTAGCCAAACCTTAATCATAAACCTAACACTAGATTGTGTCCTAACCTTAACCCTAGCAGAACTTTAGCGCTAGCATTAGCCCTCCCCAGTATTAACTCTAGCTCTAAGCTCTAAGCAGAGTAATCCTACCATGGACTCTAACCTAACCATCAAACTAAACACAAAACAGCATCTTAACCCTAAATGTAGCCAAGCTTTAATCCTCACATTCATTGTAACCCTAACTGTATTCTAAAGCCACATAGTCCTTACACCAATCCTAACAATAACCTTCAATCCAACACTAATGAAAACTAACTATGAACCAGAAATACAGCAAGACTCTGTATCTGCCACTAATCCAAACATTAATCTATCCCCCCCAAAAAATCCTAATGCGAATCCTGCTTAATGCAACATACAAAACATAGCGTCTGTACCTAATTCTATTTGTAAGTTTACCCAAAACCCTAACCACTGGGCTAACAATAAGTCATATCTCAATCCTAAAAGTTATGTCACTACTAAACCTAACCTTTAGCATTAGTTCTAACCCTAACCCTAATTACATCTAAACTTATTCCTAGATCTATTCCTAATAACTTACATAGGCCTAATATAACCTTGGAAAGAAAATCAGTCCTAACCTTAAATCTAGGCTTTAACATAAACACTATCATATCTCTAGATAAAATTATAACCCTGATTCTAACCCTACACCTAACCACAACATCGAACCTCACCTGGTCCTTGGACTGACCCCTTTTGCACTATGGGGACCCAGTTGCATGACACTGGACTGCACTAGAGAAAATTCACTGAGAGTCATGACAGGAAATGTCATGTAATGTCTGCCTATGGAAATCAGCTTGACTTGGCTCTTCTACAATCCAAATGCTTTTCCACACACTACATTTAATGGGGAGCTAGGATCCGTTGGGCTCATCGGAGAGGCACAAGCATTCTGACTGACAGAAAAGTGAAATGCTTTCACACTACCAGTGCTGAAAAGGCCCCAGGCTTCACTACATTTTCAGCGGATTTCCAAACTCACACTCAAGGGAAACCCAACCACACACACTCACGCTCTGCTGGCTTCCATGGAGCCTGAAAATCCTCATTTCCAGGGCCTGTGGGGAAGAAAGACCAGAGAAAGCAGATCTTGAGCCACTCACCCATTTTTCTCCACCATGCAGAGGAGGCTGTCCCCATGGCTCTTCTAGAATGCTGAGGCTACAGGATTCTGGGCTGCTATGACCAGGCAGCTGCTGATTGGACAGCTTATAGGTCCACACAGTCCTGTGAGGTCTTAGAGATGCAGCCAATCAGAATGCTCCCTGTCATCAGAACAGCCACAGAAGTTATGTGAGTGAAGCAAGAGTGATGGCCGAGCCTGTGCTGGGCAGCATCAGGCTGGACTGCAACACCCATTGGTTCCAGTGGAAGTCGGGACTGAAAACAGAACCAACCCAAGAACTGCAACAACCAGCTGAGCGGGCTGATGGGCTGTGCCGGGCCCTGCACTTGCTAGTACATTCAAGAAACTGGACTGGGAATACCTCACACAAAATTTCTTTGGAGACCTCCCCAATCAAAATGGTGGACTCAGAATCCTAACCAAGAAAAGACAGAAGACAGAACAAGTCAATCACCCACCTCAGCCATGTATTGGCAGTGAAAACCTGGGCACACGCAGACTCGGAGATGGACTGTGTCAATCAGTGTATGCTTCAAAGACCTCATCGTACTTGCAGTTGCAAGATTGGCAGCAATTCATGACTGTTGAACTCTCTAAACCACTTGAGAAAAAACAAACAAACAAAACACCCACTTGAGCAGGACCCTCTGAGCATGCCCCACATCAGGGACCTGGGGTCCGGTGGAGACTGGGTGCGACTTCTCCCTTTATCTCCCTCCCCATTTACCCCCACATACAGTCAAAGAAGAGAATGTGGAAATAATAGCCTTACCCACTGTCCTGTCGCCCTTGAACCTTTTCACTCTAATGAACTATGTCAAGATTGTCAAAAATAGAATTAAACAAAGCCCAAAGGAGTTTTGGTTAGCTTTAGGAGTTTGATTTGTGTTTGAGCTAGGGATGCACTTAGTACTAGTAGTAGAAATCAGGTCATCATTTGGTCTAGGGGTATGATCAGGTAAAGTCTAGGGCTTGGCTTAGAGTTACAGAAAGGGCTGGCCTCAGGGAAGATTTGTTTCAGGAACTCGGCTGGTTCAGGATGAAGGGAATCTTTAGTGTTGTGTTTGGGTCTGGTGTGACACTTGGAGCTATGACTCTGCTTGGCATTATGTTGAGCTTGAACGTTCATATTTAGATGATGAGTTACATTGTTTTAAAAATCTTGGGATTATGATTGGTGTAGGACTATGGTTAGGGTGAGCAGTAGAGATGGACAAGGATTAAGGTTAGTGTTTGGCACAGGGTTAAGTCAAAGCATAGATCTATGATAAGTATTAATGTTGGGGTTAAGATTAGAATTAGGGCTAGTTTTATAGTAAAAGTTAAGACTAGCGTTAGGATTATGGCTAGAGATTTGATTGGCATTAGGGTTAGCATTACAGTTAAGGTTAAGGAAATCTGCAGTGTTAGGAATGGGCTAGTGTCAAAGTTTGGGTGAGTGCTACATTGTCACTAGGTTGAAGACTGGTGTTAGCATTCGGCCTAGGGTGAAGGCAAGTGCTAAGGTTGAAGTTAAGGTTAGAACTAGAGGGCTCGGAAGCATGGACTAGTGGCTAAAGTCCTCGCCTTGAATGCACTCGGGATCCCACATGGGTGCCAGTTCCAATCCCGGCAGCTCCACTTCCCATCCAGCTCCCAGCTTGTGGCCTGGGAAAGCAGTCAAGGATGGCCCAAAGCCTTGAGACCCTGCACCCATGTGGGAGACCCGAAAGAGGTTCCTGGCTCCCGGCTTTGGATCAGCACAGCACCGGCCGTTGTGGCTCACTTGGGGAGTGGATCATGGGACGGAAGATGTTCATGTCTGTCTGTCCTCCTCCTCTCTGTATGTCTGACTTTGTAATGAAAAAAAAAAAAGAACTAGAGTTAGGAGTAGAGTGATAATGGATATTAGTTTTAGGGTTAAGGTTAGTGTTAGTATTACGGCTATGACTTGATGTTACTCTTAGGGTAGAGTAGGGTTAGGTTTTCAGTTAGGAGGAAAAGTAGGACTACAGTTACAACTATGGCTATGATTGGTGCTCATGTTATGGTTAACATTAGGGAGACCTCCATGGTTATACAGATAGGATAACATTAGAACTAGGGCAATAGTTAGTAAAAGGATTTAGAGCTATGATTAGTGTTAGGGCCAGGACTGCAGTTGGTTGAAACTCAGTGTGAGGGTTCAGGTTAGAGCTAAGTTTAATGTCAGGGGAAGTGTCAGGTTTAGGACAGGAAGAGGGCCATGATCTAAGACTTATTTGGTATTATGGTTAGAGCTTTAATTCAAGGTAAACCCATCTTTAGGATTAGGGCAGGGCTAAAGTTTGCATCAGGGCATAATTATTAGGGTTAGATTTAGAATTTGAGCTTTGGATAGTGCTGGGGTCAGAGATACAGTAGGATTCATTATAGGATTAAGGTTAGAACTTGGGCCAGGGGTAGGGCTCGACTTCGAATCAGGGTTAGATTTAGAATTGGAAATTAGTTTAGGGTTAACGATAGGGTTATGGTTAGTGCTCACATTAGGGCTAGATGAGAGTTAAGATTTGGTTGTCATTAATCCTAAACCAAAATTATAATAATCTCAAGGAATAACCCAAGCTCTATCTCAAACCCCAGCCTTAAACTTGACCCTAACCCTCAATCTCCTTCCACACCTACCTCTAAACCTAGAACCAACCTTAGCATTATTCCTAAGCCTAACCCTGAGTGTAATGCTAACTCAGTCTCTTGACTTTTACAGCTGTAATCATCAGCCACGCTGTAGGCAGAATCCTAACACTGAAGTTGACCCTTGTCAAAAATTCAATCCGAACTTGCCCTAATTCATTTTTTATATAATTTCTTTCTTTACATTTCAAAGTCAGATATACAGAAAGCAGGAGAGACAGAGAGGAAAAGTTTCCATCTCATGATTCACTCCCCAAGCAGCCATAACTGCCATAGCCATAGCAATCTGAAGCCAGGAGCACAGAGCCTCTCACAGGTCTTCCACATGGGTGCAGGAACCCAAAGCTTTGGGCCATACCAGATTGCTTTCCCAGAACACAATCACGGTGCTGATGGGAAGTGGCCCTTCTGCAATTAGAACTGGCACCAAATGTGATCTCGGCACATGGAAGGCAAGAACTTTTACTGCTAGGCTATTGTGCCAGACCCAGCATAATTCTTACTCAGCTACTAACAAGAACCCTAACTCTTGCTATGACCATGATCCTAATCTTACTAAGTATGAATCAAGTCTTAATCGTAACAATAATCCTGGAATAACTCTACTCTTACTCCGAATCTCGCTCCAGCACTAATATTAACATAATTCAAACCCAGGCATTAACCTAACCCTACACCTAGACATAGCCCTTACCCAGACCCCATCTAATAGCCTAGCACTAATACTAATTACACCCTACAGCACACCCTAAGCCAGAAATGATGATTATCCCTAATCCTTGCCATCATTCTAACCCTAATTCCGACACTAACTCTAGCTCTAGGCCCAATCATACAGGTTATTCTAATCCTAAACTAGGCATAATGCATAGCCCTCACCCTGACTCCAACCCTGACACAGATGTAGACATAACTAAGCCTATCATTAATACTGAACCTTACCCTAGCTGTATTTCTAAACCTAACCCTAATGCTAACCCGAATCTTTACCCGAATGCTAAGCCAAATCAATGCCCTAATTATAACACAAAACCTAAATCCAAATGTAGCCAAACCTTAATCATAAACCTAACACTAGATTGTGTCCTAACCTTAACCCTAGCAGAACTTTAGCGCTAGCATTAGCCCTCCCCAGTATTAACTCTAGCTCTAAGCTCTAAGCAGAGTAATCCTACCATGGACTCTAACCTAACCATCAAACTAAACACAAAACAGCATCTTAACCCTAAATGTAGCCAAGCTTTAATCCTCACATTCATTGTAACCCTAACTGTATTCTAAAGCCACATAGTCCTTACACCAATCCTAACAATAACCTTCAATCCAACACTAATGAAAACTAACTATGAACCAGAAATACAGCAAGACTCTGTATCTGCCACTAATCCAAACATTAATCTATCCCCCCCAAAAAATCCTAATGCGAATCCTGCTTAATGCAACATACAAAACATAGGGTCTGTACCTAATTCTATTTGTAAGTTTACCCAAAACCCTAACCACTGGGCTAACAATAAGTCATATCTCAATCCTAAAAGTTATGTCACTACTAAACCTAACCTTTAGCATTAGTTCTAACCCTAACCCTAATTACATCTAAACTTATTCCTAGATCTATTCCTAATAACTTACATAGGCCTAATATAACCTTGGAAAGAAAATCAGTCCTAACCTTAAATCTAGGCTTTGACATAAACACTATCATATCTCTAGATAAAATTATAACCCTGATTCTAACCCTACACCTAACCACAACATCGAACCTCACCTGGTCCTTGGACTGACCCCTTTTGCACTATGGGGACCCAGTTGCATGACACTGGACTGCACTAGAGAAAATTCACTGAGAGTCATGACAGGAAATGTCATGTAATGTCTGCCTATGGAAATCAGCTTGACTTGGCTCTTCTACAATCCAAATGCTTTTCCACACACTACATTTAATGGGGAGCTAGGATCCGTTGGGCTCATCGGAGAGGCACAAGCATTCTGACTGACAGAAAAGTGAAATGCTTTCACACTACCAGTGCTGAAAAGGCCCCAGGCTTCACTACATTTTCAGCGGATTTCCAAACTCACACTCAAGGGAAACCCAACCACACACACTCACGCTCTGCTGGCTTCCATGGAGCCTGAAAATCCTCATTTCCAGGGCCTGTGGGGAAGAAAGACCAGAGAAAGCAGATCTTGAGCCACTCACCCATTTTTCTCCACCATGCAGAGGAGGCTGTCCCCATGGCTCTTCTAGAATGCTGAGGCTACAGGATTCTGGGCTGCTATGACCAGGCAGCTGCTGATTGGACAGCTTATAGGTCCACACAGTCCTGTGAGGTCTTAGAGATGCAGCCAATCAGAATGCTCCCTGTCATCAGAACAGCCACAGAAGTTATGTGAGTGAAGCAAGAGTGATGGCCGAGCCTGTGCTGGGCAGCATCAGGCTGGACTGCAACACCCATTGGTTCCAGTGGAAGTCGGGACTGAAAACAGAACCAACCCAAGAACTGCAACAACCAGCTGAGCGGGCTGATGGGCTGTGCCGGGCCCTGCACTTGCTAGTACATTCAAGAAACTGGACTGGGAATACCTCACACAAAATTTCTTTGGAGACCTCCCCAATCAAAATGGTGGACTCAGAATCCTAACCAAGAAAAGACAGAAGACAGAACAAGTCAATCACCCACCTCAGCCATGTATTGGCAGTGAAAACCTGGGCACACGCAGACTCGGAGATGGACTGTGTCAATCAGTGTATGCTTCAAAGACCTCATCGTACTTGCAGTTGCAAGATTGGCAGCAATTCATGACTGTTGAACTCTCTAAACCACTTGAGAAAAAACAAACAAACAAAACACCCACTTGAGCAGGACCCTCTGAGCATGCCCCACATCAGGGACCTGGGGTCCGGTGGAGACTGGGTGCGACTTCTCCCTTTATCTCCCTCCCCATTTACCCCCACATACAGTCAAAGAAGAGAATGTGGAAATAATAGCCTTACCCACTGTCCTGTCGCCCTTGAACCTTTTCACTCTAATGAACTATGTCAAGATTGTCAAAAATAGAATTAAACAAAGCCCAAAGGAGTTTTGGTTAGCTTTAGGAGTTTGATTTGTGTTTGAGCTAGGGATGCACTTAGTACTAGTAGTAGAAATCAGGTCATCATTTGGTCTAGGGGTATGATCAGGTAAAGTCTAGGGCTTGGCTTAGAGTTACAGAAAGGGCTGGCCTCAGGGAAGATTTGTTTCAGGAACTCGGCTGGTTCAGGATGAAGGGAATCTTTAGTGTTGTGTTTGGGTCTGGTGTGACACTTGGAGCTATGACTCTGCTTGGCATTATGTTGAGCTTGAACGTTCATATTTAGATGATGAGTTACATTGTTTTAAAAATCTTGGGATTATGATTGGTGTAGGACTATGGTTAGGGTGAGCAGTAGAGATGGACAAGGATTAAGGTTAGTGTTTGGCACAGGGTTAAGTCAAAGCATAGATCTATGATAAGTATTAATGTTGGGGTTAAGATTAGAATTAGGGCTAGTTTTATAGTAAAAGTTAAGACTAGCGTTAGGATTATGGCTAGAGATTTGATTGGCATTAGGGTTAGCATTACAGTTAAGGTTAAGGAAATCTGCAGTGTTAGGAATGGGCTAGTGTCAAAGTTTGGGTGAGTGCTACATTGTCACTAGGTTGAAGACTGGTGTTAGCATTCGGCCTAGGGTGAAGGCAAGTGCTAAGGTTGAAGTTAAGGTTAGAACTAGAGGGCTCGGAAGCATGGACTAGTGGCTAAAGTCCTCGCCTTGAATGCACTCGGGATCCCACATGGGTGCCAGTTCCAATCCCGGCAGCTCCACTTCCCATCCAGCTCCCAGCTTGTGGCCTGGGAAAGCAGTCAAGGATGGCCCAAAGCCTTGAGACCCTGCACCCATGTGGGAGACCCGAAAGAGGTTCCTGGCTCCCGGCTTTGGATCAGCACAGCACCGGCCGTTGTGGCTCACTTGGGGAGTGGATCATGGGACGGAAGATGTTCATGTCTGTCTCTCCTCCTCCTCTCTGTATGTCTGACTTTGTAATGAAAAAAAAAAAAGAACTAGAGTTAGGAGTAGAGTGATAATGGATATTAGTTTTAGGGTTAAGGTTAGTGTTAGTATTACGGCTATGACTTGATGTTACTCTTAGGGTAGAGTAGGGTTAGGTTTTCAGTTAGGAGGAAAAGTAGGACTACAGTTACAACTATGGCTATGATTGGTGCTCATGTTATGGTTAACATTAGGGAGACCTCAATGGTTATACAGATAGGATAACATTAGAACTAGGGCAATAGTTAGTAAAAGGATTTAGAGCTATGATTAGTGTTAGGGCCAGGACTGCAGTTGGTTGAAACTCAGTGTGAGGGTTCAGGTTAGAGCTAAGTTTAATGTCAGGGGAAGTGTCAGGTTTAGGACAGGAAGAGGGCCATGATCTAAGACTTATTTGGTATTATGGTTAGAGCTTTAATTCAAGGTAAACCCATCTTTAGGATTAGGGCAGGGCTAAAGTTTGCATCAGGGCATAATTATTAGGGTTAGATTTAGAATTTGAGCTTTGGATAGTGCTGGGGTCAGAGATACAGTAGGATTCATTATAGGATTAAGGTTAGAACTTGGGCGAGGGGTAGGACTCGACTTCGAATCAGGGCTAGATTTAGAATTGGGAATTAGTTTAGGGTTAACGCTAGGGTTATGGTTAGTGCTCACATTAGGGCTAGATGAGAGTTAAGATTTGGTTGTCATTAATCCTAAACCAAAATTATAATAATCTCAAGAAATAACCCAAGCTCTATCTCAAACCCCAGCCTTAAACTTGACCCTAACCCTCAATCTCCTTCCACACCTACCTCTAAACCTAGAACCAACCTTAGCATTATTCCTAAGCCTAACCCTGACTGTAATGCTAACTCAGTCTCTTGACTTTTACAGCTGTAATCATCAGCCACGCTGTAGGCAGAATCCTAACACTGAAGTTGACCCTTGTCAAAAATTCAATCTGAACTTGCCCTAATTCATTTTTTATATAATTTCTTTCTTTACATTTCAAAGTCAGATATACAGAAAGCAGGAGAGACAGAGAGGAAAAGTTTCCATCTCATGATTCACTCCCCAAGCAGCCATAACTGCCATAGCCATAGCAATCTGAAGCCAGGAGCACAGAGCCTCTCACAGGTCTTCCACATGGGTGCAGGAACCCAAAGCTTTGGGCCATACCAGATTGCTTTCCCAGAACACAATCACGGTGCTGATGGGAAGTGGCCCTTCTGCAATTAGAACTGGCACCAAATGTGATCTCGGCACATGGAAGGCAAGAACTTTTACTGCTAGGCTATTGTGCCAGACCCAGCATAATTCTTACTCAGCTACTAACAAGAACCCTAACTCTTGCTATGACCATGATCCTAATCTTACTAAGTATGAATCAAGTCTTAATCGTAACACTAATCCTGGAATAACTCTACTCTTACTCCGAATCTCGCTCCAGCACTAATATTAACATAATTCAAACCCAGGCATTAACCTAACCCTACACCTAGACATAGCCCTTACCCAGACCCCATCTAAGAGCCTAGCACTAATACTAATTACACCCTACAGCACACCCTAAGCCAGAAATGATGATTATCCCTAATCCTTGCCATCATTCTAACCCTAATTCCGACACTAGCTCTAGCTCTAGGCCCAATCATACAGGTTATTCTAATCCTAAACTAGGCATAATGCATAACCCTCACCCTGACTCCAACCCTGACACAGATGTAGACATAACTAAGCCTATCATTAATACTGAACCTTACCCTAGCTGTATTTCTAAACCTAACCCTAATGCTAACCCGAATCTTTACCCGAATGCTAAGCCAAATCAATGCCCTAATTATAACACAAAACCTAAATCCAAATGTAGCCAAACCTTAATCATAAACCTAACACTAGATTGTGTCCTAACCTTAACCCTAGCAGAACTTTAGCGCTAGCATTAGCCCTCCCCAGTATTAACTCTAGCTCTAAGCTCTAAGCAGAGTAATCCTACCATGGACTCTAACCTAACCATCAAACTAAACACAAAACAGCATCTTAACCCTAAAGGTAGCCAAGCTTTAATCCTCACATTCATTGTAACCCTAACTGTATTCTAAAGCCACATAGTCCTTACACCAATCCTAACAATAACCTTCAATCCAACACTAATGAAAACTAACTATGAACCAGAAATACAGCAAGACTCTGTATCTGCCACTAATCCAAACATTAATCTATCCCCCCCAAAAAATCCTAATGCGAATCCTGCTTAATGCAACATACAAAACATAGGGTCTGTACCTAATTCTATTTGTAAGTTTACCCAAAACCCTAACCACTGGGCTAACAATAAGTCATATCTCAATCCTAAAAGTTATGTCACTACTAAACCTAACCTTTAGCATTAGTTCTAACCCTAACCCTAATTACATCTAAACTTATTCCTAGATCTATTCCTAATAACTTACATAGGCCTAATATAACCTTGGAAAGAAAATCAGTCCTAACCTTAAATCTAGGCTTTGACATAAACACTATCATATCTCTAGATAAAATTATAACCCTGATTCTAACCCTACACCTAACCACAACATCGAACCTCACCTGGTCCTTGGACTGACCCCTTTTGCACTATGGGGACCCAGTTGCATGACACTGGACTGCACTAGAGAAAATTCACTGAGAGTCATGACAGGAAATGTCATGTAATGTCTGCCTATGGAAATCAGCTTGACTTGGCTCTTCTACAATCCAAATGCTTTTCCACACACTACATTTAATGGGGAGCTAGGATCCGTTGGGCTCATCGGAGAGGCACAAGCATTCTGACTGACAGAAAAGTGAAATGCTTTCACACTACCAGTGCTGAAAAGGCCCCAGGCTTCACTACATTTTCAGCGGATTTCCAAACTCACACTCAAGGGAAACCCAACCACACACACTCACGCTCTGCTGGCTTCCATGGAGCCTGAAAATCCTCATTTCCAGGGCCTGTGGGGAAGAAAGACCAGAGAAAGCAGATCTTGAGCCACTCACCCATTTTTCTCCACCATGCAGAGGAGGCTGTCCCCATGGCTCTTCTAGAATGCTGAGGCTACAGGATTCTGGGCTGCTATGACCAGGCAGCTGCTGATTGGACAGCTTATAGGGCCACGCAGTCCTGTGAGGTCTTAGAGATGCAGCCAATCAGAATGCTCCCTGTCATCAGAACAGCCACAGAAGTTATGTGAGTGAAGCAAGAGTGATGGCCGAGCCTGTGCTGGGCAGCATCAGGCTGGACTGCAACACCCATTGGTTCCAGTGGAAGTCGGGACTGAAAACAGAACCAACCCAAGAACTGCAACAACCAGCTGAGCGGGCTGATGGGCTGTGCCGGGCCCTGCACTTGCTAGTACATTCAAGAAACTGGACTGGGAATACCTCACACAAAATTTCTTTGGAGACCTCCCCAATCAAAATGGTGGACTCAGAATCCTAACCAAGAAAAGACAGAAGACAGAACAAGTCAATCACCCACCTCAGCCATGTATTGGCAGTGAAAACCTGGGCACACGCAGACTCGGAGATGGACTGTGTCAATCAGTGTATGCTTCAAAGACCTCATCGTACTTGCAGTTGCAAGATTGGCAGCAATTCATGACTGTTGAACTCTCTAAACCACTTGAGAAAAAACAAACAAACAAAACACCCACTTGAGCAGGACCCTCTGAGCATGCCCCACATCAGGGACCTGGGGTCCGGTGGAGACTGGGTGCGACTTCTCCCTTTATCTCCCTCCCCATTTACCCCCACATACAGTCAAAGAAGAGAATGTGGAAATAATAGCCTTACCCACTGTCCTGTCGCCCTTGAACCTTTTCACTCTAATGAACTATGTCAAGATTGTCAAAAATAGAATTAAACAAAGCCCAAAGGAGTTTTGGTTAGCTTTAGGAGTTTGATTTGTGTTTGAGCTAGGGATGCACTTAGTACTAGTAGTAGAAATCAGGTCATCATTTGGTCTAGGGGTATGATCAGGTAAAGTCTAGGGCTGGGCTTAGAGTTACAGAAAGGGCTGGCCTCAGGGAAGATTTGTTTCAGGAACTCGGCTGGTTCAGGATGAAGGGAATCTTTAGTGTTGTGTTTGGGTCTAGTGTGACACTTGGAGCTATGACTCTGCTTGGCATTATGTTGAGCTTGAACGTTCATATTTAGATGATGAGTTACATTGTTTTAAAAATCTTGGGATTATGATTGGTGTAGGACTATGGTTAGGGTGAGCAGTAGAGATGGACAAGGATTAAGGTTAGTGTTTGGCACAGGGTTAAGTCAAAGCATAGATCTATGATAAGTATTAATGTTGGGGTTAAGATTAGAATTAGGGCTAGTTTTATAGTAAAAGTTAAGACTAGCGTTAGGATTATGGCTAGAGATTTGATTGGCATTAGGGTTAGCATTACAGTTAAGGTTAAGGAAATCTGCAGTGTTAGGAATGGGCTAGTGTCAAAGTTTGGGTGAGTGCTACATTGTCACTAGGTTGAAGACTGGTGTTAGCATTCGGCCTAGGGTGAAGGCAAGTGCTAAGGTTGAAGTTAAGGTTAGAACTAGAGGGCTCGGAAGCATGGACTAGTGGCTAAAGTCCTCGCCTTGAATGCACTCGGGATCCCACATGGGTGCCAGTTCCAATCCCGGCAGCTCCACTTCCCATCCAGCTCCCAGCTTGTGGCCTGGGAAAGCAGTCAAGGATGGCCCAAAGCCTTGAGACCCTGCACCCATGTGGGAGACCCGAAAGAGGTTCCTGGCTCCCGGCTTTGGATCAGCACAGCACCGGCCGTTGTGGCTCACTTGGGGAGTGGATCATGGGACGGAAGATGTTCATGTCTGTCTCTCCTCCTCCTCTCTGTATGTCTGACTTTGTAATGAAAAAAAAAAAAGAACTAGAGTTAGGAGTAGAGTGATAATGGATATTAGTTTTAGGGTTAAGGTTAGTGTTAGTATTACGGCTATGACTTGATGTTACTCTTAGGGTAGAGTAGGGTTAGGTTTTCAGTTAGGAGGAAAAGTAGGACTACAGTTACAACTATGGCTATGATTGGTGCTCATGTTATGGTTAACATTAGGGAGACCTCAATGGTTATACAGATAGGATAACATTAGAACTAGGGCAATAGTTAGTAAAAGGATTTAGAGCTATGATTAGTGTTAGGGCCAGGACTGCAGTTGGTTGAAACTCAGTGTGAGGGTTCAGGTTAGAGCTAAGTTTAATGTCAGGGGAAGTGTCAGGTTTAGGACAGGAAGAGGGCCATGATCTAAGACTTATTTGGTATTATGGTTAGAGCTTTAATTCAAGGTAAACCCATCTTTAGGATTAGGGCAGGGCTAAAGTTTGCATCAGGGCATAATTATTAGGGTTAGATTTAGAATTTGAGCTTTGGATAGTGCTGGGGTCAGAGATACAGTAGGATTCATTATAGGATTAAGGTTAGAACTTGGGCGAGGGGTAGGACTCGACTTCGAATCAGGGCTAGATTTAGAATTGGGAATTAGTTTAGGGTTAACGCTAGGGTTATGGTTAGTGCTCACATTAGGGCTAGATGAGAGTTAAGATTTGGTTGTCATTAATCCTAAACCAAAATTATAATAATCTCAAGAAATAACCCAAGCTCTATCTCAAACCCCAGCCTTAAACTTGACCCTAACCCTCAATCTCCTTCCACACCTACCTCTAAACCTAGAACCAACCTTAGCATTATTCCTAAGCCTAACCCTGACTGTAATGCTAACTCAGTCTCTTGACTTTTACAGCTGTAATCATCAGCCACGCTGTAGGCAGAATCCTAACACTGAAGTTGACCCTTGTCAAAAATTCAATCTGAACTTGCCCTAATTCATTTTTTATATAATTTCTTTCTTTACATTTCAAAGTCAGATATACAGAAAGCAGGAGAGACAGAGAGGAAAAGTTTCCATCTCATGATTCACTCCCCAAGCAGCCATAACTGCCATAGCCATAGCAATCTGAAGCCAGGAGCACAGAGCCTCTCACAGGTCTTCCACATGGGTGCAGGAACCCAAAGCTTTGGGCCATACCAGATTGCTTTCCCAGAACACAATCACGGTGCTGATGGGAAGTGGCCCTTCTGCAATTAGAACTGGCACCAAATGTGATCTCGGCACATGGAAGGCAAGAACTTTTACTGCTAGGCTATTGTGCCAGACCCAGCATAATTCTTACTCAGCTACTAACAAGAACCCTAACTCTTGCTATGACCATGATCCTAATCTTACTAAGTATGAATCAAGTCTTAATCGTAACACTAATCCTGGAATAACTCTACTCTTACTCCGAATCTCGCTCCAGCACTAATATTAACATAATTCAAACCCAGGCATTAACCTAACCCTACACCTAGACATAGCCCTTACCCAGACCCCATCTAATAGCCTAGCACTAATACTAATTACACCCTACAGCACACCCTAAGCCAGAAATGATGATTATCCCTAATCCTTGCCATCATTCTAACCCTAATTCCGACACTAGCTCTAGCTCTAGGCCCAATCATACAGGTTATTCTAATCCTAAACTAGGCATAATGCATAGCCCTCACCCTGACTCCAACCCTGACACAGATGTAGACATAACTAAGCCTATCATTAATACTGAACCTTACCCTAGCTGTATTTCTAAACCTAACCCTAATGCTAACCCGAATCTTTACCCGAATGCTAAGCCAAATCAATGCCCTAATTATAACACAAAACCTAAATCCAAATGTAGCCAAACCTTAATCATAAACCTAACACTAGATTGTGTCCTAACCTTAACCCTAGCAGAACTTTAGCGCTAGCATTAGCCCTCCCCAGTATTAACTCTAGCTCTAAGCTCTAAGCAGAGTAATCCTACCATGGACTCTAACCTAACCATCAAACTAAACACAAAACAGCATCTTAACCCTAAATGTAGCCAAGCTTTAATCCTCACATTCATTGTAACCCTAACTGTATTCTAAAGCCACATAGTCCTTACACCAATCCTAACAATAACCTTCAATCCAACACTAATGAAAACTAACTATGAACCAGAAATACAGCAAGACTCTGTATCTGCCACTAATCCAAACATTAATCTATCCCCCCCAAAAAATCCTAATGCGAATCCTGCTTAATGCAACATACAAAACATAGCGTCTGTACCTAATTCTATTTGTAAGTTTACCCAAAACCCTAACCACTGGGCTAACAATAAGTCATATCTCAATCCTAAAAGTTATGTCACTACTAAACCTAACCTTTAGCATTAGTTCTAACCCTAACCCTAATTACATCTAAACTTATTCCTAGATCTATTCCTAATAACTTACATAGGCCTAATATAACCTTGGAAAGAAAATCAGTCCTAACCTTAAATCTAGGCTTTAACATAAACACTATCATATCTCTAGATAAAATTATAACCCTGATTCTAACCCTACACCTAACCACAACATCGAACCTCACCTGGTCCTTGGACTGACCCCTTTTGCACTATGGGGACCCAGTTGCATGACACTGGACTGCACTAGAGAAAATTCACTGAGAGTCATGACAGGAAATGTCATGTAATGTCTGCCTATGGAAATCAGCTTGACTTGGCTCTTCTACAATCCAAATGCTTTTCCACACACTACATTTAATGGGGAGCTAGGATCCGTTGGGCTCATCGGAGAGGCACAAGCATTCTGACTGACAGAAAAGTGAAATGCTTTCACACTACCAGTGCTGAAAAGGCCCCAGGCTTCACTACATTTTCAGCGGATTTCCAAACTCACACTCAAGGGAAACCCAACCACACACACTCACGCTCTGCTGGCTTCCATGGAGCCTGAAAATCCTCATTTCCAGGGCCTGTGGGGAAGAAAGACCAGAGAAAGCAGATCTTGAGCCACTCACCCATTTTTCTCCACCATGCAGAGGAGGCTGTCCCCATGGCTCTTCTAGAATGCTGAGGCTACAGGATTCTGGGCTGCTATGACCAGGCAGCTGCTGATTGGACAGCTTATAGGTCCACACAGTCCTGTGAGGTCTTAGAGATGCAGCCAATCAGAATGCTCCCTGTCATCAGAACAGCCACAGAAGTTATGTGAGTGAAGCAAGAGTGATGGCCGAGCCTGTGCTGGGCAGCATCAGGCTGGACTGCAACACCCATTGGTTCCAGTGGAAGTCGGGACTGAAAACAGAACCAACCCAAGAACTGCAACAACCAGCTGAGCGGGCTGATGGGCTGTGCCGGGCCCTGCACTTGCTAGTACATTCAAGAAACTGGACTGGGAATACCTCACACAAAATTTCTTTGGAGACCTCCCCAATCAAAATGGTGGACTCAGAATCCTAACCAAGAAAAGACAGAAGACAGAACAAGTCAATCACCCACCTCAGCCATGTATTGGCAGTGAAAACCTGGGCACACGCAGACTCGGAGATGGACTGTGTCAATCAGTGTATGCTTCAAAGACCTCATCGTACTTGCAGTTGCAAGATTGGCAGCAATTCATGACTGTTGAACTCTCTAAACCACTTGAGAAAAAACAAACAAACAAAACACCCACTTGAGCAGGACCCTCTGAGCATGCCCCACATCAGGGACCTGGGGTCCGGTGGAGACTGGGTGCGACTTCTCCCTTTATCTCCCTCCCCATTTACCCCCACATACAGTCAAAGAAGAGAATGTGGAAATAATAGCCTTACCCACTGTCCTGTCGCCCTTGAACCTTTTCACTCTAATGAACTATGTCAAGATTGTCAAAAATAGAATTAAACAAAGCCCAAAGGAGTTTTGGTTAGCTTTAGGAGTTTGATTTGTGTTTGAGCTAGGGATGCACTTAGTACTAGTAGTAGAAATCAGGTCATCATTTGGTCTAGGGGTATGATCAGGTAAAGTCTAGGGCTTGGCTTAGAGTTACAGAAAGGGCTGGCCTCAGGGAAGATTTGTTTCAGGAACTCGGCTGGTTCAGGATGAAGGGAATCTTTAGTGTTGTGTTTGGGTCTGGTGTGACACTTGGAGCTATGACTCTGCTTGGCATTATGTTGAGCTTGAACGTTCATATTTAGATGATGAGTTACATTGTTTTAAAAATCTTGGGATTATGATTGGTGTAGGACTATGGTTAGGGTGAGCAGTAGAGATGGACAAGGATTAAGGTTAGTGTTTGGCACAGGGTTAAGTCAAAGCATAGATCTATGATAAGTATTAATGTTGGGGTTAAGATTAGAATTAGGGCTAGTTTTATAGTAAAAGTTAAGACTAGCGTTAGGA
Source organism: Ochotona princeps (assembly GCF_030435755.1). Taxonomy (NCBI): domain Eukaryota; kingdom Metazoa; phylum Chordata; class Mammalia; order Lagomorpha; family Ochotonidae; genus Ochotona; species Ochotona princeps. The sequence continues at coordinate 130,003,340 of NC_080833.1, forward strand.
TTATGGCTAGAGATTTGATTGGCATTAGGGTTAGCATTACAGTTAAGGTTAAGGAAATCTGCAGTGTTAGGAATGGGCTAGTGTCAAAGTTTGGGTGAGTGCTACATTGTCACTAGGTTGAAGACTGGTGTTAGCATTCGGCCTAGGGTGAAGGCAAGTGCTAAGGTTGAAGTTAAGGTTAGAACTAGAGGGCTCGGAAGCATGGACTAGTGGCTAAAGTCCTCGCCTTGAATGCACTCGGGATCCCACATGGGTGCCAGTTCCAATCCCGGCAGCTCCACTTCCCATCCAGCTCCCAGCTTGTGGCCTGGGAAAGCAGTCAAGGATGGCCCAAAGCCTTGAGACCCTGCACCCATGTGGGAGACCCGAAAGAGGTTCCTGGCTCCCGGCTTTGGATCAGCACAGCACCGGCCGTTGTGGCTCACTTGGGGAGTGGATCATGGGACGGAAGATGTTCATGTCTGTCTGTCCTCCTCCTCTCTGTATGTCTGACTTTGTAATGAAAAAAAAAAAAGAACTAGAGTTAGGAGTAGAGTGATAATGGATATTAGTTTTAGGGTTAAGGTTAGTGTTAGTATTACGGCTATGACTTGATGTTACTCTTAGGGTAGAGTAGGGTTAGGTTTTCAGTTAGGAGGAAAAGTAGGACTACAGTTACAACTATGGCTATGATTGGTGCTCATGTTATGGTTAACATTAGGGAGACCTCCATGGTTATACAGATAGGATAACATTAGAACTAGGGCAATAGTTAGTAAAAGGATTTAGAGCTATGATTAGTGTTAGGGCCAGGACTGCAGTTGGTTGAAACTCAGTGTGAGGGTTCAGGTTAGAGCTAAGTTTAATGTCAGGGGAAGTGTCAGGTTTAGGACAGGAAGAGGGCCATGATCTAAGACTTATTTGGTATTATGGTTAGAGCTTTAATTCAAGGTAAACCCATCTTTAGGATTAGGGCAGGGCTAAAGTTTGCATCAGGGCATAATTATTAGGGTTAGATTTAGAATTTGAGCTTTGGATAGTGCTGGGGTCAGAGATACAGTAGGATTCATTATAGGATTAAGGTTAGAACTTGGGCCAGGGGTAGGGCTCGACTTCGAATCAGGGTTAGATTTAGAATTGGAAATTAGTTTAGGGTTAACGATAGGGTTATGGTTAGTGCTCACATTAGGGCTAGATGAGAGTTAAGATTTGGTTGTCATTAATCCTAAACCAAAATTATAATAATCTCAAGGAATAACCCAAGCTCTATCTCAAACCCCAGCCTTAAACTTGACCCTAACCCTCAATCTCCTTCCACACCTACCTCTAAACCTAGAACCAACCTTAGCATTATTCCTAAGCCTAACCCTGAGTGTAATGCTAACTCAGTCTCTTGACTTTTACAGCTGTAATCATCAGCCACGCTGTAGGCAGAATCCTAACACTGAAGTTGACCCTTGTCAAAAATTCAATCCGAACTTGCCCTAATTCATTTTTTATATAATTTCTTTCTTTACATTTCAAAGTCAGATATACAGAAAGCAGGAGAGACAGAGAGGAAAAGTTTCCATCTCATGATTCACTCCCCAAGCAGCCATAACTGCCATAGCCATAGCAATCTGAAGCCAGGAGCACAGAGCCTCTCACAGGTCTTCCACATGGGTGCAGGAACCCAAAGCTTTGGGCCATACCAGATTGCTTTCCCAGAACACAATCACGGTGCTGATGGGAAGTGGCCCTTCTGCAATTAGAACTGGCACCAAATGTGATCTCGGCACATGGAAGGCAAGAACTTTTACTGCTAGGCTATTGTGCCAGACCCAGCATAATTCTTACTCAGCTACTAACAAGAACCCTAACTCTTGCTATGACCATGATCCTAATCTTACTAAGTATGAATCAAGTCTTAATCGTAACAATAATCCTGGAATAACTCTACTCTTACTCCGAATCTCGCTCCAGCACTAATATTAACATAATTCAAACCCAGGCATTAACCTAACCCTACACCTAGACATAGCCCTTACCCAGACCCCATCTAATAGCCTAGCACTAATACTAATTACACCCTACAGCACACCCTAAGCCAGAAATGATGATTATCCCTAATCCTTGCCATCATTCTAACCCTAATTCCGACACTAACTCTAGCTCTAGGCCCAATCATACAGGTTATTCTAATCCTAAACTAGGCATAATGCATAGCCCTCACCCTGACTCCAACCCTGACACAGATGTAGACATAACTAAGCCTATCATTAATACTGAACCTTACCCTAGCTGTATTTCTAAACCTAACCCTAATGCTAACCCGAATCTTTACCCGAATGCTAAGCCAAATCAATGCCCTAATTATAACACAAAACCTAAATCCAAATGTAGCCAAACCTTAATCATAAACCTAACACTAGATTGTGTCCTAACCTTAACCCTAGCAGAACTTTAGCGCTAGCATTAGCCCTCCCCAGTATTAACTCTAGCTCTAAGCTCTAAGCAGAGTAATCCTACCATGGACTCTAACCTAACCATCAAACTAAACACAAAACAGCATCTTAACCCTAAATGTAGCCAAGCTTTAATCCTCACATTCATTGTAACCCTAACTGTATTCTAAAGCCACATAGTCCTTACACCAATCCTAACAATAACCTTCAATCCAACACTAATGAAAACTAACTATGAACCAGAAATACAGCAAGACTCTGTATCTGCCACTAATCCAAACATTAATCTATCCCCCCCAAAAAATCCTAATGCGAATCCTGCTTAATGCAACATACAAAACATAGGGTCTGTACCTAATTCTATTTGTAAGTTTACCCAAAACCCTAACCACTGGGCTAACAATAAGTCATATCTCAATCCTAAAAGTTATGTCACTACTAAACCTAACCTTTAGCATTAGTTCTAACCCTAACCCTAATTACATCTAAACTTATTCCTAGATCTATTCCTAATAACTTACATAGGCCTAATATAACCTTGGAAAGAAAATCAGTCCTAACCTTAAATCTAGGCTTTGACATAAACACTATCATATCTCTAGATAAAATTATAACCCTGATTCTAACCCTACACCTAACCACAACATCGAACCTCACCTGGTCCTTGGACTGACCCCTTTTGCACTATGGGGACCCAGTTGCATGACACTGGACTGCACTAGAGAAAATTCACTGAGAGTCATGACAGGAAATGTCATGTAATGTCTGCCTATGGAAATCAGCTTGACTTGGCTCTTCTACAATCCAAATGCTTTTCCACACACTACATTTAATGGGGAGCTAGGATCCGTTGGGCTCATCGGAGAGGCACAAGCATTCTGACTGACAGAAAAGTGAAATGCTTTCACACTACCAGTGCTGAAAAGGCCCCAGGCTTCACTACATTTTCAGCGGATTTCCAAACTCACACTCAAGGGAAACCCAACCACACACACTCACGCTCTGCTGGCTTCCATGGAGCCTGAAAATCCTCATTTCCAGGGCCTGTGGGGAAGAAAGACCAGAGAAAGCAGATCTTGAGCCACTCACCCATTTTTCTCCACCATGCAGAGGAGGCTGTCCCCATGGCTCTTCTAGAATGCTGAGGCTACAGGATTCTGGGCTGCTATGACCAGGCAGCTGCTGATTGGACAGCTTATAGGTCCACACAGTCCTGTGAGGTCTTAGAGATGCAGCCAATCAGAATGCTCCCTGTCATCAGAACAGCCACAGAAGTTATGTGAGTGAAGCAAGAGTGATGGCCGAGCCTGTGCTGGGCAGCATCAGGCTGGACTGCAACACCCATTGGTTCCAGTGGAAGTCGGGACTGAAAACAGAACCAACCCAAGAACTGCAACAACCAGCTGAGCGGGCTGATGGGCTGTGCCGGGCCCTGCACTTGCTAGTACATTCAAGAAACTGGACTGGGAATACCTCACACAAAATTTCTTTGGAGACCTCCCCAATCAAAATGGTGGACTCAGAATCCTAACCAAGAAAAGACAGAAGACAGAACAAGTCAATCACCCACCTCAGCCATGTATTGGCAGTGAAAACCTGGGCACACGCAGACTCGGAGATGGACTGTGTCAATCAGTGTATGCTTCAAAGACCTCATCGTACTTGCAGTTGCAAGATTGGCAGCAATTCATGACTGTTGAACTCTCTAAACCACTTGAGAAAAAACAAACAAACAAAACACCCACTTGAGCAGGACCCTCTGAGCATGCCCCACATCAGGGACCTGGGGTCCGGTGGAGACTGGGTGCGACTTCTCCCTTTATCTCCCTCCCCATTTACCCCCACATACAGTCAAAGAAGAGAATGTGGAAATAATAGCCTTACCCACTGTCCTGTCGCCCTTGAACCTTTTCACTCTAATGAACTATGTCAAGATTGTCAAAAATAGAATTAAACAAAGCCCAAAGGAGTTTTGGTTAGCTTTAGGAGTTTGATTTGTGTTTGAGCTAGGGATGCACTTAGTACTAGTAGTAGAAATCAGGTCATCATTTGGTCTAGGGGTATGATCAGGTAAAGTCTAGGGCTTGGCTTAGAGTTACAGAAAGGGCTGGCCTCAGGGAAGATTTGTTTCAGGAACTCGGCTGGTTCAGGATGAAGGGAATCTTTAGTGTTGTGTTTGGGTCTGGTGTGACACTTGGAGCTATGACTCTGCTTGGCATTATGTTGAGCTTGAACGTTCATATTTAGATGATGAGTTACATTGTTTTAAAAATCTTGGGATTATGATTGGTGTAGGACTATGGTTAGGGTGAGCAGTAGAGATGGACAAGGATTAAGGTTAGTGTTTGGCACAGGGTTAAGTCAAAGCATAGATCTATGATAAGTATTAATGTTGGGGTTAAGATTAGAATTAGGGCTAGTTTTATAGTAAAAGTTAAGACTAGCGTTAGGATTATGGCTAGAGATTTGATTGGCATTAGGGTTAGCATTACAGTTAAGGTTAAGGAAATCTGCAGTGTTAGGAATGGGCTAGTGTCAAAGTTTGGGTGAGTGCTACATTGTCACTAGGTTGAAGACTGGTGTTAGCATTCGGCCTAGGGTGAAGGCAAGTGCTAAGGTTGAAGTTAAGGTTAGAACTAGAGGGCTCAGAAGCATGGACTAGTGGCTAAAGTCCTCGCCTTGAATGCACTCGGGATCCCACATGGGTGCCAGTTCCAATCCCGGCAGCTCCACTTCCCATCCAGCTCCCAGCTTGTGGCCTGGGAAAGCAGTCAAGGATGGCCCAAAGCCTTGAGACCCTGCACCCATGTGGGAGACCCGAAAGAGGTTCCTGGCTCCCGGCTTTGGATCAGCACAGCACCGGCCGTTGTGGCTCACTTGGGGAGTGGATCATGGGACGGAAGATGTTCATGTCTGTCTCTCCTCCTCCTCTCTGTATGTCTGACTTTGTAATGAAAAAAAAAAAAGAACTAGAGTTAGGAGTAGAGTGATAATGGATATTAGTTTTAGGGTTAAGGTTAGTGTTAGTATTACGGCTATGACTTGATGTTACTCTTAGGGTAGAGTAGGGTTAGGTTTTCAGTTAGGAGGAAAAGTAGGACTACAGTTACAACTATGGCTATGATTGGTGCTCATGTTATGGTTAACATTAGGGAGACCTCAATGGTTATACAGATAGGATAACATTAGAACTAGGGCAATAGTTAGTAAAAGGATTTAGAGCTATGATTAGTGTTAGGGCTAGGACTGCAGTTGGTTGAAACTCAGTGTGAGGGTTCAGGTTAGAGCTAAGTTTAATGTCAGGGGAAGTGTCAGGTTTAGGACAGGAAGAGGGCCATGATCTAAGACTTATTTGGTATTATGGTTAGAGCTTTAATTCAAGGTAAACCCATCTTTAGGATTAGGGCAGGGCTAAAGTTTGCATCAGGGCATAATTATTAGGGTTAGATTTAGAATTTGAGCTTTGGATAGTGCTGGGGTCAGAGATACAGTAGGATTCATTATAGGATTAAGGTTAGAACTTGGGCGAGGGGTAGGACTCGACTTCGAATCAGGGCTAGATTTAGAATTGGGAATTAGTTTAGGGTTAACGATAGGGTTATGGTTAGTGCTCACATTAGGGCTAGATGAGAGTTAAGATTTGGTTGTCATTAATCCTAAACCAAAATTACAATAATCTCAAGAAATAACCCAAGCTCTATCTCAAACCCCAGCCTTAAACTTGACCCTAACCCTCAATCTCCTTCCACACCTACCTCTAAACCTAGAACCAACCTTAGCATTATTCCTAAGCCTAACCCTGACTGTAATGCTAACTCAGTCTCTTGACTTTTACAGCTGTAATCATCAGCCACGCTGTAGGCAGAATCCTAACACTGAAGTTGACCCTTGTCAAAAATTCAATCTGAACTTGCCCTAATTCATTTTTTATATAATTTCTTTCTTTACATTTCAAAGTCAGATATACAGAAAGCAGGAGAGACAGAGAGGAAAAGTTTCCATCTCATGATTCACTCCCCAAGCAGCCATAACTGCCATAGCCATAGCAATCTGAAGCCAGGAGCACAGAGCCTCTCACAGGTCTTCCACATGGGTGCAGGAACCCAAAGCTTTGGGCCATACCAGATTGCTTTCCCAGAACACAATCACGGTGCTGATGGGAAGTGGCCCTTCTGCAATTAGAACTGGCACCAAATGTGATCTCGGCACATGGAAGGCAAGAACTTTTACTGCTAGGCTATTGTGCCAGACCCAGCATAATTCTTACTCAGCTACTAACAAGAACCCTAACTCTTGCTATGACCATGATCCTAATCTTACTAAGTATGAATCAAGTCTTAATCGTAACACTAATCCTGGAATAACTCTACTCTTACTCCGAATCTCGCTCCAGCACTAATATTAACATAATTCAAACCCAGGCATTAACCTAACCCTACACCTAGACATAGCCCTTACCCAGACCCCATCTAATAGCCTAGCACTAATACTAATTACACCCTACAGCACACCCTAAGCCAGAAATGATGATTATCCCTAATCCTTGCCATCATTCTAACCCTAATTCCGACACTAGCTCTAGCTCTAGGCCCAATCATACAGGTTATTCTAATCCTAAACTAGGCATAATGCATAGCCCTCACCCTGACTCCAACCCTGACACAGATGTAGACATAACTAAGCCTATCATTAATACTGAACCTTACCCTAGCTGTATTTCTAAACCTAACCCTAATGCTAACCCGAATCTTTACCCGAATGCTAAGCCAAATCAATGCCCTAATTATAACACAAAACCTAAATCCAAATGTAGCCAAACCTTAATCATAAACCTAACACTAGATTGTGTCCTAACCTTAACCCTAGCAGAACTTTAGCGCTAGCATTAGCCCTCCCCAGTATTAACTCTAGCTCTAAGCTCTAAGCAGAGTAATCCTACCATGGACTCTAACCTAACCATCAAACTAAACACAAAACAGCATCTTAACCCTAAAGGTAGCCAAGCTTTAATCCTCACATTCATTGTAACCCTAACTGTATTCTAAAGCCACATAGTCCTTACACCAATCCTAACAATAACCTTCAATCCAACACTAATGAAAACTAACTATGAACCAGAAATACAGCAAGACTCTGTATCTGCCACTAATCCAAACATTAATCTATCCCCCCCAAAAAATCCTAATGCGAATCCTGCTTAATGCAACATACAAAACATAGCGTCTGTACCTAATTCTATTTGTAAGTTTACCCAAAACCCTAACCACTGGGCTAACAATAAGTCATATCTCAATCCTAAAAGTTATGTCACTACTAAACCTAACCTTTAGCATTAGTTCTAACCCTAACCCTAATTACATCTAAACTTATTCCTAGATCTATTCCTAATAACTTACATAGGCCTAATATAACCTTGGAAAGAAAATCAGTCCTAACCTTAAATCTAGGCTTTAACATAAACACTATCATATCTCTAGATAAAATTATAACCCTGATTCTAACCCTACACCTAACCACAACATCGAACCTCACCTGGTCCTTGGACTGACCCCTTTTGCACTATGGGGACCCAGTTGCATGACACTGGACTGCACTAGAGAAAATTCACTGAGAGTCATGACAGGAAATGTCATGTAATGTCTGCCTATGGAAATCAGCTTGACTTGGCTCTTCTACAATCCAAATGCTTTTCCACACACTACATTTAATGGGGAGCTAGGATCCGTTGGGCTCATCGGAGAGGCACAAGCATTCTGACTGACAGAAAAGTGAAATGCTTTCACACTACCAGTGCTGAAAAGGCCCCAGGCTTCACTACATTTTCAGCGGATTTCCAAACTCACACTCAAGGGAAACCCAACCACACACACTCACGCTCTGCTGGCTTCCATGGAGCCTGAAAATCCTCATTTCCAGGGCCTGTGGGGAAGAAAGACCAGAGAAAGCAGATCTTGAGCCACTCACCCATTTTTCTCCACCATGCAGAGGAGGCTGTCCCCATGGCTCTTCTAGAATGCTGAGGCTACAGGATTCTGGGCTGCTATGACCAGGCAGCTGCTGATTGGACAGCTTATAGGGCCACACAGTCCTGTGAGGTCTTAGAGATGCAGCCAATCAGAATGCTCCCTGTCATCAGAACAGCCACAGAAGTTATGTGAGTGAAGCAAGAGTGATGGCCGAGCCTGTGCTGGGCAGCATCAGGCTGGACTGCAACACCCATTGGTTCCAGTGGAAGTCGGGACTGAAAACAGAACCAACCCAAGAACTGCAACAACCAGCTGAGCGGGCTGATGGGCTGTGCCGGGCCCTGCACTTGCTAGTACATTCAAGAAACTGGACTGGGAATACCTCACACAAAATTTCTTTGGAGACCTCCCCAATCAAAATGGTGGACTCAGAATCCTAACCAAGAAAAGACAGAAGACAGAACAAGTCAATCACCCACCTCAGCCATGTATTGGCAGTGAAAACCTGGGCACACGCAGACTCGGAGATGGACTGTGTCAATCAGTGTATGCTTCAAAGACCTCATCGTACTTGCAGTTGCAAGATTGGCAGCAATTCATGACTGTTGAACTCTCTAAACCACTTGAGAAAAAACAAACAAACAAAACACCCACTTGAGCAGGACCCTCTGAGCATGCCCCACATCAGGGACCTGGGGTCCGGTGGAGACTGGGTGCGACTTCTCCCTTTATCTCCCTCCCCATTTACCCCCACATACAGTCAAAGAAGAGAATGTGGAAATAATAGCCTTACCCACTGTCCTGTCGCCCTTGAACCTTTTCACTCTAATGAACTATGTCAAGATTGTCAAAAATAGAATTAAACAAAGCCCAAAGGAGTTTTGGTTAGCTTTAGGAGTTTGATTTGTGTTTGAGCTAGGGATGCACTTAGTACTAGTAGTAGAAATCAGGTCATCATTTGGTCTAGGGGTATGATCAGGTAAAGTCTAGGGCTTGGCTTAGAGTTACAGAAAGGGCTGGCCTCAGGGAAGATTTGTTTCAGGAACTCGGCTGGTTCAGGATGAAGGGAATCTTTAGTGTTGTGTTTGGGTCTGGTGTGACACTTGGAGCTATGACTCTGCTTGGCATTATGTTGAGCTTGAACGTTCATATTTAGATGATGAGTTACATTGTTTTAAAAATCTTGGGATTATGATTGGTGTAGGACTATGGTTAGGGTGAGCAGTAGAGATGGACAAGGATTAAGGTTAGTGTTTGGCACAGGGTTAAGTCAAAGCATAGATCTATGATAAGTATTAATGTTGGGGTTAAGATTAGAATTAGGGCTAGTTTTATAGTAAAAGTTAAGACTAGCGTTAGGATTATGGCTAGAGATTTGATTGGCATTAGGGTTAGCATTACAGTTAAGGTTAAGGAAATCTGCAGTGTTAGGAATGGGCTAGTGTCAAAGTTTGGGTGAGTGCTACATTGTCACTAGGTTGAAGACTGGTGTTAGCATTCGGCCTAGGGTGAAGGCAAGTGCTAAGGTTGAAGTTAAGGTTAGAACTAGAGGGCTCGGAAGCATGGACTAGTGGCTAAAGTCCTCGCCTTGAATGCACTCGGGATCCCACATGGGTGCCAGTTCCAATCCCGGCAGCTCCACTTCCCATCCAGCTCCCAGCTTGTGGCCTGGGAAAGCAGTCAAGGATGGCCCAAAGCCTTGAGACCCTGCACCCATGTGGGAGACCCGAAAGAGGTTCCTGGCTCCCGGCTTTGGATCAGCACAGCACCGGCCGTTGTGGCTCACTTGGGGAGTGGATCATGGGATGGAAGATGTTCATGTCTGTCTGTCCTCCTCCTCTCTGTATGTCTGACTTTGTAATGAAAAAAAAAAAAAGAACTAGAGTTAGGAGTAGAGTGATAATGGATATTAGTTTTAGGGTTAAGGTTAGTGTTAGTATTACGGCTATGACTTGATGTTACTCTTAGGGTAGAGTAGGGTTAGGTTTTCAGTTAGGAGGAAAAGTAGGACTACAGTTACAACTATGGCTATGATTGGTGCTCATGTTATGGTTAACATTAGGGAGACCTCCATGGTTATACAGATAGGATAACATTAGAACTAGGGCAATAGTTAGTAAAAGGATTTAGAGCTATGATTAGTGTTAGGGCCAGGACTGCAGTTGGTTGAAACTCAGTGTGAGGGTTCAGGTTAGAGCTAAGTTTAATGTCAGGGGAAGTGTCAGGTTTAGGACAGGAAGAGGGCCATGATCTAAGACTTATTTGGTATTATGGTTAGAGCTTTAATTCAAGGTAAACCCATCTTTAGGATTAGGGCAGGGCTAAAGTTTGCATCAGGGCATAATTATTAGGGTTAGATTTAGAATTTGAGCTTTGGATAGTGCTGGGGTCAGAGATACAGTAGGATTCATTATAGGATTAAGGTTAGAACTTGGGCCAGGGGTAGGGCTCGACTTCGAATCAGGGTTAGATTTAGAATTGGAAATTAGTTTAGGGTTAACGATAGGGTTATGGTTAGTGCTCACATTAGGGCTAGATGAGAGTTAAGATTTGGTTGTCATTAATCCTAAACCAAAATTATAATAATCTCAAGGAATAACCCAAGCTCTATCTCAAACCCCAGCCTTAAACTTGACCCTAACCCTCAATCTCCTTCCACACCTACCTCTAAACCTAGAACCAACCTTAGCATTATTCCTAAGCCTAACCCTGACTGTAATGCTAACTCAGTCTCTTGACTTTTACAGCTGTAATCATCAGCCACGCTGTAGGCAGAATCCTAACACTGAAGTTGACCCTTGTCAAAAATTCAATCTGAACTTGCCCTAATTCATTTTTTATATAATTTCTTTCTTTACATTTCAAAGTCAGATATACAGAAAGCAGGAGAGACAGAGAGGAAAAGTTTCCATCTCATGATTCACTCCCCAAGCAGCCATAACTGCCATAGCCATAGCAATCTGAAGCCAGGAGCACAGAGCCTCTCACAGGTCTTCCACATGGGTGCAGGAACCCAAAGCTTTGGGCCATACCAGATTGCTTTCCCAGAACACAATCACGGTGCTGATGGGAAGTGGCCCTTCTGCAATTAGAACTGGCACCAAATGTGATCTCGGCACATGGAAGGCAAGAACTTTTACTGCTAGGCTATTGTGCCAGACCCAGCATAATTCTTACTCAGCTACTAACAAGAACCCTAACTCTTGCTATGACCATGATCCTAATCTTACTAAGTATGAATCAAGTCTTAATCGTAACACTAATCCTGGAATAACTCTACTCTTACTCCGAATCTCGCTCCAGCACTAATATTAACATAATTCAAACCCAGGCATTAACCTAACCCTACACCTAGACATAGCCCTTACCCAGACCCCATCTAATAGCCTAGCACTAATACTAATTACACCCTACAGCACACCCTAAGCCAGAAATGATGATTATCCCTAATCCTTGCCATCATTCTAACCCTAATTCCGACACTAGCTCTAGCTCTAGGCCCAATCATACAGGTTATTCTAATCCTAAACTAGGCATAATGCATAGCCCTCACCCTGACTCCAACCCTGACACAGATGTAGACATAACTAAGCCTATCATTAATACTGAACCTTACCCTAGCTGTATTTCTAAACCTAACCCTAATGCTAACCCGAATCTTTACCCGAATGCTAAGCCAAATCAATGCCCTAATTATAACACAAAACCTAAATCCAAATGTAGCCAAACCTTAATCATAAACCTAACACTAGATTGTGTCCTAACCTTAACCCTAGCAGAACTTTAGCGCTAGCATTAGCCCTCCCCAGTATTAACTCTAGCTCTAAGCTCTAAGCAGAGTAATCCTACCATGGACTCTAACCTAACCATCAAACTAAACACAAAACAGCATCTTAACCCTAAATGTAGCCAAGCTTTAATCCTCACATTCATTGTAACCCTAACTGTATTCTAAAGCCACATAGTCCTTACACCAATCCTAACAATAACCTTCAATCCAACACTAATGAAAACTAACTATGAACCAGAAATACAGCAAGACTCTGTATCTGCCACTAATCCAAACATTAATCTATCCCCCCCAAAAAATCCTAATGCGAATCCTGCTTAATGCAACATACAAAACATAGGGTCTGTACCTAATTCTATTTGTAAGTTTACCCAAAACCCTAACCACTGGGCTAACAATAAGTCATATCTCAATCCTAAAAGTTATGTCACTACTAAACCTAACCTTTAGCATTAGTTCTAACCCTAACCCTAATTACATCTAAACTTATTCCTAGATCTATTCCTAATAACTTACATAGGCCTAATATAACCTTGGAAAGAAAATCAGTCCTAACCTTAAATCTAGGCTTTGACATAAACACTATCATATCTCTAGATAAAATTATAACCCTGATTCTAACCCTACACCTAACCACAACATCGAACCTCACCTGGTCCTTGGACTGACCCCTTTTGCACTATGGGGACCCAGTTGCATGACACTGGACTGCACTAGAGAAAATTCACTGAGAGTCATGACAGGAAATGTCATGTAATGTCTGCCTATGGAAATCAGCTTGACTTGGCTCTTCTACAATCCAAATGCTTTTCCACACACTACATTTAATGGGGAGCTAGGATCCGTTGGGCTCATCGGAGAGGCACAAGCATTCTGACTGACAGAAAAGTGAAATGCTTTCACACTACCAGTGCTGAAAAGGCCCCAGGCTTCACTACATTTTCAGCGGATTTCCAAACTCACACTCAAGGGAAACCCAACCACACACACTCACGCTCTGCTGGCTTCCATGGAGCCTGAAAATCCTCATTTCCAGGGCCTGTGGGGAAGAAAGACCAGAGAAAGCAGATCTTGAGCCACTCACCCATTTTTCTCCACCATGCAGAGGAGGCTGTCCCCATGGCTCTTCTAGAATGCTGAGGCTACAGGATTCTGGGCTGCTATGACCAGGCAGCTGCTGATTGGACAGCTTATAGGTCCACACAGTCCTGTGAGGTCTTAGAGATGCAGCCAATCAGAATGCTCCCTGTCATCAGAACAGCCACAGAAGTTATGTGAGTGAAGCAAGAGTGATGGCCGAGCCTGTGCTGGGCAGCATCAGGCTGGACTGCAACACCCATTGGTTCCAGTGGAAGTCGGGACTGAAAACAGAACCAACCCAAGAACTGCAACAACCAGCTGAGCGGGCTGATGGGCTGTGCCGGGCCCTGCACTTGCTAGTACATTCAAGAAACTGGACTGGGAATACCTCACACAAAATTTCTTTGGAGACCTCCCCAATCAAAATGGTGGACTCAGAATCCTAACCAAGAAAAGACAGAAGACAGAACAAGTCAATCACCCACCTCAGCCATGTATTGGCAGTGAAAACCTGGGCACACGCAGACTCGGAGATGGACTGTGTCAATCAGTGTATGCTTCAAAGACCTCATCGTACTTGCAGTTGCAAGATTGGCAGCAATTCATGACTGTTGAACTCTCTAAACCACTTGAGAAAAAACAAACAAACAAAACACCCACTTGAGCAGGACCCTCTGAGCATGCCCCACATCAGGGACCTGGGGTCCGGTGGAGACTGGGTGCGACTTCTCCCTTTATCTCCCTCCCCATTTACCCCCACATACAGTCAAAGAAGAGAATGTGGAAATAATAGCCTTACCCACTGTCCTGTCGCCCTTGAACCTTTTCACTCTAATGAACTATGTCAAGATTGTCAAAAATAGAATTAAACAAAGCCCAAAGGAGTTTTGGTTAGCTTTAGGAGTTTGATTTGTGTTTGAGCTAGGGATGCACTTAGTACTAGTAGTAGAAATCAGGTCATCATTTGGTCTAGGGGTATGATCAGGTAAAGTCTAGGGCTTGGCTTAGAGTTACAGAAAGGGCTGGCCTCAGGGAAGATTTGTTTCAGGAACTCGGCTGGTTCAGGATGAAGGGAATCTTTAGTGTTGTGTTTGGGTCTGGTGTGACACTTGGAGCTATGACTCTGCTTGGCATTATGTTGAGCTTGAACGTTCATATTTAGATGATGAGTTACATTGTTTTAAAAATCTTGGGATTATGATTGGTGTAGGACTATGGTTAGGGTGAGCAGTAGAGATGGACAAGGATTAAGGTTAGTGTTTGGCACAGGGTTAAGTCAAAGCATAGATCTATGATAAGTATTAATGTTGGGGTTAAGATTAGAATTAGGGCTAGTTTTATAGTAAAAGTTAAGACTAGCGTTAGGATTATGGCTAGAGATTTGATTGGCATTAGGGTTAGCATTACAGTTAAGGTTAAGGAAATCTGCAGTGTTAGGAATGGGCTAGTGTCAAAGTTTGGGTGAGTGCTACATTGTCACTAGGTTGAAGACTGGTGTTAGCATTCGGCCTAGGGTGAAGGCAAGTGCTAAGGTTGAAGTTAAGGTTAGAACTAGAGGGCTCAGAAGCATGGACTAGTGGCTAAAGTCCTCGCCTTGAATGCACTCGGGATCCCACATGGGTGCCAGTTCCAATCCCGGCAGCTCCACTTCCCATCCAGCTCCCAGCTTGTGGCCTGGGAAAGCAGTCAAGGATGGCCCAAAGCCTTGAGACCCTGCACCCATGTGGGAGACCCGAAAGAGGTTCCTGGCTCCCGGCTTTGGATCAGCACAGCACCGGCCGTTGTGGCTCACTTGGGGAGTGGATCATGGGACGGAAGATGTTCATGTCTGTCTCTCCTCCTCCTCTCTGTATGTCTGACTTTGTAATGAAAAAAAAAAAAGAACTAGAGTTAGGAGTAGAGTGATAATGGATATTAGTTTTAGGGTTAAGGTTAGTGTTAGTATTACGGCTATGACTTGATGTTACTCTTAGGGTAGAGTAGGGTTAGGTTTTCAGTTAGGAGGAAAAGTAGGACTACAGTTACAACTATGGCTATGATTGGTGCTCATGTTATGGTTAACATTAGGGAGACCTCAATGGTTATACAGATAGGATAACATTAGAACTAGGGCAATAGTTAGTAAAAGGATTTAGAGCTATGATTAGTGTTAGGGCTAGGACTGCAGTTGGTTGAAACTCAGTGTGAGGGTTCAGGTTAGAGCTAAGTTTAATGTCAGGGGAAGTGTCAGGTTTAGGACAGGAAGAGGGCCATGATCTAAGACTTATTTGGTATTATGGTTAGAGCTTTAATTCAAGGTAAACCCATCTTTAGGATTAGGGCAGGGCTAAAGTTTGCATCAGGGCATAATTATTAGGGTTAGATTTAGAATTTGAGCTTTGGATAGTGCTGGGGTCAGAGATACAGTAGGATTCATTATAGGATTAAGGTTAGAACTTGGGCGAGGGGTAGGACTCGACTTCGAATCAGGGCTAGATTTAGAATTGGGAATTAGTTTAGGGTTAACGATAGGGTTATGGTTAGTGCTCACATTAGGGCTAGATGAGAGTTAAGATTTGGTTGTCATTAATCCTAAACCAAAATTACAATAATCTCAAGAAATAACCCAAGCTCTATCTCAAACCCCAGCCTTAAACTTGACCCTAACCCTCAATCTCCTTCCACACCTACCTCTAAACCTAGAACCAACCTTAGCATTATTCCTAAGCCTAACCCTGACTGTAATGCTAACTCAGTCTCTTGACTTTTACAGCTGTAATCATCAGCCACGCTGTAGGCAGAATCCTAACACTGAAGTTGACCCTTGTCAAAAATTCAATCTGAACTTGCCCTAATTCATTTTTTATATAATTTCTTTCTTTACATTTCAAAGTCAGATATACAGAAAGCAGGAGAGACAGAGAGGAAAAGTTTCCATCTCATGATTCACTCCCCAAGCAGCCATAACTGCCATAGCCATAGCAATCTGAAGCCAGGAGCACAGAGCCTCTCACAGGTCTTCCACATGGGTGCAGGAACCCAAAGCTTTGGGCCATACCAGATTGCTTTCCCAGAACACAATCACGGTGCTGATGGGAAGTGGCCCTTCTGCAATTAGAACTGGCACCAAATGTGATCTCGGCACATGGAAGGCAAGAACTTTTACTGCTAGGCTATTGTGCCAGACCCAGCATAATTCTTACTCAGCTACTAACAAGAACCCTAACTCTTGCTATGACCATGATCCTAATCTTACTAAGTATGAATCAAGTCTTAATCGTAACACTAATCCTGGAATAACTCTACTCTTACTCCGAATCTCGCTCCAGCACTAATATTAACATAATTCAAACCCAGGCATTAACCTAACCCTACACCTAGACATAGCCCTTACCCAGACCCCATCTAATAGCCTAGCACTAATACTAATTACACCCTACAGCACACCCTAAGCCAGAAATGATGATTATCCCTAATCCTTGCCATCATTCTAACCCTAATTCCGACACTAGCTCTAGCTCTAGGCCCAATCATACAGGTTATTCTAATCCTAAACTAGGCATAATGCATAGCCCTCACCCTGACTCCAACCCTGACACAGATGTAGACATAACTAAGCCTATCATTAATACTGAACCTTACCCTAGCTGTATTTCTAAACCTAACCCTAATGCTAACCCGAATCTTTACCCGAATGCTAAGCCAAATCAATGCCCTAATTATAACACAAAACCTAAATCCAAATGTAGCCAAACCTTAATCATAAACCTAACACTAGATTGTGTCCTAACCTTAACCCTAGCAGAACTTTAGCGCTAGCATTAGCCCTCCCCAGTATTAACTCTAGCTCTAAGCTCTAAGCAGAGTAATCCTACCATGGACTCTAACCTAACCATCAAACTAAACACAAAACAGCATCTTAACCCTAAATGTAGCCAAGCTTTAATCCTCACATTCATTGTAACCCTAACTGTATTCTAAAGCCACATAGTCCTTACACCAATCCTAACAATAACCTTCAATCCAACACTAATGAAAACTAACTATGAACCAGAAATACAGCAAGACTCTGTATCTGCCACTAATCCAAACATTAATCTATCCCCCCCAAAAAATCCTAATGCGAATCCTGCTTAATGCAACATACAAAACATAGGGTCTGTACCTAATTCTATTTGTAAGTTTACCCAAAACCCTAACCACTGGGCTAACAATAAGTCATATCTCAATCCTAAAAGTTATGTCACTACTAAACCTAACCTTTAGCATTAGTTCTAACCCTAACCCTAATTACATCTAAACTTATTCCTAGATCTATTCCTAATAACTTACATAGGCCTAATATAACCTTGGAAAGAAAATCAGTCCTAACCTTAAATCTAGGCTTTGACATAAACACTATCATATCTCTAGATAAAATTATAACCCTGATTCTAACCCTACACCTAACCACAACATCGAACCTCACCTGGTCCTTGGACTGACCCCTTTTGCACTATGGGGACCCAGTTGCATGACACTGGACTGCACTAGAGAAAATTCACTGAGAGTCATGACAGGAAATGTCATGTAATGTCTGCCTATGGAAATCAGCTTGACTTGGCTCTTCTACAATCCAAATGCTTTTCCACACACTACATTTAATGGGGAGCTAGGATCCGTTGGGCTCATCGGAGAGGCACAAGCATTCTGACTGACAGAAAAGTGAAATGCTTTCACACTACCAGTGCTGAAAAGGCCCCAGGCTTCACTACATTTTCAGCGGATTTCCAAACTCACACTCAAGGGAAACCCAACCACACACACTCACGCTCTGCTGGCTTCCATGGAGCCTGAAAATCCTCATTTCCAGGGCCTGTGGGGAAGAAAGACCAGAGAAAGCAGATCTTGAGCCACTCACCCATTTTTCTCCACCATGCAGAGGAGGCTGTCCCCATGGCTCTTCTAGAATGCTGAGGCTACAGGATTCTGGGCTGCTATGACCAGGCAGCTGCTGATTGGACAGCTTATAGGTCCACACAGTCCTGTGAGGTCTTAGAGATGCAGCCAATCAGAATGCTCCCTGTCATCAGAACAGCCACAGAAGTTATGTGAGTGAAGCAAGAGTGATGGCCGAGCCTGTGCTGGGCAGCATCAGGCTGGACTGCAACACCCATTGGTTCCAGTGGAAGTCGGGACTGAAAACAGAACCAACCCAAGAACTGCAACAACCAGCTGAGCGGGCTGATGGGCTGTGCCGGGCCCTGCACTTGCTAGTACATTCAAGAAACTGGACTGGGAATACCTCACACAAAATTTCTTTGGAGACCTCCCCAATCAAAATGGTGGACTCAGAATCCTAACCAAGAAAAGACAGAAGACAGAACAAGTCAATCACCCACCTCAGCCATGTATTGGCAGTGAAAACCTGGGCACACGCAGACTCGGAGATGGACTGTGTCAATCAGTGTATGCTTCAAAGACCTCATCGTACTTGCAGTTGCAAGATTGGCAGCAATTCATGACTGTTGAACTCTCTAAACCACTTGAGAAAAAACAAACAAACAAAACACCCACTTGAGCAGGACCCTCTGAGCATGCCCCACATCAGGGACCTGGGGTCCGGTGGAGACTGGGTGCGACTTCTCCCTTTATCTCCCTCCCCATTTACCCCCACATACAGTCAAAGAAGAGAATGTGGAAATAATAGCCTTACCCACTGTCCTGTCGCCCTTGAACCTTTTCACTCTAATGAACTATGTCAAGATTGTCAAAAATAGAATTAAACAAAGCCCAAAGGAGTTTTGGTTAGCTTTAGGAGTTTGATTTGTGTTTGAGCTAGGGATGCACTTAGTACTAGTAGTAGAAATCAGGTCATCATTTGGTCTAGGGGTATGATCAGGTAAAGTCTAGGGCTTGGCTTAGAGTTACAGAAAGGGCTGGCCTCAGGGAAGATTTGTTTCAGGAACTCGGCTGGTTCAGGATGAAGGGAATCTTTAGTGTTGTGTTTGGGTCTGGTGTGACACTTGGAGCTATGACTCTGCTTGGCATTATGTTGAGCTTGAACGTTCATATTTAGATGATGAGTTACATTGTTTTAAAAATCTTGGGATTATGATTGGTGTAGGACTATGGTTAGGGTGAGCAGTAGAGATGGACAAGGATTAAGGTTAGTGTTTGGCACAGGGTTAAGTCAAAGCATAGATCTATGATAAGTATTAATGTTGGGGTTAAGATTAGAATTAGGGCTAGTTTTATAGTAAAAGTTAAGACTAGCGTTAGGATTATGGCTAGAGATTTGATTGGCATTAGGGTTAGCATTACAGTTAAGGTTAAGGAAATCTGCAGTGTTAGGAATGGGCTAGTGTCAAAGTTTGGGTGAGTGCTACATTGTCACTAGGTTGAAGACTGGTGTTAGCATTCGGCCTAGGGTGAAGGCAAGTGCTAAGGTTGAAGTTAAGGTTAGAACTAGAGGGCTCGGAAGCATGGACTAGTGGCTAAAGTCCTCGCCTTGAATGCACTCGGGATCCCACATGGGTGCCAGTTCCAATCCCGGCAGCTCCACTTCCCATCCAGCTCCCAGCTTGTGGCCTGGGAAAGCAGTCAAGGATGGCCCAAAGCCTTGAGACCCTGCACCCATGTGGGAGACCCGAAAGAGGTTCCTGGCTCCCGGCTTTGGATCAGCACAGCACCGGCCGTTGTGGCTCACTTGGGGAGTGGATCATGGGACGGAAGATGTTCATGTCTGTCTGTCCTCCTCCTCTCTGTATGTCTGACTTTGTAATGAAAAAAAAAAAAAGAACTAGAGTTAGGAGTAGAGTGATAATGGATATTAGTTTTAGGGTTAAGGTTAGTGTTAGTATTACGGCTATGACTTGATGTTACTCTTAGGGTAGAGTAGGGTTAGGTTTTCAGTTAGGAGGAAAAGTAGGACTACAGTTACAACTATGGCTATGATTGGTGCTCATGTTATGGTTAACATTAGGGAGACCTCCATGGTTATACAGATAGGATAACATTAGAACTAGGGCAATAGTTAGTAAAAGGATTTAGAGCTATGATTAGTGTTAGGGCCAGGACTGCAGTTGGTTGAAACTCAGTGTGAGGGTTCAGGTTAGAGCTAAGTTTAATGTCAGGGGAAGTGTCAGGTTTAGGACAGGAAGAGGGCCATGATCTAAGACTTATTTGGTATTATGGTTAGAGCTTTAATTCAAGGTAAACCCATCTTTAGGATTAGGGCAGGGCTAAAGTTTGCATCAGGGCATAATTATTAGGGTTAGATTTAGAATTTGAGCTTTGGATAGTGCTGGGGTCAGAGATACAGTAGGATTCATTATAGGATTAAGGTTAGAACTTGGGCCAGGGGTAGGGCTCGACTTCGAATCAGGGTTAGATTTAGAATTGGAAATTAGTTTAGGGTTAACGATAGGGTTATGGTTAGTGCTCACATTAGGGCTAGATGAGAGTTAAGATTTGGTTGTCATTAATCCTAAACCAAAATTATAATAATCTCAAGGAATAACCCAAGCTCTATCTCAAACCCCAGCCTTAAACTTGACCCTAACCCTCAATCTCCTTCCACACCTACCTCTAAACCTAGAACCAACCTTAGCATTATTCCTAAGCCTAACCCTGACTGTAATGCTAACTCAGTCTCTTGACTTTTACAGCTGTAATCATCAGCCACGCTGTAGGCAGAATCCTAACACTGAAGTTGACCCTTGTCAAAAATTCAATCTGAACTTGCCCTAATTCATTTTTTATATAATTTCTTTCTTTACATTTCAAAGTCAGATATACAGAAAGCAGGAGAGACAGAGAGGAAAAGTTTCCATCTCATGATTCACTCCCCAAGCAGCCATAACTGCCATAGCCATAGCAATCTGAAGCCAGGAGCACAGAGCCTCTCACAGGTCTTCCACATGGGTGCAGGAACCCAAAGCTTTGGGCCATACCAGATTGCTTTCCCAGAACACAATCACGGTGCTGATGGGAAGTGGCCCTTCTGCAATTAGAACTGGCACCAAATGTGATCTCGGCACATGGAAGGCAAGAACTTTTACTGCTAGGCTATTGTGCCAGACCCAGCATAATTCTTACTCAGCTACTAACAAGAACCCTAACTCTTGCTATGACCATGATCCTAATCTTACTAAGTATGAATCAAGTCTTAATCGTAACACTAATCCTGGAATAACTCTACTCTTACTCCGAATCTCGCTCCAGCACTAATATTAACATAATTCAAACCCAGGCATTAACCTAACCCTACACCTAGACATAGCCCTTACCCAGACCCCATCTAATAGCCTAGCACTAATACTAATTACACCCTACAGCACACCCTAAGCCAGAAATGATGATTATCCCTAATCCTTGCCATCATTCTAACCCTAATTCCGACACTAGCTCTAGCTCTAGGCCCAATCATACAGGTTATTCTAATCCTAAACTAGGCATAATGCATAGCCCTCACCCTGACTCCAACCCTGACACAGATGTAGACATAACTAAGCCTATCATTAATACTGAACCTTACCCTAGCTGTATTTCTAAACCTAACCCTAATGCTAACCCGAATCTTTACCCGAATGCTAAGCCAAATCAATGCCCTAATTATAACACAAAACCTAAATCCAAATGTAGCCAAACCTTAATCATAAACCTAACACTAGATTGTGTCCTAACCTTAACCCTAGCAGAACTTTAGCGCTAGCATTAGCCCTCCCCAGTATTAACTCTAGCTCTAAGCTCTAAGCAGAGTAATCCTACCATGGACTCTAACCTAACCATCAAACTAAACACAAAACAGCATCTTAACCCTAAATGTAGCCAAGCTTTAATCCTCACATTCATTGTAACCCTAACTGTATTCTAAAGCCACATAGTCCTTACACCAATCCTAACAATAACCTTCAATCCAACACTAATGAAAACTAACTATGAACCAGAAATACAGCAAGACTCTGTATCTGCCACTAATCCAAACATTAATCTATCCCCCCCAAAAAATCCTAATGCGAATCCTGCTTAATGCAACATACAAAACATAGCGTCTGTACCTAATTCTATTTGTAAGTTTACCCAAAACCCTAACCACTGGGCTAACAATAAGTCATATCTCAATCCTAAAAGTTATGTCACTACTAAACCTAACCTTTAGCATTAGTTCTAACCCTAACCCTAATTACATCTAAACTTATTCCTAGATCTATTCCTAATAACTTACATAGGCCTAATATAACCTTGGAAAGAAAATCAGTCCTAACCTTAAATCTAGGCTTTGACATAAACACTATCATATCTCTAGATAAAATTATAACCCTGATTCTAACCCTACACCTAACCACAACATCGAACCTCACCTGGTCCTTGGACTGACCCCTTTTGCACTATGGGGACCCAGTTGCATGACACTGGACTGCACTAGAGAAAATTCACTGAGAGTCATGACAGGAAATGTCATGTAATGTCTGCCTATGGAAATCAGCTTGACTTGGCTCTTCTACAATCCAAATGCTTTTCCACACACTACATTTAATGGGGAGCTAGGATCCGTTGGGCTCATCGGAGAGGCACAAGCATTCTGACTGACAGAAAAGTGAAATGCTTTCACACTACCAGTGCTGAAAAGGCCCCAGGCTTCACTACATTTTCAGCGGATTTCCAAACTCACACTCAAGGGAAACCCAACCACACACACTCACGCTCTGCTGGCTTCCATGGAGCCTGAAAATCCTCATTTCCAGGGCCTGTGGGGAAGAAAGACCAGAGAAAGCAGATCTTGAGCCACTCACCCATTTTTCTCCACCATGCAGAGGAGGCTGTCCCCATGGCTCTTCTAGAATGCTGAGGCTACAGGATTCTGGGCTGCTATGACCAGGCAGCTGCTGATTGGACAGCTTATAGGGCCACACAGTCCTGTGAGGTCTTAGAGATGCAGCCAATCAGAATGCTCCCTGTCATCAGAACAGCCACAGAAGTTATGTGAGTGAAGCAAGAGTGATGGCCGAGCCTGTGCTGGGCAGCATCAGGCTGGACTGCAACACCCATTGGTTCCAGTGGAAGTCGGGACTGAAAACAGAACCAACCCAAGAACTGCAACAACCAGCTGAGCGGGCTGATGGGCTGTGCCGGGCCCTGCACTTGCTAGTACATTCAAGAAACTGGACTGGGAATACCTCACACAAAATTTCTTTGGAGACCTCCCCAATCAAAATGGTGGACTCAGAATCCTGACCAAGAAAAGACAGAAGACAGAACAAGTCAATCACCCACCTCAGCCATGTATTGGCAGTGAAAACCTGGGCACACGCAGACTCGGAGATGGACTGTGTCAATCAGTGTATGCTTCAAAGACCTCATCGTACTTGCAGTTGCAAGATTGGCAGCAATTCATGACTGTTGAACTCTCTAAACCACTTGAGAAAAAACAAACAAACAAAACACCCACTTGAGCAGGACCCTCTGAGCATGCCCCACATCAGGGACCTGGGGTCCGGTGGAGACTGGGTGCGACTTCTCCCTTTATCTCCCTCCCCATTTACCCCCACATACAGTCAAAGAAGAGAATGTGGAAATAATAGCCTTACCCACTGTCCTGTCGCCCTTGAACCTTTTCACTCTAATGAACTATGTCAAGATTGTCAAAAATAGAATTAAACAAAGCCCAAAGGAGTTTTGGTTAGCTTTAGGAGTTTGATTTGTGTTTGAGCTAGGGATGCACTTAGTACTAGTAGTAGAAATCAGGTCATCATTTGGTCTAGGGGTATGATCAGGTAAAGTCTAGGGCTTGGCTTAGAGTTACAGAAAGGGCTGGCCTCAGGGAAGATTTGTTTCAGGAACTCGGCTGGTTCAGGATGAAGGGAATCTTTAGTGTTGTGTTTGGGTCTGGTGTGACACTTGGAGCTATGACTCTGCTTGGCATTATGTTGAGCTTGAACGTTCATATTTAGATGATGAGTTACATTGTTTTAAAAATCTTGGGATTATGATTGGTGTAGGACTATGGTTAGGGTGAGCAGTAGAGATGGACAAGGATTAAGGTTAGTGTTTGGCACAGGGTTAAGTCAAAGCATAGATCTATGATAAGTATTAATGTTGGGGTTAAGATTAGAATTAGGGCTAGTTTTATAGTAAAAGTTAAGACTAGCGTTAGGATTATGGCTAGAGATTTGATTGGCATTAGGGTTAGCATTACAGTTAAGGTTAAGGAAATCTGCAGTGTTAGGAATGGGCTAGTGTCAAAGTTTGGGTGAGTGCTACATTGTCACTAGGTTGAAGACTGGTGTTAGCATTCGGCCTA
Organism: Ochotona princeps; assembly: GCF_030435755.1. Taxonomy (NCBI): domain Eukaryota; kingdom Metazoa; phylum Chordata; class Mammalia; order Lagomorpha; family Ochotonidae; genus Ochotona; species Ochotona princeps. Next base: position 130,027,862 of record NC_080833.1, read on the forward strand.
GGGTGAAGGCAAGTGCTAAGGTTGAAGTTAAGGTTAGAACTAGAGGGCTCGGAAGCATGGACTAGTGGCTAAAGTCCTCGCCTTGAATGCACTCGGGATCCCACATGGGTGCCAGTTCCAATCCCGGCAGCTCCACTTCCCATCCAGCTCCCAGCTTGTGGCCTGGGAAAGCAGTCAAGGATGGCCCAAAGCCTTGAGACCCTGCACCCATGTGGGAGACCCGAAAGAGGTTCCTGGCTCCCGGCTTTGGATCAGCACAGCACCGGCCGTTGTGGCTCACTTGGGGAGTGGATCATGGGACGGAAGATGTTCATGTCTGTCTGTCCTCCTCCTCTCTGTATGTCTGACTTTGTAATGAAAAAAAAAAAAGAACTAGAGTTAGGAGTAGAGTGATAATGGATATTAGTTTTAGGGTTAAGGTTAGTGTTAGTATTACGGCTATGACTTGATGTTACTCTTAGGGTAGAGTAGGGTTAGGTTTTCAGTTAGGAGGAAAAGTAGGACTACAGTTACAACTATGGCTATGATTGGTGCTCATGTTATGGTTAACATTAGGGAGACCTCAATGGTTATACAGATAGGATAACATTAGAACTAGGGCAATAGTTAGTAAAAGGATTTAGAGCTATGATTAGTGTTAGGGCTAGGACTGCAGTTGGTTGAAACTCAGTGTGAGGGTTCAGGTTAGAGCTAAGTTTAATGTCAGGGGAAGTGTCAGGTTTAGGACAGGAAGAGGGCCATGATCTAAGACTTATTTGGTATTATGGTTAGAGCTTTAATTCAAGGTAAACCCATCTTTAGGATTAGGGCAGGGCTAAAGTTTGCATCAGGGCATAATTATTAGGGTTAGATTTAGAATTTGAGCTTTGGATAGTGCTGGGGTCAGAGATACAGTAGGATTCATTATAGGATTAAGGTTAGAACTTGGGCCAGGGGTAGGACTCGACTTCGAATCAGGGCTAGATTTAGAATTGGGAATTAGTTTAGGGTTAACGCTAGGGTTATGGTTAGTGCTCGCATTAGGGCTAGATGAGAGTTAAGATTTGGTTGTCATTAATCCTAAACCAAAATTACAATAATCTCAAGAAATAACCCAAGCTCTATCTCAAACCCCAGCCTTAAACTTGACCCTAACCCTCAATCTCCTTCCACACCTACCTCTAAACCTAGAACCAACCTTAGCATTATTCCTAAGCCTAACCCTGACTGTAATGCTAACTCAGTCTCTTGACTTTTACAGCTGTAATCATCAGCCACGCTGTAGGCAGAATCCTAACACTGAAGTTGACCCTTGTCAAAAATTCAATCTGAACTTGCCCTAATTCATTTTTTATATAATTTCTTTCTTTACATTTCAAAGTCAGATATACAGAAAGCAGGAGAGACAGAGAGGAAAAGTTTCCATCTCATGATTCACTCCCCAAGCAGCCATAACTGCCATAGCCATAGCAATCTGAAGCCAGGAGCACAGAGCCTCTCACAGGTCTTCCACATGGGTGCAGGAACCCAAAGCTTTGGGCCATACCAGATTGCTTTCCCAGAACACAATCACGGTGCTGATGGGAAGTGGCCCTTCTGCAATTAGAACTGGCACCAAATGTGATCTCGGCACATGGAAGGCAAGAACTTTTACTGCTAGGCTATTGTGCCAGACCCAGCATAATTCTTACTCAGCTACTAACAAGAACCCTAACTCTTGCTATGACCATGATCCTAATCTTACTAAGTATGAATCAAGTCTTAATCGTAACACTAATCCTGGAATAACTCTACTCTTACTCCGAATCTCGCTCCAGCACTAATATTAACATAATTCAAACCCAGGCATTAACCTAACCCTACACCTAGACATAGCCCTTACCCAGACCCCATCTAATAGCCTAGCACTAATACTAATTACACCCTACAGCACACCCTAAGCCAGAAATGATGATTATCCCTAATCCTTGCCATCATTCTAACCCTAATTCCGACACTAGCTCTAGCTCTAGGCCCAATCATACAGGTTATTCTAATCCTAAACTAGGCATAATGCATAGCCCTCACCCTGACTCCAACCCTGACACAGATGTAGACATAACTAAGCCTATCATTAATACTGAACCTTACCCTAGCTGTATTTCTAAACCTAACCCTAATGCTAACCCGAATCTTTACCCGAATGCTAAGCCAAATCAATGCCCTAATTATAACACAAAACCTAAATCCAAATGTAGCCAAACCTTAATCATAAACCTAACACTAGATTGTGTCCTAACCTTAACCCTAGCAGAACTTTAGCGCTAGCATTAGCCCTCCCCAGTATTAACTCTAGCTCTAAGCTCTAAGCAGAGTAATCCTACCATGGACTCTAACCTAATCATCAAACTAAACACAAAACAGCATCTTAACCCTAAAGGTAGCCAAGCTTTAATCCTCACATTCATTGTAACCCTAACTGTATTCTAAAGCCACATAGTCCTTACACCAATCCTAACAATAACCTTCAATCCAACACTAATGAAAACTAACTATGAACCAGAAATACAGCAAGACTCTGTATCTGCCACTAATCCAAACATTAATCTATCCCCCCCAAAAAATCCTAATGCGAATCCTGCTTAATGCAACATACAAAACATAGGGTCTGTACCTAATTCTATTTGTAAGTTTACCCAAAACCCTGACCACTGGGCTAACAATAAGTCATATCTCAATCCTAAAAGTTATGTCACTACTAAACCTAACCTTTAGCATTAGTTCTAACCCTAACCCTAATTACATCTAAACTTATTCCTAGATCTATTCCTAATAACTTACATAGGCCTAATATAACCTTGGAAAGAAAATCAGTCCTAACCTTAAATCTAGGCTTTGACATAAACACTATCATATCTCTAGATAAAATTATAACCCTGATTCTAACCCTACACCTAACCACAACATCGAACCTCACCTGGTCCTTGGACTGACCCCTTTTGCACTATGGGGACCCAGTTGCATGACACTGGACTGCACTAGAGAAAATTCACTGAGAGTCATGACAGGAAATGTCATGTAATGTCTGCCTATGGAAATCAGCTTGACTTGGCTCTTCTACAATCCAAATGCTTTTCCACACACTACATTTAATGGGGAGCTAGGATCCGTTGGGCTCATCGGAGAGGCACAAGCATTCTGACTGACAGAAAAGTGAAATGCTTTCACACTACCAGTGCTGAAAAGGCCCCAGGCTTCACTACATTTTCAGCGGATTTCCAAACTCACACTCAAGGGAAACCCAACCACACACACTCACGCTCTGCTGGCTTCCATGGAGCCTGAAAATCCTCATTTCCAGGGCCTGTGGGGAAGAAAGACCAGAGAAAGCAGATCTTGAGCCACTCACCCATTTTTCTCCACCATGCAGAGGAGGCTGTCCCCATGGCTCTTCTAGAATGCTGAGGCTACAGGATTCTGGGCTGCTATGACCAGGCAGCTGCTGATTGGACAGCTTATAGGGCCACACAGTCCTGTGAGGTCTTAGAGATGCAGCCAATCAGAATGCTCCCTGTCATCAGAACAGCCACAGAAGTTATGTGAGTGAAGCAAGAGTGATGGCCGAGCCTGTGCTGGGCAGCATCAGGCTGGACTGCAACACCCATTGGTTCCAGTGGAAGTCGGGACTGAAAACAGAACCAACCCAAGAACTGCAACAACCAGCTGAGCGGGCTGATGGGCTGTGCCGGGCCCTGCACTTGCTAGTACATTCAAGAAACTGGACTGGGAATACCTCACACAAAATTTCTTTGGAGACCTCCCCAATCAAAATGGTGGACTCAGAATCCTGACCAAGAAAAGACAGAAGACAGAACAAGTCAATCACCCACCTCAGCCATGTATTGGCAGTGAAAACCTGGGCACACGCAGACTCGGAGATGGACTGTGTCAATCAGTGTATGCTTCAAAGACCTCATCGTACTTGCAGTTGCAAGATTGGCAGCAATTCATGACTGTTGAACTCTCTAAACCACTTGAGAAAAAACAAACAAACAAAACACCCACTTGAGCAGGACCCTCTGAGCATGCCCCACATCAGGGACCTGGGGTCCGGTGGAGACTGGGTGCGACTTCTCCCTTTATCTCCCTCCCCATTTACCCCCACATACAGTCAAAGAAGAGAATGTGGAAATAATAGCCTTACCCACTGTCCTGTCGCCCTTGAACCTTTTCACTCTAATGAACTATGTCAAGATTGTCAAAAATAGAATTAAACAAAGCCCAAAGGAGTTTTGGTTAGCTTTAGGAGTTTGATTTGTGTTTGAGCTAGGGATGCACTTAGTACTAGTAGTAGAAATCAGGTCATCATTTGGTCTAGGGGTATGATCAGGTAAAGTCTAGGGCTGGGCTTAGAGTTACAGAAAGGGCTCGCCTCAGGGAAGATTTGTTTCAGGAACTCGGCTGGTTCAGGATGAAGGGAATCTTTAGTGTTGTGTTTGGGTCTGGTGTGACACTTGGAGCTATGACTCTGCTTGGCATTATGTTGAGCTTGAACGTGCATATTTAGATGATGAGTTACATTGTTTTAAAAATCTTGGGATTATGATTGGTGTAGGACTATGGTTAGGGTGAGCAGTAGAGATGGACAAGGATTAAGGTTAGTGTTTGGCACAGGGTTAAGTCAAAGCATAGATCTATGATAAGTATTAATGTTGGGGTTAAGATTAGAATTAGGGCTAGTTTTATAGTAAAAGTTAAGATTAGCGTTAGGATTATGGCTAGAGATTTGATTGGCATTAGGGTTAGCATTACAGTTAAGGTTAGGAAATCTGCAGTGTTAGGAATGGGCTAGTGTCAAAGTTTGGGTGAGTGCTACATTGTCATTAGGTTGAAGACTGGTGTTAGCATTCGGCCTAGGGTGAAGGCAAGTGCTAAGGTTGAAGTTAAGGTTAGAACTAAAGAGCTCGGAAGCATGGACTAGTGGCTAAAGTCCTCGCCTTGAATGCACTCGGGATCCCACATGGGTGCCAGTTCCAATCCCGGCAGCTCCACTTCCCATCCAGCTCCCAGCTTGTGGCCTGGGAAAGCAGTCAAGGATGGCCCAAAGCCTTGAGACCCTGCACCCATGTGGGAGACCCGAAAGAGGTTCCTGGCTCCCGGCTTTGGATCAGCACAGCACCAGCCGTTGTGGCTCACTTGGGGAGTGGATCATGGGACGGAAGATGTTCATGTCTGTCTCTCCTCCTCCTCTCTGTATGTCTGACTTTGTAATGAAAAAAAAAAGAACTAGAGTTAGGAGTAGAGTGATAATGGATATTAGTTTTAGGGTTAAGGTTAGTGTTAGTGTTACGGCTATGACTTGATGTTACTCTTAGGGTAGAGTAGGGTTAGGTTTTCAGTTAGGAGGAAAAGTAGGACTACAGTTACAACTATGGCTATGATTGGTGCTCATGTTATGGTTAACATTAGGGAGACCTCAATGGTTATACAGATAGGATAACATTAGAACTAGGGCAATAGTTAGTAAAAGGATTTAGAGCTATGATTAGTGTTAGGGCTAGGACTGCAGTTGGTTGAAACTCAGTGTGAGGGTTCAGGTTAGAGCTAAGTTTAATGTCAGGGGAAGTGTCAGGTTTAGGACAGGAAGAGGGCCATGATCTAAGACTTATTTGGTATTATGGTTAGAGCTTTAATTCAAGGTAAACCCATCTTTAGGATTAGGGCAGGGCTAAAGTTTGCATCAGGGCATAATTATTAGGGTTAGATTTAGAATTTGAGCTTTGGATAGTGCTGGGGTCAGAGATACAGTAGGATTCATTATAGGATTAAGGTTAGAACTTGGGCGAGGGGTAGGACTCGACTTCGAATCAGGGCTAGATTTAGAATTGGGAATTAGTTTAGGGTTAACGATAGGGTTATGGTTAGTGCTCACATTAGGGCTAGATGAGAGTTAAGATTTGGTTGTCATTAATCCTAAACCAAAATTACAATAATCTCAAGAAATAACCCAAGCTCTATCTCAAACCCCAGCCTTAAACTTGACCCTAACCCTCAATCTCCTTCCACACCTACCTCTAAACCTAGAACCAACCTTAGCATTATTCCTAAGCCTAACCCTGACTGTAATGCTAACTCAGTCTCTTGACTTTTACAGCTGTAATCATCAGCCACGCTGTAGGCAGAATCCTAACACTGAAGTTGACTCTTGTCAAAAATTCAATCTGAACTTGTCCTAATTCATTTTTTATATAATTTCTTTCTTTACATTTCAAAGTCAGATATACAGAAAGCAGGAGAGACAGAGAGGAAAAGTTTCCATCTCATGATTCACTCCCCAAGCAGCCATAACTGCCATAGCCATAGCAATCTGAAGCCAGGAGCACAGAACCTCTCACAGGTCTTCCACATGGGTGCAGGAACCCAAAGCTTTGGGCCATACCAGATTGCTTTCCCAGAACACAATCACGGTGCTGATGGGAAGTGGCCCTTCTGCAATTAGAACTGGCACCAAATGTGATCTCGGCACATGGAAGGCAAGAACTTTTACTGCTAGGCTATTGTGCCAGACCCAGCATAATTCTTACTCAGCTACTAACAAGAACCCTAACTCTTGCTATGACCATGATCCTAATCTTACTAAGTATGAATCAAGTCTTAATCGTAACACTAATCCTGGAATAACTCTACTCTTACTCCGAATCTCGCTCCAGCACTAATATTAACATAATTCCAACCCAGGCATTAACCTAACCCTACACCTAGACATAGCCCTTACCCAGACCCCATCTAAGAGCCTAGCACTAATACTAATTACACCCTACAGCACACCCTAAGCCAGAAATGATGATTATCCCTAATCCTTGCCATCATTCTAACCCTAATTCCGACACTAGCTCTAGCTCTAGGCCCAATCATACATGTTATTCTAATCCTAAACTAGGCATAATGCATAGCCCTCACCCTGACTCCAACCCTGACACAGATGTAGACATAACTAAGCCTATCATTAATACTGAACCTTACCCTAGCTGTATTTCTAAACCTAACCCTAATGCTAACCCGAATCTTTACCCGAATGCTAAGCCAAATCAATGCCCTAATTATAACACAAAACCTAAATCCAAATGTAGCCAAACCTTAATCATAAACCTAACACTAGATTGTGTCCTAACCTTAACCCTAGCAGAACTTTAGCGCTAGCATTAGCCCTCCCCAGTATTAACTCTAGCTCTAAGCTCTAAGCAGAGTAATCCTACCATGGACTCTAACCTAACCATCAAACTAAACACAAAACAGCATCTTAACCCTAAATGTAGCCAAGCTTTAATCCTCACATTCATTGTAACCCTAACTGTATTCTAAAGCCACATAGTCCTTACACCAATCCTAACAATAACCTTCAATCCAACACTAATGAAAACTAACTATGAACCAGAAATACAGCAAGACTCTGTATCTGCCACTAATCCAAACATTAATCTATCCCCCCCAAAAAATCCTAATGCGAATCCTGCTTAATGCAACATACAAAACATAGGGTCTGTACCTAATTCTATTTGTAAGTTTACCCAAAACCCTAACCACTGGGCTAACAATAAGTCATATCTCAATCCTAAAAGTTATGTCACTACTAAACCTAACCTTTAGCATTAGTTCTAACCCTAACCCTAATTACATCTAAACTTATTCCTAGATCTATTCCTAATAACTTACATAGGCCTAATATAACCTTGGAAAGAAAATCAGTCCTAACCTTAAATCTAGGCTTTGACATAAACACTATCATATCTCTAGATAAAATTATAACCCTGATTCTAACCCTACACCTAACCACAACATTGAACCTCACCTGGTCCTTGGACTGACCCCTTTTGCACTATGGGGACCCAGTTGCATGACACTGGACTGCACTAGAGAAAATTCACTGAGAGTCATGACAGGAAATGTCATGTAATGTCTGCCTATGGAAATCAGCTTGACTTGGCTCTTCTACAATCCAAATGCTTTTCCACACACTACATTTAATGGGGAGCTAGGATCCGTTGGGCTCATCGGAGAGGCACAAGCATTCTGACTGACAGAAAAGTGAAATGCTTTCACACTACCAGTGCTGAAAAGGCCCCAGGCTTCACTACATTTTCAGCGGATTTCCAAACTCACACTCAAGGGAAACCCAACCAGCTCTGCTGGCTTCCATGGAGCCCGAAAATCCTCATTTCCAGGGCCTGTGGGGAAGAAAGACCAGAGAAAGCAGATCTTGAGCCACTCACCCATTTTTCTCCACCATGCAGAGGAGGCTGTCCCCATGGCTCTTCTAGAATGCTGAGGCTACAGGATTCTGGGCTGCTATGACCAGGCAGCTGCTGATTGGACAGCTTATAGGGCCACACAGTCCTGTGAGGTCTTAGAGATGCAGCCAATCAGAATGCTCCCTGTCATCAGAACAGCCACAGAAGTTATGTGAGTGAAGCGAGAGTGATGGCCGAGCCTGTGCTGGGCAGCATCAGGCTGGACTGCAACACCCATTGGTTCCAGTGGAAGTCGGGACTGAAAACAGAACCAACCCAAGAACTGCAACAACCAGCTGAGCGGGCTGATGGGCTGTGCCGGGCCCTGCACTTGCTAGTACATTCAAGAAACTGGACTGGGAATACCTCACACAAAATTTCTTTGGAGACCTCCCCAATCAAAATGGTGGACTCAGAATCCTAACCAAGAAAAGACAGAAGACAGAACAAGTCAATCACCCACCTCAGCCATGTATTGGCAGTGAAAACCTGGGCACACGCAGACTCGGAGATGGACTGTGTCAATCAGTGTATGCTTCAAAGACCTCATCGTACTTGCAGTTGCAAGATTGGCAGCAATTCATGACTGTTGAACTCTCTAAACCACTTGAGAAAAAACAAACAAACAAAACACCCACTTGAGCAGGACCCTCTGAGCATGCCCCACATCAGGGACCTGGGGTCCGGTGGAGACTGGGTGCGACTTCTCCCTTTATCTCCCTCCCCATTTACCCCCACATACAGTCAAAGAAGAGAATGTGGAAATAATAGCCTTACCCACTGTCCTGTCGCCCTTGAACCTTTTCACTCTAATGAACTATGTCAAGATTGTCAAAAATAGAATTAAACAAAGCCCAAAGGAGTTTTGGTTAGCTTTAGGAGTTTGATTTGTGTTTGAGCTAGGGATGCACTTAGTACTAGTAGTAGAAATCAGGTCATCATTTGGTCTAGGGGTATGATCAGGTAAAGTCTAGGGCTGGGCTTAGAGTTACAGAAAGGGCTCGCCTCAGGGAAGATTTGTTTCAGGAACTCGGCTGGTTCAGGATGAAGGGAATCTTTAGTGTTGTGTTTGGGTCTGGTGTGACACTTGGAGCTATGACTCTGCTTGGCATTATGTTGAGCTTGAACGTTCATATTTAGATGATGAGTTACATTGTTTTAAAAATCTTGGGATTATGATTGGTGTAGGACTATGGTTAGGGTGAGCAGTAGAGATGGACAAGGATTAAGGTTAGTGTTTGGCACAGGGTTAAGTCAAAGCATAGATCTATGATAAGTATTAATGTTGGGGTTAAGATTAGAATTAGGGCTAGTTTTATAGTAAAAGTTAAGACTAGCGTTAGGATTATGGCTAGAGATTTGATTGGCATTAGGGTTAGCATTAGAGTTAAGGTTAAGGAAATCTGCAGTGTTAGGAATGGGCTAGTGTCAAAGTTTGGGTGAGTGCTACATTGTCACTAGGTTGAAGACTGGTGTTAGCATTCGGCCTAGGGTGAAGGCAAGTGCTAAGGTTGAAGTTAAGGTTAGAACTAGAGGGCTCGGAAGCATGGACTAGTGGCTAAAGTCCTCGCCTTGAATGCACTCGGGATCCCACATGGGTGCCAGTTCCAATCCCGGCAGCTCCACTTCCCATCCAGCTCCCAGCTTGTGGCCTGGGAAAGCAGTCAAGGATGGCCCAAAGCCTTGAGACCCTGCACCCATGTGGGAGACCCGAAAGAGGTTCCTGGCTCCCGGCTTTGGATCAGCACAAAACCGGCCGTTGTGGCTCACTTGGGGAGTGGATCATGGGACGGAAGATGTTCATGTCTGTCTGTCCTCCTCCTCTCTGTATGTCTGACTTTGTAATGAAAAAAAAAAAAGAACTAGAGTTAGGAGTAGAGTGATAATGGATATTAGTTTTAGGGTTAAGGTTAGTGTTAGTATTACGGCTATGACTTGATGTTACTCTTAGGGTAGAGTAGGGTTAGGTTTTCAGTTAGGAGGAAAAGTAGGACTACAGTTACAACTATGGCTATGATTGGTGCTCATGTTATGGTTAACATTAGGGAGACCTCAATGGTTATACAGATAGGATAACATTAGAACTAGGGCAATAGTTAGTAAAAGGATTTAGAGCTATGATTAGTGTTAGGGCCAGGACTGCAGTTGGTTGAAACTCAGTGTGAGGGTTCAGGTTAGAGCTAAGTTTAATGTCAGGGGAAGTGTCAGGTTTAGGACAGGAAGAGGGCCATGATCTAAGACTTATTTGGTATTATGGTTAGAGCTTTAATTCAAGGTAAACCCATCTTTAGGATTAGGGCAGGGCTAAAGTTTGCATCAGGGCATAATTATTAGGGTTAGATTTAGAATTTGAGCTTTGGATAGTGCTGGGGTCAGAGATACAGTAGGATTCATTATAGGATTAAGGTTAGAACTTGGGCGAGGGGTAGGACTCGACTTCGAATCAGGGCTAGATTTAGAATTGGGAATTAGTTTAGGGTTAACGATAGGGTTATGGTTAGTGCTCACATTAGGGCTAGATGAGAGTTAAGATTTGGTTGTCATTAATCCTAAACCAAAATTACAATAATCTCAAGAAATAACCCAAGCTCTATCTCAAACCCCAGCCTTAAACTTGACCCTAACCCTCAATCTCCTTCCACACCTACCTCTAAAGCTAGAACCAACCTTAGCATTATTCCTAAGCCTAACCCTGACTGTAATGCTAACTCAGTCTCTTGACTTTTACAGCTGTAATCATCAGCCACGCTGTAGGCAGAATCCTAACACTGAAGTTGACCCTTGTCAAAAATTCAATCTGAACTTGCCCTAATTCATTTTTTATATAATTTCTTTCTTTACATTTCAAAGTCAGATATACAGAAAGCAGGAGAGACAGAGAGGAAAAGTTTCCATCTCATGATTCACTCCCCAAGCAGCCATAACTGCCATAGCCATAGCAATCTGAAGCCAGGAGCACAGAGCCTCTCACAGGTCTTCCACATGGGTGCAGGAACCCAAAGCTTTGGGCCATACCAGATTGCTTTCCCAGAACACAATCACGGTGCTGATGGGAAGTGGCCCTTCTGCAATTAGAACTGGCACCAAATGTGATCTCGGCACATGGAAGGCAAGAACTTTTACTGCTAGGCTATTGTGCCAGACCCAGCATAATTCTTACTCAGCTACTAACAAGAACCCTAACTCTTGCTATGACCATGATCCTAATCTTACTAAGTATGAATCAAGTCTTAATCGTAACACTAATCCTGGAATAACTCTACTCTTACTCCGAATCTCGCTCCAGCACTAATATTAACATAATTCAAACCCAGGCATTAACCTAACCCTACACCTAGACATAGCCCTTACCCAGACCCCATCTAATAGCCTAGCACTAATACTAATTACACCCTACAGCACACCCTAAGCCAGAAATGATGATTATCCCTAATCCTTGCCATCATTCTAACCCTAATTCCGACACTAGCTCTAGCTCTAGGCCCAATCATACAGGTTATTCTAATCCTAAACTAGGCATAATGCATAGCCCTCACCCTGACTCCAACCCTGACACAGATGTAGACATAACTAAGCCTATCATTAATACTGAACCTTACCCTAGCTGTATTTCTAAACCTAACCCTAATGCTAACCCGAATCTTTACCCGAATGCTAAGCCAAATCAATGCCCTAATTATAACACAAAACCTAAATCCAAATGTAGCCAAACCTTAATCATAAACCTAACACTAGATTGTGTCCTAACCTTAACCCTAGCAGAACTTTAGCGCTAGCATTAGCCCTCCCCAGTATTAACTCTAGCTCTAAGCTCTAAGCAGAGTAATCCTACCATGGACTCTAACCTAACCATCAAACTAAACACAAAACAGCATCTTAACCCTAAAGGTAGCCAAGCTTTAATCCTCACATTCATTGTAACCCTAACTGTATTCTAAAGCCACATAGTCCTTACACCAATCCTAACAATAACCTTCAATCCAACACTAATGAAAACTAACTATGAACCAGAAATACAGCAAGACTCTGTATCTGCCACTAATCCAAACATTAATCTATCCCCCCCAAAAAATCCTAATGCGAATCCTGCTTAATGCAACATACAAAACATAGGGTCTGTACCTAATTCTATTTGTAAGTTTACCCAAAACCCTAACCACTGGGCTAACAATAAGTCATATCTCAATCCTAAAAGTTATGTCACTACTAAACCTAACCTTTAGCATTAGTTCTAACCCTAACCCTAATTACATCTAAACTTATTCCTAGATCTATTCCTAATAACTTACATAGGCCTAATATAACCTTGGAAAGAAAATCAGTCCTAACCTTAAATCTAGGCTTTGACATAAACACTATCATATCTCTAGATAAAATTATAACCCTGATTCTAACCCTACACCTAACCACAACATCGAACCTCACCTGGTCCTTGGACTGACCCCTTTTGCACTATGGGGACCCAGTTGCATGACACTGGACTGCACTAGAGAAAATTCACTGAGAGTCATGACAGGAAATGTCATGTAATGTCTGCCTATGGAAATCAGCTTGACTTGGCTCTTCTACAATCCAAATGCTTTTCCACACACTACATTTAATGGGGAGCTAGGATCCGTTGGGCTCATCGGAGAGGCACAAGCATTCTGACTGACAGAAAAGTGAAATGCTTTCACACTACCAGTGCTGAAAAGGCCCCAGGCTTCACTACATTTTCAGCGGATTTCCAAACTCACACTCAAGGGAAACCCAACCACACACACTCACGCTCTGCTGGCTTCCATGGAGCCTGAAAATCCTCATTTCCAGGGCCTGTGGGGAAGAAAGACCAGAGAAAGCAGATCTTGAGCCACTCACCCATTTTTCTCCACCATGCAGAGGAGGCTGTCCCCATGGCTCTTCTAGAATGCTGAGGCTACAGGATTCTGGGCTGCTATGACCAGGCAGCTGCTGATTGGACAGCTTATAGGGCCACGCAGTCCTGTGAGGTCTTAGAGATGCAGCCAATCAGAATGCTCCCTGTCATCAGAACAGCCACAGAAGTTATGTGAGTGAAGCAAGAGTGATGGCCGAGCCTGTGCTGGGCAGCATCAGGCTGGACTGCAACACCCATTGGTTCCAGTGGAAGTCGGGACTGAAAACAGAACCAACCCAAGAACTGCAACAACCAGCTGAGCGGGCTGATGGGCTGTGCCGGGCCCTGCACTTGCTAGTACATTCAAGAAACTGGACTGGGAATACCTCACACAAAATTTCTTTGGAGACCTCCCCAATCAAAATGGTGGACTCAGAATCCTAACCAAGAAAAGACAGAAGACAGAACAAGTCAATCACCCACCTCAGCCATGTATTGGCAGTGAAAACCTGGGCACACGCAGACTCGGAGATGGACTGTGTCAATCAGTGTATGCTTCAAAGACCTCATCGTACTTGCAGTTGCAAGATTGGCAGCAATTCATGACTGTTGAACTCTCTAAACCACTTGAGAAAAAACAAACAAACAAAACACCCACTTGAGCAGGACCCTCTGAGCATGCCCCACATCAGGGACCTGGGGTCCGGTGGAGACTGGGTGCGACTTCTCCCTTTATCTCCCTCCCCATTTACCCCCACATACAGTCAAAGAAGAGAATGTGGAAATAATAGCCTTACCCACTGTCCTGTCGCCCTTGAACCTTTTCACTCTAATGAACTATGTCAAGATTGTCAAAAATAGAATTAAACAAAGCCCAAAGGAGTTTTGGTTAGCTTTAGGAGTTTGATTTGTGTTTGAGCTAGGGATGCACTTAGTACTAGTAGTAGAAATCAGGTCATCATTTGGTCTAGGGGTATGATCAGGTAAAGTCTAGGGCTTGGCTTAGAGTTACAGAAAGGGCTGGCCTCAGGGAAGATTTGTTTCAGGAACTCGGCTGGTTCAGGATGAAGGGAATCTTTAGTGTTGTGTTTGGGTCTGGTGTGACACTTGGAGCTATGACTCTGCTTGGCATTATGTTGAGCTTGAACGTTCATATTTAGATGATGAGTTACATTGTTTTAAAAATCTTGGGATTATGATTGGTGTAGGACTATGGTTAGGGTGAGCAGTAGAGATGGACAAGGATTAAGGTTAGTGTTTGGCACAGGGTTAAGTCAAAGCATAGATCTATGATAAGTATTAATGTTGGGGTTAAGATTAGAATTAGGGCTAGTTTTATAGTAAAAGTTAAGACTAGCGTTAGGATTATGGCTAGAGATTTGATTGGCATTAGGGTTAGCATTACAGTTAAGGTTAAGGAAATCTGCAGTGTTAGGAATGGGCTAGTGTCAAAGTTTGGGTGAGTGCTACATTGTCACTAGGTTGAAGACTGGTGTTAGCATTCGGCCTAGGGTGAAGGCAAGTGCTAAGGTTGAAGTTAAGGTTAGAACTAGAGGGCTCGGAAGCATGGACTAGTGGCTAAAGTCCTCGCCTTGAATGCACTCGGGATCCCACATGGGTGCCAGTTCCAATCCCGGCAGCTCCACTTCCCATCCAGCTCCCAGCTTGTGGCCTGGGAAAGCAGTCAAGGATGGCCCAAAGCCTTGAGACCCTGCACCCATGTGGGAGACCCGAAAGAGGTTCCTGGCTCCCGGCTTTGGATCAGCACAGCACCGGCCGTTGTGGCTCACTTGGGGAGTGGATCATGGGACGGAAGATGTTCATGTCTGTCTCTCCTCCTCCTCTCTGTATGTCTGACTTTGTAATGAAAAAAAAAAAAAGAACTAGAGTTAGGAGTAGAGTGATAATGGATATTAGTTTTAGGGTTAAGGTTAGTGTTAGTATTACGGCTATGACTTGATGTTACTCTTAGGGTAGAGTAGGGTTAGGTTTTCAGTTAGGAGGAAAAGTAGGACTACAGTTACAACTATGGCTATGATTGGTGCTCATGTTATGGTTAACATTAGGGAGACCTCAATGGTTATACAGATAGGATAACATTAGAACTAGGGCAATAGTTAGTAAAAGGATTTAGAGCTATGATTAGTGTTAGGGCTAGGACTGCAGTTGGTTGAAACTCAGTGTGAGGGTTCAGGTTAGAGCTAAGTTTAATGTCAGGGGAAGTGTCAGGTTTAGGACAGGAAGAGGGCCATGATCTAAGACTTATTTGGTATTATGGTTAGAGCTTTAATTCAAGGTAAACCCATCTTTAGGATTAGGGCAGGGCTAAAGTTTGCATCAGGGCATAATTATTAGGGTTAGATTTAGAATTTGAGCTTTGGATAGTGCTGGGGTCAGAGATACAGTAGGATTCATTATAGGATTAAGGTTAGAACTTGGGCGAGGGGTAGGACTCGACTTCGAATCAGGGCTAGATTTAGAATTGGGAATTAGTTTAGGGTTAACGCTAGGGTTATGGTTAGTGCTCACATTAGGGCTAGATGAGAGTTAAGATTTGGTTGTCATTAATCCTAAACCAAAATTACAATAATCTCAAGAAATAACCCAAGCTCTATCTCAAACCCCAGCCTTAAACTTGACCCTAACCCTCAATCTCCTTCCACACCTACCTCTAAACCTAGAACCAACCTTAGCATTATTCCTAAGCCTAACCCTGACTGTAATGCTAACTCAGTCTCTTGACTTTTACAGCTGTAATCATCAGCCACGCTGTAGGCAGAATCCTAACACTGAAGTTGACCCTTGTCAAAAATTCAATCTGAACTTGCCCTAATTCATTTTTTATATAATTTCTTTCTTTACATTTCAAAGTCAGATATACAGAAAGCAGGAGAGACAGAGAGGAAAAGTTTCCATCTCATGATTCACTCCCCAAGCAGCCATAACTGCCATAGCCATAGCAATCTGAAGCCAGGAGCACAGAGCCTCTCACAGGTCTTCCACATGGGTGCAGGAACCCAAAGCTTTGGGCCATACCAGATTGCTTTCCCAGAACACAATCACGGTGCTGATGGGAAGTGGCCCTTCTGCAATTAGAACTGGCACCAAATGTGATCTCGGCACATGGAAGGCAAGAACTTTTACTGCTAGGCTATTGTGCCAGACCCAGCATAATTCTTACTCAGCTACTAACAAGAACCCTAACTCTTGCTATGACCATGATCCTAATCTTACTAAGTATGAATCAAGTCTTAATCGTAACACTAATCCTGGAATAACTCTACTCTTACTCCGAATCTCGCTCCAGCACTAATATTAACATAATTCAAACCCAGGCATTAACCTAACCCTACACCTAGACATAGCCCTTACCCAGACCCCATCTAATAGCCTAGCACTAATACTAATTACACCCTACAGCACACCCTAAGCCAGAAATGATGATTATCCCTAATCCTTGCCATCATTCTAACCCTAATTCCGACACTAGCTCTAGCTCTAGGCCCAATCATACATGTTATTCTAATCCTAAACTAGGCATAATGCATAGCCCTCACCCTGACTCCAACCCTGACACAGATGTAGACATAACTAAGCCTATCATTAATACTGAACCTTACCCTAGCTGTATTTCTAAACCTAACCCTAATGCTAACCCGAATCTTTACCCGAATGCTAAGCCAAATCAATGCCCTAATTATAACACAAAACCTAAATCCAAATGTAGCCAAACCTTAATCATAAACCTAACACTAGATTGTGTCCTAACCTTAACCCTAGCAGAACTTTAGCGCTAGCATTAGCCCTCCCCAGTATTAACTCTAGCTCTAAGCTCTAAGCAGAGTAATCCTACCATGGACTCTAACCTAGCCATCAAACTAAACACAAAACAGCATCTTAACCCTAAATGTAGCCAAGCTTTAATCCTCACATTCATTGTAACCCTAACTGTATTCTAAAGCCACATAGTCCTTACACCAATCCTAACAATAACCTTCAATCCAACACTAATGAAAACTAACTATGAACCAGAAATACAGCAAGACTCTGTATCTGCCACTAATCCAAACATTAATCTATCCCCCCCCAAAAAATCCTAATGCGAATCCTGCTTAATGCAACATACAAAACATAGGGTCTGTACCTAATTCTATTTGTAAGTTTACCCAAAACCCTAACCACTGGGCTAACAATAAGTCATATCTCAATCCTAAAAGTTATGTCACTACTAAACCTAACCTTTAGCATTAGTTCTAACCCTAACCCTAATTACATCTAAACTTATTCCTAGATCTATTCCTAATAACTTACATAGGCCTAATATAACCTTGGAAAGAAAATCAGTCCTAACCTTAAATCTAGGCTTTGACATAAACACTATCATATCTCTAGATAAAATTATAACCCTGATTCTAACCCTACACCTAACCACAACATCGAACCTCACCTGGTCCTTGGACTGACCCCTTTTGCACTATGGGGACCCAGTTGCATGACACTGGACTGCACTAGAGAAAATTCACTGAGAGTCATGACAGGAAATGTCATGTAATGTCTGCCTATGGAAATCAGCTTGACTTGGCTCTTCTACAATCCAAATGCTTTTCCACACACTACATTTAATGGGGAGCTAGGATCCGTTGGGCTCATCGGAGAGGCACAAGCATTCTGACTGACAGAAAAGTGAAATGCTTTCACACTACCAGTGCTGAAAAGGCCCCAGGCTTCACTACATTTTCAGCGGATTTCCAAACTCACACTCAAGGGAAACCCAACCAGCTCTGCTGGCTTCCATGGAGCCTGAAAATCCTCATTTCCAGGGCCTGTGGGGAAGAAAGACCAGAGAAAGCAGATCTTGAGCCACTCACCCATTTTTCTCCACCATGCAGAGGAGGCTGTCCCCATGGCTCTTCTAGAATGCTGAGGCTACAGGATTCTGGGCTGCTATGACCAGGCAGCTGCTGATTGGACAGCTTATAGGGCCACACAGTCCTGTGAGGTCTTAGAGATGCAGCCAATCAGAATGCTCCCTGTCATCAGAACAGCCACAGAAGTTATGTGAGTGAAGCAAGAGTGATGGCCGAGCCTGTGCTGGGCAGCATCAGGCTGGACTGCAACACCCATTGGTTCCAGTGGAAGTCGGGACTGAAAACAGAACCAACCCAAGAACTGCAACAACCAGCTGAGCGGGCTGATGGGCTGTGCCGGGCCCTGCACTTGCTAGTACATTCAAGAAACTGGACTGGGAATACCTCACACAAAATTTCTTTGGAGACCTCCCCAATCAAAATGGTGGACTCAGAATCCTAACCAAGAAAAGACAGAAGACAGAACAAGTCAATCACCCACCTCAGCCATGTATTGGCAGTGAAAACCTGGGCACACGCAGACTCGGAGATGGACTGTGTCAATCAGTGTATGCTTCAAAGACCTCATCGTACTTGCAGTTGCAAGATTGGCAGCAATTCATGACTGTTGAACTCTCTAAACCACTTGAGAAAAAACAAACAAACAAAACACCCACTTGAGCAGGACCCTCTGAGCATGCCCCACATCAGGGACCTGGGGTCCGGTGGAGACTGGGTGCGACTTCTCCCTTTATCTCCCTCCCCATTTACCCCCACATACAGTCAAAGAAGAGAATGTGGAAATAATAGCCTTACCCACTGTCCTGTCGCCCTTGAACCTTTTCACTCTAATGAACTATGTCAAGATTGTCAAAAATAGAATTAAACAAAGCCCAAAGGAGTTTTGGTTAGCTTTAGGAGTTTGATTTGTGTTTGAGCTAGGGATGCACTTAGTACA